>NC_046320.1:44066236-44380005 GCF_009819535.1 Lacerta agilis
CAACACACACCACTACGCTCAGAGAAGTGCCAGCAAAAGGAGGGGCAGAGGTGGAACTGCAGGTTCACCTCTTCTCTAATCATTCTGAGAGGACCTTAGTGGGAAAAGATCCAAGACCACATGCATTGACCATTGTGCACCTTTCAGCTGCATTGAGCAGGATTTTTATGCCTGATCCAACAGCATTCAAACATCAGGATTGGTAAGGCAACTGAGGCAAAATCCGTCCTTCAGACCTACAGAACAACACAGCAACTTACCCTCTCCAAATCCTGCCGGAGGTGGGTGAAAAGCTGTAGCCGTCTGAACAGAACATCCTGCTCCCGTTTGGCCAGATTGTCCTCTTCATCTTTCTTTGGGGTGATCAAAGGTTTGTTGAAGTTTGATTTCCGCTTCAACTTCCAGTACTGGTACAAAATTTCTACAGAGTCCTCGGGAAGCTGCAGGGCCTTGGCCACTTCCGAGGCGTTGACAAAGGCATAGAACTCATCTTCCAGTTGTTGAAGCTTCTGCTTGCGAACGCTGACCCTGTGGGCCTCCTCCTGGTTTTGATCCATGCTGTCAAAAGGCTCTAGGTGAGCAGGAGGGGAACTGTCCTGTGCCCCATTCTCATTTTCCTGGCTGGTGAATTCACTGAGGTTTTCCTCATCTGACTTCTTGGTGGAGCTGTGCTTGGGGCAGTAAGACTTGAACTTGACTTCATCATTGTCAGCCAGAATGGTCTTCATCTCCAAGCCACGGTCAAATGCACAAGTGACATGGAAGGCTGTGCGGCAGTTTTTCACTGAACACTGTAGGTGTGGGGAGAGGAGCAGATGGAAGAACAGATCTTAAAACATTTACATTTTTTATGTTTGTAGCTAACAGGTTGTGTAAAAACAATCACATGGTTTTGTAAGGCCTATGTATCTTATATTTCATCAGGAGCTCCTTTTGAGTCCATAGAAATATATTTACAGTGGCTCAAATCTCAAGAACCACAAGTGGACTTCTGCTGAAGTAATAGCCATATCATATTTCAATCCTTGGCAAAGAAGCTCACATGTAGGCTGCATGTGGCCACACTTGATGGTCTGGGAGCACTTAATACTGCAGCATTATTGAAGCTCAGCAGGTGTGGACCCAATAAGTACCTGAACGGAGGACTACCACAAGCCCCACATAAACTGCTCTGAGATTTCTAAAGGCAGAGCAGAATAACAAATAAAAGAAGTGCTTCAGAACTTCTTTCTGTGGGTCTCAAACAAGCAGCTTGTGTTCCTCACTCCATTCCTTACCAAAGAGCCACAGCAAAGCTCTACAAAGCAAATAGCTTATGTTTCAGGATGTGCTTCGATAGGCATTAACACAGAGAGAAAAATCCCTTTACACGCTACCTCTCCTCTCCCCCTTCAGGGCTCTCCTCCAACTCCAATGAGGATGGAATAAATGAGTGTCACTGACATTTATGATGACAGGAAAATGCCAGACTTAACCCAAACGTATCTCACGTGAGAAATATGTGTGCGGCAGAAGGATATTTATACAGTTCTTTTGTGAAAAGGAGCCAATTATCCTCCTCCTCAGTGTTTTCTCACTCAGGTTGACTCAGCAGCCAGATGTCATTTAAAAGTGCACAGCAGGGTTCAAACTGTGGAAGCTTCAGATAAATCTACTTGAATAAAGTCAACACTGAGGCACAATATGAAAGGCGGTGAGATGTACATTGCCCTCTGGCCTTCCCCAATAAACCTTCACTGACAAACAGGCCGACAGTGACCTAAGGGTGCACTGAACAGTTTCTCCATGCAGTAAAGCTGAATTTTAATTTGGGCTCTATGCTGCTGTCATTTCACATCTCTAGGTTAAAGAGTATGAGAAAGATTTCGCAGGAGGGAAAGAAGTCTGCTTAATTTGGAGAGGATTGGGGGATAATATTCCATGTGCACAGCCTCCTGCCAACTTCTGAAATTATTGGGAACATCCCGTAAGAGAAAGCATCATTGGGCAAACTACCTCTTTCCTTAAGCAAAGATGTTAAAGGAAATATATGCTGCAATACCTTCATCTACACAAATATGGTTGTGTAAATCCACATTTAGCATTCAATTGCACTAGTTGCTCATATGCTTCCATGTGTTCAAAGTTGTTGTATTAATTTACAAGGCCCTTAACAACTTGGGTCCAGGTTATCTCAAAGACTGCTTTATCTCTTATATTTCTGCTTTATCACTTAGGTCTTTGGGGGAGTCACTTGTCTCCCATGCACAGCTTATAACCACCAGGGGTTGTACATTCATTATTGTGGACCCAGTTTTATAGAACTCCCAGCTAACGACCAGATAAGGTCAGACAAACCTGCCCCCCCCAAACTAATTGTGCATACTAAATACTATTTTTTATTCCAGCAGGCTTTTTAATAGAATTCTAATTTTATAGTTTTAATTCATTTTTTGTTTCCTTGCAAAGTCTCCTGTACACTGCTTAGATACAACTGTAATTAAGTGGTATATAAAGTGTCAAAATAAATAAGTAAATCCTTACTGCTGTGCAGCTATGCAGCGATTTCAATTCTCCTGTTCAAATGTACACATAAAAAAGACACACTGTCACCTCGCTCCCAAAGGAAGCTGTCAACATGGCTATTGCTAGGGTTGACAATGGCTAAAAGGATTTGTAATCATGTAACTACCTAGCTTTTAAGTGGTCACTCAACTGGAAACAATTAATTATAACAACATTTATATATCATGAAGCCATAACTTCAGTTTCCTAAAGGAAGAGGACAATTTCTCTTAAGCATGAAACTTCATACAGTTTTGAACTATCTACCAGCTATGCACAGACAGGAAAGGGAAGTCATCTTTAAGTTTCTTTTATTTCACATATGGCACAAGGAGGATGGAGCTAGCACAACTGAATGATCTGTGCCATTGAAGGTTGTTAAAGAGTCCCAAAGCTTACATCTCACTTGCCATCAGAAGCAAATTACTGGTAATCAAGAAGCAAAATGTTAATCTGCGATGGAAACTTACATTAAGAGCATTAAATATATTAGATTGCAGTCCTACATTTCCCTTCTCTGAGACAGTATGATATTCTGAACATTCATGTAAAGGATCTCCCAAATTAAATATAATTACAAATATTCAATCATCATTTCAGTGGTGATATTGCTCTGTGTGATTGTGATGCAGGCCTGCACCCAGAACCCCTCTGAGGCACCTCTTGCTAATGTAAGTTTGTCACCCACCACCCACTAATTTGTAATGGCGAAATTCCCTAGATCCATCAATGAACCCGCCCAACCCTTCTTACACCAAACATAGTCAATAAAAGGAAGCAAGTCACGCCTGCATTCAGGCCTATACTAGGCTGAATATTATGTAAGACTGCCTAAGTGTAGGATTATTTAGAACAAACTTTTATTTTCACTCTTTCACTAAACTCCCTATTTTGCCCACTATCTTGTATTTTCCATAAATATTTTAATTTTAATCCTGGGGTTGACCGGGGTTGAACATTCAATTTGAATCCTAGGATCACTTAGCTAACAGGTGTCATATATCCATGCACCATCGGTTTTCCATGCTACTTGCTTAGCATGGGGGTAGTAGGAACCACCCATTGGATTCCAGCTCCCTTTAGGCAGGAGGGAATTTCCTAACGCTGTTCTCAACTCAGATTTAAAAAAAGCTGTTATTTCTCACCCCAAACCTAGGTGGTTTTGAAGAAAGAAGTGGTGGCAGTCTATGTGTGAACAACCTGCATGAAGTGCACTAGCCTGATCCTACACTTCAGGACAGATGGGGTGGTTTCACCACAGCGCTCTTGGTTCTTAAGAGATTAAAAATCAGAATGAAAGCCCATCGGTGTATTTCAAGGATGTGGGAGGAGTCAATCCAACAATCTGATCAAGCACCACCTTATCAGAGCATGCCCAAACATATTCACTTGCGGGGGGAAACCAAAATACCACCCATGTCGTGCATGCATCAATGCCTTTCCTTGTGATAGCAATGGGTAATACTGGAAAGTAACCCAATGTGCGAAAGTAATACCATAAAACCACGACCGAGATGCTTCCCTAAAGCACGTGGGTGGGTGTTTTTCTAAACGGCGTGTTTCCCAAAGCAACAGCAATGCCCTTTTTGATGTTTGCATTATCAACTCTGCAGGACCTTTATAAGGAAGAACAGGACACACCCACTAGTATCTATATTCAGGGCAAAGATTCAAGCAAACAGATGAAGGTCTGCAAAGGACTTGTAGTATTTATTTATTAAAGCACTGGGCACCAATCAGATTTCTATGATTCATATTCCGTGCTTTTGTTTTACACTTCGTTTGGAACGGGAGCAGTAAACAAAGCCTCTGGCAAAGTGCTTGGAAGGCTGTCTGGCTGCACTACTGAATCTCTGGCGTATCAATGATTCAGAGCAGAGAGTGAAGCCAGGGAGGGGCCAGTGCAACTGAATGATCTACACACAGAGCAATCCCCTAACACATGCCCTTGCCCTACAGCCAAGTTCAGTTTCCTTGAAAACCCTGCATGGTCAAGTCAATGAAAAGAATTCCCCCAAGTTCCCTTCTACAGAGGGGAGGACACTGCTTGCTATATGCTTGCATCTTTCTCCATATTAAACAATGACTTCTTTTGTAGTTAAAACACCCACCCACACATACAGGATACAGTCAGGTTAGCTCCCTATTCAGGTAGCAGTTCTTTCATGTTTATGCATAAAATATTTATTAGCATTCTAAAATCCAAGCGCTGCAAAGCGAGTGCTCTACGTTAATAAATATTTTACGCAGAAACATGAAAGAACGACTAACTGAACAGTGAGCTAACATGAATTGTCTTCTTCTCGTGTGTGTGCTATAAATCTATCACAGTGAGAGAGAAAGTAATCATTCTTTACCTAGGAATCTGAGAGGGCTAATTAGAACAAGCTGAAGAGAGTTTTATATTGACAGAGCTCGATTATCACACCAATATACACCAGTCACCAATGCCTATTTTTCACTGGCAATACTATGGTATCACCAGCCATAGAAAATCCTTCTGAGCCAGTTTCACATTAATTGAAGTATTTGTTTCTGTTAGATACTTCTTGTCCTAGTACTGATCTTTCTTTATTTGTGTACATGCATGTTTCCTCTTTACAAAATGGTGGGTTTAGTGCTTTTTAAAAAGAAACAGCACAAAATATTTACACACACACACACATATATATGTATAAAACACAAAATGTGTAATTGTTTGGAGGCAATCATATTCACCAATTACTTTGGGGGGGGGAGTCTGTACAACATAATAAATAGCAGGACACTGTGAGGTCAGAACATAACAACATCCCTGTTGCATAGCACCACCAACCTAAGCAGTGACCAACCAGATGCCTGGAAGCAAGACAATGGCACCCTCTGCACTTGGGCTCCCCATCAATTGGTAGCTGTTGTGGCTACTTGTCTTTGATAGCCTGATCTGTCTAAATCACTTTTAAAGCCATCCAAGTTGGTGGTCATTACTGCATCTTGTGATAATGAATTCCATAGAGTCAACTCATGCTGATCTTCAACACCACAGGAGAACTGTGTGAGGAACAATAAAACTACCACCAGCCCGCCAAAGAAACTAGGAGAAGATATTTGTGGTGAATGGATGAGAAGTGTGCACCAGCATTTTGATACAGGCAAGGCTAATAAATGATACTGGCCCTAAAAAACATCTCTTCGTCCGCTTGCCCATCCAAACTGGAGAGCCAGTTTGGTATAGTGGTTAGGAGCGGCAGACTCGTAATCTGGGGAACCGGGTTCGTGTCTGCACTCCTCCACATGCAGCTGCTGGGTGACCTTGGGCTAGTCACACTTCTCTGAAGTCTCTCAGCCCCACTCACCTCACAGAGTGTTTGTTGTGGGGGAGGAAGGGAAAGGAGAATGTTAGCCGCTTTGAGACTCCTTCGGGTAGTAAAAAGCGGGATATCAAATCCAAACTCTTCTTCTTCTTCTTCACCTGCACCAATCGCCGCACTGCCCACAGCCTCACTCAACACAAAGCACCGGGCAGCCCGCAACCTCTGGCACACAGCCCCAAACGCAGTGCCACAATGCTGCAGAGGTGCCAGAACGCACCAATGAGATGCCAGAACTCAGTTCTGGTGAGTTCCAGCTGAAAAAGTCCTTGGTACAAGTAATTTCCCATTTACGCAAGTTCAAGCCACACGAGATTGCACACATCACAAAAAACCCAGAAGTGGCACAAAAGGGTAGGAAGTAGGAAATGAAACCTTTTTTATCATACCTATACAGTGGTGCCTCACAAGACGAAATTAATTCGTCCCTTTCGTTTTGCGAGTTTTTCGTTGTGCGGGGCCTGACAACATTTGGCTGGCTATAAGTTCACTACCTCAGATTTCAAGTAAGGGCCCTTGCTTTTAGCAGACATTGAGTAATATGACAACAAGGCCTAAATATCTTAACAAGCAAGCAAGCATATCTATCTTCGGTCCAAAACAGACCCCAAATTAAAATCCTAAATTGATGTTTTATATGACTAAACAATAACACCTGCACTCTAATGTACTTCATGGAAGTTAAAAATGAAAGCCTCACTACAGTGGCGAGAATTGTGTAGCAAATGCATGTTCATAATACCCAGTCAGAGTGATTTACCTGTATGGATGCCCCAACCTTCTCGTTACAAAGACTGCACACCAGGGCCCATCTGCTGCTGGGAATATGGGAGACCTTTGTGATGGGCTCCATCTTTTCTGGGCTGCCAATGCTCACCTAAGAATCATTAGATAAATAAAGAAGGGGGGTGGGAATCAAGCAGTAAACAAAGAACAGGAAGCATGACTATCCTGGAGTGATCTTGCTATGGACAAAAGGTAAGCTAACTATATAAGTGTCCAACCATTTATTAAAGCTATTTTTAAGGATAGAAAATTATTACATTTTTATCACACCCTTCTTCTAAGGACCTCAGAGCAGCATGCACATTTCCCTCACCAGCACCACCCAAAGTTGTCTCCATAACAACATTCTGAGGTAGTAGGATAGGCAGTAAGTGACTGGTCTGTGGTCACTGACAAACAGGAATTTGAACCCAGATCTCCATAGCTAGCTGTGTTGCTTGTATCCTCACATTCTTGCAAATTGTCACCACTGACAGGTGGCACTACTCCAAGGTCCATGTCTTTCTGCAAATCCTATTTTCAGATGCAGCTGGGGCAACACTCTCTCCAACTGGCTGCAGTACCTAACACTCCTTGTTGACACCACAACCAAGGCTCTCACTATAAAACATACAATACTCTGTATTCTCCATTCTGAGTGTGTGCAGAGGAATCAGTTGCCTGAAACACCCACCTCAGGAATCCAGAGGGCACAGCTAACATGGACCCACTTAGTCCCACTACGAGTTGGCTTCATGGCTCCGCCTTTCTTGGGGCACAACAAACACTTGGGCTGAACACCAAGAGCACAGGTTCGGCACAGCCAGCTGCCTTCTGGAACTTTTAGGATGCCATAGCATGCCTGCCACAATGACACAGAAGTGAAATGAAGAACAAAATAAAAAGAATAAGAATAAGTTTATTATTTATACCCCACTCATCTGGATGGGTTTCCCCAGCCACTCCGAGCAGCTCTCAGCAGAATAGTAAAAACACAATAAAACATCAAACATTAAAAACTTCCCTGAACAGGGCTGCCTTCAGATGTCTTCTAAAAGTCAGATAGTTGTTTATTTCCTTAACATCTGGTGAAGAGCATTCCACAGGGTGGGTGCCACTACCAAGAAGGCCCTCTGCCTGGATCCCTGTAGCTTCATTTCTCGCAGTGAGGGAACCGCCAGAATGCCCTCAGAGCTGCACCTCAGTGTCTGGGCTGAACAATAGGGGTGGAGATGCTCCTTCAGGTATAGTGGGCCAAGGCCATTCAGGGCTTTAAAGGTCAGCACCAACACTTTGAATTGTGCTCGGAAATGCACTGGGAACTAATGAAGATCCTTTAGGACCTGTGCTATATGGTCCCGGTGGCCACTCTCTGTCACCAGTCTAGCTGCCGCATTATGGATTAGTTATAGTTTCCGAGTCACCTTCAAAAGTATCCCCATGTAGAGCGCATTGCAGTAGTCCAAGTGGGAGATAACCAGAGCATGTACCAATCCGGTGAGACAGTGTACAGGCAGGTAGGGTATCAGCTGGTGTACCAGGTGTAGTTGGTAGACAGCTTCCCTGGATGCAGAAATGACCTGTACCTCCATGGACAGCTCTGAGTCCAAAATGACTCTGGGTCTGGGAATGCTCCCTCACAGAAGGAAGGATTCACCACCCGCAGAGCCCATCACCCAGCCCTTCCTGGCTAGCTTTTTATAAGCAGAATGGGCAAGGATCAAAGAGACAGGTGGTTGGTTTCACTTGTCCAAGCAGCCTGTCCACATCCTCAGAGGTAACAGATTAGAATTGATCCCATGCAACTTGACTAGACAGGACTCTAGCACTCTCCCACAAAAATGCAGCAATAATTAAAATACTAACAAATAATAAAAAAGGACACTTCATTGTATGGTCTTGTTGCTAATATTTCTATAGCACGTTTGGTGGACATAACATTTGTTATAATACTCCCCTCATTCAGTGTCACAGCAAATGTGTGAACCACAGCGCAAGCAGCTTTGACAGCCCTGTTTGGAAGAGAACCAAGCACAGGGTTAGCAAAGCTGCTTTCTACAGGGATTGGTTGCGCAGACAAGTTACCCACAGGGAACTTAGTTGCGCAGCCAACCCAGCTGCATCTGTACCAGCCCCACACCTGAAATTACATATGAGGAGGAAAACAGTTTTGTGGGCCACACTGAGACTTGTACCTGTACCAAATTTGGCCTGAGGAACAGAGGTTCCCCAACGCTGCTGTAAAGGATGAATTCTAACTTCTCCTGTATGATTTGTCACTAAAACAGCTTCCAGTTGGTCAGGACTCCACATGACTGTGGTATCTCAGGAACTGGCTCCCCCAAAATATCAACTGGATCATGTAGAAAGCAAACCAGTACATGAGCTACCGTGATTTGCGACCCGGCTGCATGTGAAGTTAGTTCCAGATCTCCAAACATGCAGGACGATATTATTATTAGTAGTACTGTAGTAGTACTCATGACACCAAGTTCATATAGGTTGCCCTAGACATAAGAGGTCTTACACTGCAATAGTAAGGAAACTGGAACAGGAAATAAAGAGGACTATCGTAACCAGCTGTGACAGCAAAGGGAAGGCTGATTCCTGCCTGGGTTAATAATTATCTCAATTGGAGTTAAGCCAGGACTTTGAGACTAAAATAAGAACATGACATATAAATTAGAGCATTAACTTTTATGTCCATCTGAAAGATGAGAAGGTGAAAAAAAATAGGGGAGGTCTTCCAAGAGCACAAGTGCTGCTGCTTTGGGCACTGACTCAACCTTTGCCCCAAGGAAAGGTTGACCACAGCTGTGTCACTAACATTTCTTCTTGTCACAAACATAGGACCCCTTCAGAGGCATTTTTCTTGGCTCTGTTTCTAACTTTGTATAGTTCACTGAACTCAAAATGCAATAAGAACATCTGCCAACTTATTAAAAGGGAAAGATGAAAAATAATTAAAAGAAACTCTAAAGTAATTTTGCAAGATAAACCATGCTCAAAAGGCAGTCTGTCCTATTGGATATGAAAACACATGTATATGTTTTCATCCATTGTAGGACCCAAGAGACAAAATTACCCTTCTCTTGCTTATCAGGTATCACGTATGAAAGGGCATAGTTAAAACACGGGGGGGGGGGGTTGCCAACCACAAAATCTGATGCATTCAAAAACTGCCATATAAATTATCTTCTGCACCAAAAAGTATTTGTCATTTCTGCTGTGTTGGATGGGATGCTTTATTCACTTCCAACCATGTTCATTATAAATGAAAGTGCCCCACATTCCACATACCGGTATACTGAACATGCTTGTTATTGGCATGGCTACTGTATATATGCCAGACAAAAAGATTGTGATCTTTATCAAAAAGTAGACTATGACAGCAAACAAAAGCAGATCCAATGATCTGTCTGTGGGTCTGGGATATTTTTGAATAGATTAAATTGAAAATCTACAGCTTTCCCATATATGTATTTGGATGGTGCAACATTACTACTAGGAGCTGCTAGCTGTTGGTACATGACTAGCACTGGATTGGGCCCTTATGTTACTTTGGCTATGCATACCCCCCCCCCAAAAAGCAGCACACAAAGTGGCAGCTTTTCCAAAGAACAGGAATATGTGGGAACCAAATGGATAGGTAATGTCAGAAACATGAGAGATGCTGGAAAATACATATGCTTATTGTTAAATGAGCCCAATGTGTTTCGGCTCAAGAGCTTATCTGTATAAAGTAGAACACTTGCTAAACCACAAATAAAAAGCCTTGCAAGAGCATTTAAAATACAGTTATGCATAATTGTAGAAACCTCGTTTTCAAGCCAAATTAAGAGGTCAAAAACCATCCATTTCAAAGACCTTGAAGGGCAAAAGCTCTTAAGAAGCCCAACTAAAACTGCAGAACTAAATACTTGCAAGCAAACCTAGGTTTGTGAGAAATGAAAGAAAGTAGATATCATCCACAAATTACCAACCACTTGGTGCACTCCAAGGATGTTTTTGAGCAGTTAGGAAAGGATGTTTGTATGGGCTACGAGATATGGCTGGTTCTAGTTAACATAGGTTTTCTTTCTGTTAATTTGACTTGAAAATGAGGCTTCAATGACATATTGTATTTTAAAAGCTTTTGAAAGGCTTTTTATGTGTGGTTTAGCAACAGATAAGCCCTTGAAGAAAGCTGAAACATGTCAGGCTAATTTAACAACAAACATGCATTCTTTACAGCATCTTTAAGATTCATTTCTCTTTTCTGTTTACACTATTGGATGCATCCTGCTTTTTCTGTATGATGATGATGATGAAGAAGAAGAGAAGAAGAAGAAGAAGAAGAAGAAGAAGAAGAAGAAGAAGAAGAAGAAGAAGAAGAGCAGCAGCAGCAGCAGCAGCAGCAGCAGCAGCAGCAGCAGCAACAACAACAACACTGGACGGTTCCCAGCATAAAAATAAAAAATGAAAACAAAAATACATAATAAAACAAAAACAAATCAATAACCCCACCTTCCCACAAAGACATTTAAAGGCCCATAGAATGTTAATCAGCCAAAGGCTTGGTTACAGAGAAAGCTTTTCGCCAGGCACCTAAAGATATGTAATGAAGGTGCCAGGCGAGCCTCCCTGGGGTGCACATTCCACAAATGGGAAACCACCACAGAAAAGGCCCATGCTCCAGTTGTCATCCTTCAGACCTCTCATGGAGAAGGCACATAAAGAAACATGAGATATCTAGGGTTCAGATGTATGCAAAGAAGCAAAACGTCACTTAGATATGCAAGAAACCAAAGCTAATGATTTTAAAATCCAGAAACCCACTAAAATGGGGCAACTTAACCATCCTATCTGAATTTTCTGTGATCTTATGACATCACCTCTCTACGCACCTCTGTTCCTTTGCCTCAATGTATGCTTCCACCTACTATTACCATACATCCTAAAAAAGCACCCAAGCCTTATGAAATCCTCATCACCTCCTTCCCATGGTGATATCTAAACAAACTACTCTCAATTCCAATTATTGCTGCTGTACCTGATGAACGCAAATATTGCATTTGTCACAGAACACCATCTCATTGCCATCTTCACCATCTGGAGACTGGCAAACGTCACAGACAACATCCTCATCATACTCAATTCCAAGCCCTTCCTCAGTCTCGATAGCATGATTCATGTTGTCATAGCATCGCTGTTCAAATTCTTCCATAACTCGCTCCATGGTGTATTCATCCAGTTCAGGCATCCCTGGGAAATCAATCCAATGATGTTTGCTTTTAATATAATAAGAGACATTGAGGGACACTGCTTCTTCTATCAATCTACAAATAACCAGATCACTCTATTGACACTGAACAACTGATCAAGTAGGTTATTTACAATTTCACGTATCTTCAAAATAATCTGCTGAAAGGCATCTATTAGATAACAATAACAAAAGCCAAGAAAAAGTGTGCATCAATACAGTATGGATCTTGTTTATTGCCAGTAATCCAAACACGCATACTGGACAAAACAAAACTTTAAAACCAAGCGTAGCATATTGATTTTGCAGTGGATGGTTGAAAATCTCATACAAATGTTTTATTTCAAGGTATTCGGCTTTTTAAAGAGCCAGCTGCTCCTGGGGCTATTTTGCCAACTATTACTACGTTTTTATAAGGCTCTCTGCAGAACTGTACACCTTTATAAGGGGTAAAATATCCACTTTGTAAAGGAACATACTGCTCTTCACTTTAGACCATTTGTCTAATTTTAGCCATTTCACAGTTGACTCTTAAGCCTTCTTAATTGCTGGATAAATGTCTTTAAAATGATTCCAGATGCTTTTTGAAAGACTTCAGTATTTGGTTTCAACAATTAATTGCTGCTACAGAATAAAATGTAACAAAAAATAAAATAAAATAAAATAAATGGATGAAACAATTGTCAGAAGTCCAAGACAGTGTTGGCCATTAGTTAGTAGGGCCAAGAGGTGAATGTCACTATAGCAGTTCAAGTTTTTTCCATCAGTTCTAAGGAAACCTGAAGGGTTTGGAAGCTTCCGAAGTCCCTAAACAACTCTAGATGGTTTCAAAAATATCGTTCACTTTTCTATTAATACATTTAAAGATAAGATGAAATTGGCTTTCCTAACACATTTCCTTTTTCCACTTCCTTCACATTATTCTAGGAATTAGAGCTTTGAGATGGCTGTTGCCTTGCCACCCAACAAAAATAGTGTTGACATTTGTGCTATGTTTTTCTTTCCCCTCAGTTCTCCACACCCCTTTCTCCTCCACATGCAGGAATACACAACTTGCTTCTGAGCATTCCTATCCTTCTCCTTTTCTCTCTGGAAGCTTCAACGTGTACCATATGAATTGGCAGCTGTACTACAACCACCCCAGACTGCTCCCTGTCACTTGTCTCACAGCTCAGCCAAAAGCTGGCCGTAACTGGATGTTACACTCACCCATCTCTTTGAATTCTTCATTAGCCAGTTCCAACCATGCTACGTCCATGAAATTAAGGTCATAGCGACAGACGCTCTCTGCCAAGGTCCGAATGTCGACGTAGCCAAGCTCAGGGGGCTCAGAACCCGAAGAAAGGATGTACTTCCGAGGTCTTGTAAATATAACTGCTTTTGTCTCAGATACAACCCTGAAAGTGTAGCGAACAGAAGGTGTTAATTACACCAGGTTGCAATCCGCCTTAAAGTGGTGAAACCTCCATTCTCCGATGCAATTACTGCCAGAGGCTCCACATTTTCTGCCAGAGGCAGCGAAATAATGGTAATAATAAAATAATAACAACAGAAAAAGATCATCTGCCAATATTGTAGCACCAGAGGGATGCACATCTGCAGAAATAAAAATACATAAATTTTATTATTTATTGAAAGCATCTATATCCTATTTTTTCCATTTAAAATTACCCTCAAGTTACCTTGCAACATACCATATTTGTGATAATCTAATACACCATCAAATCGAATCCACACCTCAATTTTCAAAACCTTGAAACCAAAAGGATATTTGCTGACCCTAATTTTTGTGATGTAATTTAGCTCCAAAAGGTGCACATTACATTAGAATAAATACGGTATTTAAATTGACACCAGCGTCTGAATAATAAATACATACCCACGAAAAATAACACAAATATGATACTCTTTTTTAAAAAAAAAAAAAAAAAAAACACTAACTGCAGCACACAAATATGGAAGGAGAAACATCACTAAAACAGCACACCAGTTCATGTAAATTACAACTGAATTGTTCTATTATTCTAAAACTACAAAGATAGTACTGTAATCCATGTACAGAGAGAGTACATGGACAGTAGATGATAGATGTTCTGGGGATGTAAAAAAAAGTCAATGTTTCTCCATCTTCCGCTGTCAACAGTGACGCAGCACAGAGTGACAAAAGATGTGCCACAGACAAGTCATAGTGCCACAGACCTCTCACACAAGGATTCCCATGAAATCAATAGATTTTCTCCTTCCCACCCTGACTAAATTGCACCAAATGGAGAGGAAAAGTTGGATGAGGAACTGGAAGGTGTGAGTTGACCTCCCATTTCTTCCAGCAGCCTGTTGTACTGCTTTTGCACTGTGCCCACTGGTAATGCTGGCTGGGGCTGATGGGAGATAAAGAGTCACAGTTTCTCCACCTCTGACCTAAATTAAAAGCATCAGATTTACACTGCTTGGAAGAAGACTTTGATATGACCAAAACTGGATTTAGAATATAGGCCATACTGCATTTTTAGCATTAATTATGCAATCACAGATCTACTTTGTAACATGAGACTGCATTTCGAAGTTGGAAGTTAACGGAGGCTACAGTCACATGAAAGAATCATGGGGCAATACTCATGACAGGAACAAGGGCTAAAGGTTACAGACATAAAATTCCATAGTCATCTGGAATTTTTCACAAAGAAACTTTCAGAAAGAAACCCAGTGCCTGCTCTGAGTTAAGGCCAGGTTGGAGCAACTATGCCCCCCCCACGTTTTTCGACTACCATCAGCACCAGCTAACACAGTCAAGGGTCAGGGATGGTGGGAATTTAACAACTCCTGAGCCAATGGGAGGATGCTTCCCTATTCTTTATGTCTTTATGTCTAGGTTCTGTGGTGAAACATTTAGCCCTCTGGACTTAGAATGCAGAAATCTGAACTGGGGCTTTGTAGGTGGGTCTTCATATACAGAAGGTCCCAGGTTCAATTTCCAGCATCTCCAGTTAAAAGAAATCAGGTAAAATGTGATGGGAAAGACCTCTGCCTAAGACCTTGGAGAACTGCTGCCTGTTAAGAGTGACTATGCTGGGTGAGACAGAAGGGCAAAGACTCTCATTTAGTATAAGCCAGCTTTGTTCACTCTGCTATTTAAACAAATTGCACAAAGCAGGAAAATTTGTACCAATGTACAATGCGACTTCATTTTGGCTGGACATTCAAGAATTTAGAATTTTGCATAGCATTTGTTGTTGCTGTAATTGGTTCAACTGTATATAGGTAGCACTAGGATTTCTAGAATAACGAATGGTAGACCAGCACAAGAGAAAATGACTAGATCACAGGGAGTTCTGAAAATTAGACTTAGTGCAGGTCACCCATCATGATCACCAGAAGTAAAATCTATCCTTGTAAAAATGCCATTAAAAAATTATCAACATTTTACCGGTGCTTGCTGGCATTCCTTGGCAACAATGAGAGCTAAAAACCTGTTGTATTTTAAAGAAAGCCAAAATCACAATGATTCTCAAAAAGGATGTATTAACTTTTATTTTTTTTAGCAAAAATAAATCCATGGAACTGTTTGTGAAGTTCACACCACATCCTAGCCAGTCACTGATGACTGCTCCACTTCCAGATTTTTTTATTTTTTTTCGGGGGGGGGAGGGTAGGTGGCATAAGAGAAGCAGGTAACTCATTAAAATGCTGTGATTACTTTCCTGGAATGTCTGAGTAGGCAGCACACAGAACATTGGATCTGCTCACAAGGAAGGGCTACAACAAATTTTCCATTAGGAAGAACTCATTTTCAAATAGGAAATAGGAGTCCTCCTTCTGCCAGCATGTATTGTTATAAGTAAGTACTCAGTCTGGGATGTGATGTCCTTAATTCACGAGTAGAGTCATAGTCGCTGGTGGGAAAGGCCTGGCTTTCATCTGGAACACTTTCCTGGGGCAAAATCAGTTGGCTAGGAAGGGTAACCTTTTAATCAGCAGAGTGGAACTCAAGTCCTCAGGTGATCTGCTTTTTAGTAAGCAACCCAACAGGATGCTGAAAGGTGATGCTGACAGGACAGCTGTTCTGTTTCCTAATGCATTCACCAAGCTATACCTGGCTACTGGCTCTGGAATGGTCCCCGGACTGACTGGCACCTGAACTCCTTTCTCCCATTCCTGTCTCCAAGGGTCTGCCAGCACATAGTACTCATCGGGGTTCAGCTGGTAGGAATCAGGCAGCTTCATGGCAGTGATCAGGTCTGTTCTAAATACCTGCAAAGAAAGGAAGTGAGAATGGGGGAGGGATGAGACACTGATATTTGATATTTACACTCTGTGATTCACAGCTCCTGGGTAACCATGGAGCACGGTGCACAACAAGGTCACCAACATTGCCAATTAAGAGGCCAGAAAGTTAAACCACATCAGCATGCTGAAACAGAGAACTGAAAAATACAGTTTGGACTTGGGGCCCATAGTTCAAGTTGCCTTTGTCAAATCACATGACACAATCAAGTTGCTGCACAAATGCATAATCAGCTCTCGTCAATTTCAACAGGAAGTGCAAAAACTCCAAATATCCCTAAATATAACCCCAACACAAGGAGTTGTATCCCAAGATGAGAAAGCCTAATTCTTTCCCTTGTGAAGCTTGCTAGTGTCTGTACATCTAGTGGCTAAAATGGGAGAAGAGGGGGAAATACGTAATTTCAGCATCTGCTGTTTACTGGGATCCTCATTTCAAGAGATGTCCCATACGTCACATGGTCAAAGCCCAGAGATGAAATTTCAATAGCCAAGTGCTACAGCATCTTTACACTCTGCATCTTCAATATCCCAGGCTCAATCCCCAACACATGTAGATAAAAAAAAAATCTGCGACAGCTACCAGTCAGGACTAGGGCTGTAAGATAAAATACCATATAATTGAATACTGATATTTTGAATTGTGGTGCTGGAGGAGACTCTTAAGAGTCCCATGGACTGCAAGAAGATCAAACCTATCCATTTTGAAGGAAATCAGCCCTGAGTGCTCACTGGAAGGACAGATCCTGAAGTTGAGGCTCCAGTACTTTGGCCACCTCATGAGAAGAGAAGACTCCCTAGAAAAGACCCTGAGGTTGGGAAAGATGGGAGGGCACAAGGAGAAGGGGACAACAGAGGATGAGATGGCTGGACAGTGTTTTCAAAGCGACTAGCATGAGTTTGGCGAAACTGCAGGAGGCAGTGAAGGATAGGCGTGCCTGGTGTGCTCTGATCCATGGGGTCACGAAGAGTCGGACACGACTGAACACTGATCAACAACAATTGAAATAACATTGTGATAAGTGTTTCAACAATGCAATATACTGGTGAACTAAAGGTGGAGACTTGACAACTTCTCAGGGGGTAGCTCAGCCGAACCATACTTTACAGATACTTGCAGGTACCAGGTCTCCTGCTTTGTTTGCTCTCTCCTTCCTACCAATAAGAAATGATTATAAGTCCTCACACAAACCAGCAAAGTCTTTCAGCTTCACCCATATCTTTCCACATAAGAGCTCAACTAATTATGCAGAGTTGGCTAACAATCCAGGAGGGACCCCCCACGGCTAGATAATCAAAGATCCAGAAGCAAAGTAAACAAAGAACATAAACAAAGAATTGGAAAGCACTTCCTTCTTCCCTCACACTCACCCCCACCTGTGGAAAAAAAGAAGGGAAAGTTTTTGTTTTTATTTTCTGGTGGTGTTTATGTTGTTGGTCCCCCCCCCCTAAACAGATTTATTCCATACTAAAAAGGAAGGTTTTTTAAAAAAATTTTAAAGGAGACTATATTTTTGCTTCGTTGCCCTCCTTTGATAAAAAAGGGAGACATTGGTGGGAAGAGGACTTTTTGGAGGGGCCCTTCTGTTGGGGGGGGGAATGGAGGGAAGAAGATATAGCTGACTGCCTTATGCTGAAATGGGAGGTTGGGTACTATGTGAGAATGATAGGGAGGGTATTTTTCAGTAAGCAGTGCAAGAGAAAGTACAAGTTTAGTTGAACTCAGTGGGGCTTATGCATGCAAAGATTCCACTTAGACCTCTAAGTGGGGAAGCAACTTGACTAGTAAATCACATAAAACTACTCTTAAATTAGTTGAAAATATATTGTATGGAAGTTTATTTAATATTTTTATTACTTCCTTACATCTTAAGGCGCTCCACCACCGTGGGGAACTTCAGCAAAGCCCTCTGCTGATGCAGGGAAGCGCAGCGCACCCTCCACTGTTGCGGGGAGGTATGGCGGGACCCTGTACTACCGCAGGGAGGCCCAGCAAGGCCCTCTGCCACCACAGGTATATATCATGATATATCAATATTTTGTGGTGTTTAGCTGTTGATATATTGTGATGTTGAAAACCAGATATCGCCCAGCCCTAGTCAGGACAAAGAATACTGGGCAAAATGGACCATTGATCAGATTAGTAAAAAGCATCTCCTTAAATCTCTACAAACCACATTATTTTGGGAATTCTGAATTAAATTCTGTTAAAGTTTCTCAAAAGTTATCAACTTTGTTAAGGGTCAGAATATACGTACAATGTGATTGGCAGAAGGGAGTTCAGACAGCAGCAAGGTAAATAATAAGTCTAGAATTTGTCCATCATACACTTTTCGCAACAGAATCTGATGGAGGGATCACATTGGCTTCTTTTGATCCAATCTCCCTAACTCTGCTTCTTCTGTGAGCCAGTTGCAGTAACAAAAATACTTGCATGGGAGCAGCATGCATTTGCACCAAGACCCTTGTGTCTTATTAGCTACTAAAGATAATTTCTCAAGGTGGTTTTAAGACAGCCATTTTGCGTGGGAGTTTTACTGTTTTTGTGGTGAGAGCTAATCTTTAATACATCAAGCAGGCACACTCCGATTTTCAGTTCTAACGAAGGTCCCACACAGAAATGCAGCTGTAAACACATAGGCTCCCTGTTCAGAGCTTCCATCAAAGGCACAGGGGTTTAGAGGAGCAGAGCCAGCAAGACATTTGGAGTGGCCAGCAACAGCAACCCTGCTCTCCTTGCACATGCTCAGTGAGACACACGAGTGGCATTTATGAGTAGAACTCAAGGGGAGGCACCTTCCTACAAAGTACACGCTATCAGATATTGACTAACATGTAAAAAAGTCACAGCCTAAGACCACATCACCAGTTGCATTTCAATTCATTCCTATGTGGCACAGCTGGTAACAGCAAGACTTGCACCCATTCTAACAGATATAATAAGGCAGAGTATAAATCTGCACCAGTGATCATGGAAGTAGCATCTCTGCAGAATCTCAGCCACCATGAAAATGAAACTCAGGAGGATACAGGATACGAGCAGGTCACAATGCATGTCAGATGAACAACCATGTACATCCATTTAAGAATCAACACCACACAAAAAATGCTGTAGACCAAACTGGCCACCAGAGGACATGCTACATATGCTGGGTCTCATAGTTTAAACCAAAATATCAGCCAGGAAAGTTCATAGCCAATATATCTCCAATGCTTACCACTGGAAGCAACATCTGCCATCCAGATTTACAACTGTTTGTAGCTATGGTTCAAACTGTGCTTTGAACATGAATGATTTCTGAAACTAGTAAAACATCTTGGGAAGTTGTAGGAAGTTATCAGCCACAAGCAAGCAGGGAAAGGGTCCCTAACCCAGCATGTGTCATGAGTTAGAGCCATACATCTTTGGGGAAAGCACTTGCCTGTGTGCAACGCAATCTGATTTGTTGCTGCTCATCAGCAAAATACAAACCATGAAGTGGCAGGCTTCAAAAGAGCAAGGCTTTGCATGCCTAAGCACCTTCCAGATCTCTCATTGCCGCTTCTGCTATTACAAAGTAACAAGGATCATTCATGCTTAGTTAGCACCTCATCTTTAACTGCCACATGCCAACAGAAGGGTATTTATCTGGAGTTTTAAAGGTGCTGGGGCAGGAGGACGAAGCAAGGCCAGATGGCTTTGCTACAAACAGAGTGACTGGATCAGGCAATGCAGTACCAGCAAGACCTCTAAAATAGGTCTGAAGACTCATGAGTTTATGGCCAATGCAGTCAGCAAGGCACACAGCCAGCACCACTCCACACACATATAAAGCAGAAACAGGTTGACCAGGAAGCGCTCTCTCTCTGTGTGTGTGTGACAAATAATATTGTTTATCCGGCTGAAATCCTCAAACCACTTGTAGTGTATTAATCCCAGTGCTTTACTGGGACTGACCAAGACTACATGCTTTGAAGATTGCTGCATTTTCCAAACACTGCTGGCAGTGATGTAAAATATATTTCATGTGAACCACCCAATTCACCAATTGGGTTTGCTATAGTGTATGTTGTGAGCCTTCCCACGTTTTGCCCTTTCAGAGTTTTCCACCAGACTAGAGAGTTTCAAATTGTACAGTCTTGCTAAGTATAAAGTTAAACATTGTTCAAATCACCCGGGGTGTAACCAAAACGGAAAGAGAGGGTGAGAAGGGTGATTAAAAAAAATAAAAAGCTTTATTCTGGAATTTGGACAGATTAAAACAGGGATATAAAAAGGTATCACAGAGTCCGATAGAGTCCGACTATCATCCATCAATTGAACTCAAATGATGGTGAACAGGCTACTGAGCCACTCACACAGCAGTGATGGGAAATGGTTCACTCTGCCTTCTTGCCTAAATAGAAAGCCTATTACCTCTAGGTTGAAAAAGGTCGAGAAGGCACTCCTGACATACCAACAGCTCCTGTCTGTCCCTATGAGAAGCCTGCATCACCCTTTGTGACCCACAATTGCATAGACAGCGGGAGGGAGATTTCAGAATTTTTAACACCCTTTCTTTACCAAATAATAATTTTTCAAGAACTCAAGAGAAACAAAACCAAAAACAGAATGCTTAGGAAAAGAAGAATGTAAAGAAACGTGGTGTTTTGGAGAAAAATATTGCAGGAACTCTAAAAATGCTGCAAAATATCAAAAGCTACAGAATAATTTTACTCTTGTGTAGGGCTGGGCGATGTTGAAAAAAACTGCATTGGCTCCAGCCACAGATATGCTGGGTGAAACTGCCACAGCTCTCATCATGGGAGCTAAGGTGCTTTCACCCCAGTGCCTCATGGGCTATGACGAATACAGCTGGCCCCAGCCTGCTGCTCAGCTGGGGGGCAGTAAGGCACCTGCCCCCACTTTAGCAAGCCCTAAGCCCCTTGGCCAGACTCCTCTAGGAACAGGAAAGCTCCCGCCACCAGTGGAGTCAGCCCCAAGTCCCCTGCCGCTGGTGCTCCCCAGCTGAGCAGCCCGGATCCTGCTCCTACTCATGTAGAAGCAGGAGCAGGGTCGGGGATCTCTCAGCTGGGGAGGGGGAGCACTTTAATAGATTCCCCATCCCATCACTGACTTGTGCAAGCCAGTGGCGTGTCAGGGGCTCCATAAAACTGCTTGGCTGAGGTGAGGGCAGCAGCACGCTCTTCAACAAAGCAGTTTAAAGAAGTGAAGGAAGGAACAAGCTGTATCAGCACCTCACCAACTCAGTTTGATTCTCCCTCTGCCGGGGCAGAGTGTAATGGCGGTTTCACCAGCAGTATATTGCTGGTGAAACCGCCACCACTTGAGTCCCTCTGCCTCCAGCTCCCAGCTAGTTTGTTTGTCTCTCAGAGCATTGAAGGCAGAGGGACTCATGAGCAGCAATGGTTTCACCAGCGATATACCACTGAGTGAAGCTGTCATCGCGGTCTCCCTCCACATACCGGCCCTGGACAATATATTGATATATTGCCCAGGCCTACTCTTGTGCCAGGGACAAGATTTTAGTCTTTAAAAAACCCTTATTTTAACTGCCTAGAGAAAAACAGGGCGTGAACGCCTTTGAGCTGAACATTTGTGATGAGTTGCTCTGGCCACAAAACAAAGGAGGATTTAATGGAACATCAAGGATATAATTTCCAAGAATCACTGCCTCGCACTGCCATTCCTCCTGCTCTGCAGATGCAAACCGCATGCCTAAATCCAGCATTGCAGAATTACTGACCTCCAACCCAGTGACTGGCACACAGTTCTTCAAATATAACTTTAAGAACTGGTGCTGAGTTTGCTTGCTTTCCTCTTCCCACCTCATCTCTTTCCCCTTTCATTTAGTGTCCTTTGAATTGTAAGCCTACAGACACAGACTGCATTCTTCACTGTTATTCATCTTACGTATGCCACTCTGGGAGCCTTTTCAGGTAAAGGTAGGGGTAAAATGTTTTAAATAAATATAGGGAGCTTTGAAAGTGACATATCGCTGTTAGAATATTAAAATATTCATAATAGCATTCAGTACCAATTCAATTAATATACAGTGGTACCTCGCAAGACGAATGCCTCGCTAGACGAAAGGCATTCGCTAACAAAAGGGTGACTCGCAAGACGAATTTTCCTATGGCCGTGACTCGCAAAATGAAAACGTTTTGCGATTTATTAATTTTTTTGTAAAACCGTGCTTCCCAAGACGAAATTTCCGCTATACGACAACACTCGCAGAACGAATTAATTTCGTCTTGCGAGGCACCACTGTAAAAACAGAAATGCTACAGGGAGGTAGAGGTGGAGAAAGAAAGCTATTTGGAAATGGGAAACATACAGGAACACACACACATCCAATATCTAATTATAAGCATTGGAGGTCCATCAGCAACTGCTTTCCTATTCATTTCAGAGAAAGAAGCAGGCCTGTGCAGGCATTCACTAACATCATGGGTTGGGAACCTCTAGCCCATAGGCAGATCTTTAGCCCACAAGGCCATTTTCCCAAAACCATACCCAGCTGCCAACTACTTCCCCTGCAGGGAATGTGCTGGTGAAGCAGCCCCCTATGGAGAGCAGGAATGAACTCTATGCTCATCAGCTAGTGCTCATCAGCTAGTCAGCAGACTTCAATCCTGCTTGGTACTGCTTTCTAGCATGTTCTTTGTAAGGAATGCACTGATGAAGCAGACCCCTCCCCACACCCTGCAAGTCACCTCTGAGAGCCAAGCAGGAAAGCCCATCTTTCAGCCACCTGACCTCACCATGATGTAAGATGATTAGTGGGTGGTTCCACTCACATGTCAAAGTTGGCCCATGGGCTGAGGGGGAGGGCAATAAAGATCTGGCCCACTGTGTCAAAAAGGTTCCACATCTCCAATATACATGCGTGGAATTGCTTCCACCACCAGAACAAAAGAGGCAACCCATACATATTAATTCACTTGGCCAAAGGATTATACTGTCCAGTCATGAGCATGAACAAGTGAGGGATAAAGAATTTAGAAACCTGCCAGGGCAAGACCCCGAACATGAACATATAAGATATCTGGTTATGATGAACCAGACAGAGTCTTCTTAAGAAGTTCAACCTACAAAGAATATCCCTTTTCTTCTAGTCTCATATTTGACTCAAAGGACATCTGCCAATTTGTAAGGCGTGCAACAGATTGCACTTGGTGATCCATCATGAAAAGTTCAAACTGATTTGTATTTCCTCCTTTGATCTGTTCTCAAAGCAATGCAGATGAAGCACTCGAAGAGACAAAGTTTTCTGGTTTGACCGCTTTGCTGAACAAGGACTATTATTCATAAGTGCCACGTAATGGTTAGGAAACTAAGGAAACAATCCTAGGTACACATTTTTCACTGTTCACCACAAATAAAATAAAAAAAACATATTCCCCGATATATTTTTTGAAAAGGAAAAGGACTATAAAAAAAAAAAACAACTAGGTTGGGTTGGTGCCAAACTAACCCAATATTCACAGCTAAATAACTAACTTGATGCTGGCAGGGACTGTGGCAGCAGCTGAGCTCCCTGATCTCCTGGCCAGAAGAAAGGTTGCTGGGTGCCAGCTGAGACGGAGCAGAAAAAGGAAAGAAAAAGAAGTATTAGGAAAAGGAGACACATCTGTGTTTCAGCAAGATGCAAGCGCATTTAATCAAGAGAATACCTCTGATGGTTTCCGATCTTCGTGCTTAGAGCATGAACTTCTCCGATGCTGAGACCTAGAATGCTGGGACCACGTTGACAAGCCTAGAAGAGGAAAAGAAACATGGAACTGAGAACAATGGTTATTTTGGCCCCAAAGGGGCCTATATTATTATTATTAATTATCATCATCATCATCATCAATTTATTTATACCCTGTCTTTTTTCTCTGGCAGGACTCAGGGTAGCCTTTGCTCACCCCTCTTCCACACAAGCTGTCTAAGCCAACTTCAGTGGGAACCAGTGTGGTTAGAGTGTATGAGGTTTACTGAGTAGCCTTGGACCAGTCACTCTTTCTCTCTCAGCGTCACATACATCATCAAAGGGTGGTTGGGAGTTTAATAACGGAAGGAGAATAACTATGGCTCCTGCCTTGAATTCCTTGGAAGAAAGGAGGGAAATAAATGTCATGAAATAAATAAATAAAAATAAATAGTTCACTATGGCAAGCAAGAGCTACACTTTCATTCCACTCCTTGGTCTATATGTCATAATGAATGTGTGGGAGGAAAACTGCTGGCTCTGTTTAAGGTCCCTGTGATCATTCCATATACAGTAATTGTTCCATCTTCATATAGATTAATACAATTAATACAACGGTAGCCACCAACTGTAGCAAGTGACTTGCAGCTTTTCTTCCGTTTTTTCTCCCCCCACCCTCAGGGAAAACATGCTATTGAAAAGTTAGGTACAGTACTCTACAGATGCAGTTGATCTTACGAAAAGGGTCATACATTAAAAAACAGAGTTGCTCAGAAACCAGAATTTTGTACCAATCTTTCGTATCTTTTCCCTTTGTCAAGATACTATGCCCCAAATGATCTGGACAAATTTATTTTTATTACCAGTATGTGCATTCCCATATATTTTTATTGTTTGTTCTTGGTCTATATTCATGATTGTACCAACTAGAAAAAGTGCTGTCAAAATTGCTACCAGCAGAATCCATGATTGTTCTGTCTGTCCATGCATGTGTGTACGTATACCATTAAAGTTCCGACTGTGTGCACAGAGAGCCAAACCTTTTGTCCACCAGCCAATAAATGAAACAAAATAATGTTCTGTAATTTACCAAATGCTGGGACAAGTGGTGGAGCATTACCATCTCCAACATAGGAACTATCCAAGGTTATCTGCTGTCTGTGGCAGGGGCTGCACTAGACAGGCCTTTTGAGTAATACTTATGTTTTTATTCAACAAAAAACAAAAAACAAATTAGAGTAAATAAATGGTGGGGTGAAGCATGGAAGAGCTGCTCACTGAGCAGGCTAAAAAATAAAATAGTAATAAATCAAACAGATGTACTGAGGCTATTATTCTTCCTAGCAACGGCTGAATGCAACTAAACTCTATCATTTTTGTAGGATTTGATTTTCCGCTATCAAAGTAGTAAGAAGATTAGATGATGGTATGCATTTCATTATTTTATTTAAAACAAGTAATGATAAGCACATGCATATTAGGAGGGGAGAATGGCAGGTCTCAAACTGAGTAATGACGTAAACACTGCAATGTGCTTTTTAAAAGCAGAAGAACCTAGTTCTTATGATTACCAACCTTCTGTCATTTTCTTACTGTGTTAAGAACTGCATTCATTTTAATTTGTTTGCAGTCCTTCCTGACAGTAGATAGAAAAGCAAACAGGAGGAAATAGTTCAGGAAGGGTGACAATATTTGTTGCTTAATTTAGTCCAGGCACAAGGAGCCTCTGGCCCCCAGGCGAAACTTAGGCCTGCCAGGGATCCTAATTTGAACTATGGGGCCGCTTTTCATCAGCCATGCCCACCTGACCTACAGGTACAAAGGAACAATTGGCAGGGTTTGGGCACACTCCTGAATGCTCCTATGTAGGCCCCCTTTTACTTTATTTGGCTCCCTATGCAAGCCCCCTGGGATCAGCTCAACTCAGAAGCTCCCAATCATAGATTCCAAAAGGAGTCAATCCCTGTCACAAGCAGGGCTCACATTCTTCATTTGCACCTCCAGATTGAATTCAAGACTGGGATGCAAAGGAAGAAAGGGGGGGTAATTAGAAGTGCTCTCTAAATGGTCACATCCAATTATTTCCTGTGAAATTGTCACCTGGCATCATGGTGTCCTCAGGTGGGTTCAAGTCTTCCTTCCTTTCCTTTTCAGAAAAGACTGCTTTATTAAAACTAAATATTTCAAAAAAGATTCAAACAAGATAGCAATGCTGATGAAGAGCATGGCACTCAAAAGAATTTTTTTTCTTTGTAAAAGTCCACTTACATACGGTATTTGCCAACTCTGCTAAGACAAATCATCTCCATAGCACTAAGATTATGCAAACTAGGTCACAAAGTCCAATAGTCACCACATTAAAAGGAAAGTCATTATCATGAAGTCAAAATACTGGGGGCTTGTATAAAATGGTTAAATACTTGGATGGAATGATATTTCTCAATTCAGCACACATGTCTATTGTTGAGTATCATCACACTGCCCATTATACCGGTATGTTCCAAGTGTTCTGCATATATTGGTGTATACACATTTTCCCCAAGGACAGGTGAGGTGGAAAGAGACAGAGAGACACAGAGATTTTGACATTTAAAAAATATGCAAGTCCCCATGAGCTG
This sequence comes from Lacerta agilis, assembly GCF_009819535.1. Lineage (NCBI taxonomy): Eukaryota > Metazoa > Chordata > Lepidosauria > Squamata > Lacertidae > Lacerta > Lacerta agilis. The sequence continues at coordinate 44,092,713 of NC_046320.1, forward strand.
CCAGAGCATATCCGGTGTCCCAGGGAGCACGCCCAGCCACCAATATGCTACGCTGCGTGGCATAAGATTAGCTACAGAGTGCATAATGCAGAACAGTGTTGTAAAACCAGCTGCAGAGCACCCAGCTGTGTCCCAGGAGAGCTCCAGGCTGCTATCATTTCATTGACACTTCAAAGCCTGAGCCCTCTTGGAGGCTGCACACAGTCTTCCCCACTGTAAATACAATGCTTCTACATTGCAAAATCAGACAGCACAACAGTTTCCAACATAGAGAAGCATGCCTAGCTGCTGCTGCTGCTGCTGCTGCTGCTGCTCAGTGCTGGTATTTCCATCTGCCGAGACTCTTTCTGGGCTCTGTTTGAGCAAGAGTGGGCACAGTTGCCAACAGCACAATTTGTTGGGAAACCATGCAGCTGGAGCAGAAAATGGAAGTGGTTAGAACAGTCTGAGCTGCCAGCCCATCATCATAAAACCTTATTTCAGACTTCCTTCTCAGCCTGCCAAGATCATGGAATCTCAGACAATCCACCCACCAGTCCCATGCAATGCAGCCGCAGTCAGAGGGCAAACTCTGTGCAGAAAATTGCCTGCAAAACAAGCAATTCTGAACCACCACCCTCTCCCATCCCGCAAAAAACAGGGATCCAACATGGAATGTATGGCATTAAAGCACCAGACATTATGGTAAGTATTCTACTTTATTACAGCTACTAGTGGTTTAAGCCCGTTAAAAAAACGGGCGCTAGAACATATGTGGAGGGGGCTGGCGCCCCACCCCCACCCCCTGCCAAAGCCTGCTTTAGCGGGAGGTGGGGGGGTGGAGGAGAGGCAAGCAGGGCTTTCTCCGCATTAGCGGAGAAGCCCTGCTTGCCCCCCTGCCCCTCACCCCCCTGCCAAAGCCTGCTTTAGCGGGTGGTCGGGGGGTGGAGGAGAGGCAAGCAGGGCTTTCTCCGCATTAGCGGAGAAGCCCTGCTTGCCCGCCCCGCCCGCCCGCCCGCCTGCTTTAGCGGGTGGTCGGGGGGTGGAGGAGAGGCAGCAGTGCCATGCAGGCCAACGGGGCAGGAGGGGGTCAGCAGCAACAGGCTCTACTTGTAGCGGCGGGAGCAGCAGCGTGACCTCCCTCTTCGGCTTCCCCTCGTCCTCTGCAGCGCCGGCGTTCCATTTCAACCGCCCCGCTTGAACTGCCGACGCTGCTCGTGGCTGATGTCTCTCTGCTCCAATCCCTGTGTCCCTGGGGCACATGCTCAGTTGCGCAAACCCAGAGACACACGGACTGGACGCAGAGACACTTGCATTTTATATATATAGATAACTGCAGGTACATTGTCTTCAGATTATATCCAATACACTATTGTATCCAAAGCTGGAACAGTGTGGAAGGTGAAGGGTGATGCAGGAGAATTCACAAAAATCACCTCTCCACTTTCCTTCTGGATCGAAGAGCTTTCTGTAAGGGAAAGGACGGCACTGGATACAACCCGTTGGGTCTAACAAGGTATCTTCTGACACTATCACTACTGGTAGATCTGCTGGTCAATTAGCTTTCTCTAATGCAGTGTATAGCAACAATACTTTTCTTTATCTGATCATTCTTGCAACTAATCACCTTGCAACTAATCCATAAATGACACTTACCCAGAAAAAACCTTTTACCCAGAAAAAACCTTTTACTAGTCTGCTGCTAACACATAACTTTATTAATGTTTGTGGCTCATTGATCACCTTAAAGGAAATGGAACCCACTCTTTTCCGATTTATAAAAACTTCCCTATGTGGTTTTCAGGAGGAGATTCTGACTTGCTACAAGCAACCAGGAAAATGGGTGAACATTTTCAAGATCCTAGCAACAACAGAAAAGGTACATACTTCCTATTTTCATTTATCCCTATATACCTTCTTTTGTACTTATCCAGCAGCTTGGTTTAAATTTTCTTAGCCAGAATACGTTAACCATGAATACCAAAAGTGCATGCCAAGAGTTAGTGGCAAGACAGACAGGCAAAGCTTCACTGCTCTACAGCTAACCCAATATGCCAAAGATGGTCAACATCATATGTGGCTGTTCAATAATTATATTGCAGCTCTGGGCAATTCAATAAGAAAGTAATATTACAGTCACATCTATACGAATTAAAAACAGATATTTGTACTTGTTCCTTTAGGAACATAGGAAACTGATTTATACAGTCAGACCATTGGGCTAGATGTCTCTCCAGAATTTCAGGGAAGGCTCTTTTCCGGCTGCACCTGGAGATGCCAGGGATTGAACCAGGGACCTTCTGCATGCAAAGCAGATGCTCTAGAACTGAGCTACAGCTCTTCCCCTATGGCCATTCCTTACCCACAGACAGATTCTAGAAGACAAGGTGATTTCACAATTAAGAACTTTTATTTTTAATGCATCATTGTTTACTGCTTAAAAAAAAATCAAAGGAAGATTGCATCCACTGTGGCACTTCCATCTGTGGGTAGTTTGAGAGACAATTGTGAGACTTTTCAGGAGGAAGAGGAGGTGGCAGGAATGTGATGTGAAAGTGTCTCCAAGGCAGGGCTTCTTTTCAGTTCCAGCACCTCTCAGGTGGGCACCATTGCCATTAAAAGAGAACAAGGGAGGTGTTCATAGTGAGTTCCAGCACCTCTTTTTCTAGGAAAAAAAGCACTGCTCCAAGGTATGGGATCCCAGAGAAACCAGAAGAGAGAGATGGAGAAGCAGAGTCTGGCTCTCAGACAAAGGAAGATTTCCAGTGCAATTTAAAGGAAGGCAATTTTTGTCCATACCCACTATAGCTAACTGCTCTGGCACCACATCATGTTGACCTCCCTACCTTCCACCCTACCAGTCCCAATGGGCACAAGCAACCACTGCAAGCCACACACTGAGAACTTGGGAAAAATATGAGGCACTCTCTCATATGCTGAAGGCATGGAAAGCCTGATACTTCTGCCATATCTTATGTTCTCCAAATCCCAGCACATATCCAGAGAAGTCCCACCTTCAGTTCTGTCAGAAATCAGGAAGGTAATTTTTTATGAAGTTTTGAAAAACAGGCCTAGCTTTCTTTCTCCCTATGCTGAAACTCAATATTTAAGCATTAAGACATGGGAAGGCAAACTAAGGTCTGGGGGCCAGATCCAGCCCAATCGCCTTCTAAATCCGGCCTGCGGATCAGCGTGTTTTTACATGAGTAGAATGTGTCCTTTTACTTAAAATGCATCTCTGGGTTATTTGTGGGGGCTGCCTGGTGTTTTTACATGAGTAGAATGTGTGCTTTTATTTAAAATGCATCTCTGGGTTATTTGTGGGGCATAACAATTCCTTCATTTTTATTTCCAAAATATGGTCCGGCCCACCACAAGGTCTGAGGGACTGTGGACCGGCCCCCTGCTGAAAAAGTTTGCTGACCCCTGCATTAAGACATGTTGTATGAAAATGAATGCCTCGAAGTTAACAGTTTCCAAACTTCTTAGGGGTGAGGCATTCTGCCAGATTCCTTTTGGAAGCAGATCACTCACTAACTACCACACTAGGAGTCACGTGCTTAATTAACTCAACAAGAATACCTACCTGTTTTCACTTGTCAAATGCTGGAGAGCCCTAAATACAAGGCTGGTTCTATCTTTATAGGAGAGATTACACTATCACTGTCATTAACAAGTTCAAAGCTTATACATCTTTGTACTCTTCAGACCAAACCCAGACCTATTCAACTTCAGCAACAGTATTGTGATGTGATGTGCTGTCAAACAAGAGGGGAGAGGGTCAGTGTTGATCCCCACCTTATCCTTGTTGATCCCCACTCCCCCCACCACCACATTTCCTCTTCACTGAACTGCAGTGCCTGCTTAGTGCTATTTATATTGTCTCACTGTTATTCTGCTCTGTGGCCTACACACGGACTCCCATTGCAATAACAAGAATATGTTTCTAGTTTATTCAATTGTTTTGTATAGAATTTCACTATGTTCTGAACTTGCTTCTTTGTATGAAGCTAAACAAATTATTTACCTTCTTCCACCAGGTATCACTAAACGTGCTGTACTCAATCCCTTTGATCTTCCACGCAATATTTTACTTGATAAAATACATTTGGGATGGGCTTACAGGTAAGGCTTAGCGCATTTTTATATCTGAGCGTGGTTAAAATTATGCAGAACTAGACTTTAGCATGATGCCAAAATACCTGGCCACAGAACACACTTTACTGAAAAGCTCCCAACCTCAGTATGAACAGTTTAAAAGCTAGGAGCTCACTCCCATTAAAGCCAATGGGGGTTTGCCAATTAGTTCAGTGAGAGCATTATTATACTCTAAAGCTGCAGGACCACAGAGTTCAGTGTGGTTTAAGAGCATGAAGCATGCTAACAGTCAAGAAAGAGGAAGAGGGACAGGGATGTATTATCAAGAAAGCAAGATTCATCAAATCTATTATACTGCTTTCCCTGGTAATGGGATCTCACTTATGCTACCCCCTTGTTTTACCTCTTTCCTATCTCTTTTGTCTTCTAAGGAATAATGAGGCAGAAGACTGAAAAGAAAGGGGTGGGAGAGAAAAAGGGGTGGAATGAATGTTGCCAAAAAACTGACAAGTGTAGAAACAGAACAAAATAGAATCAGAAATGATACAAGAAAGCTCATACCAAAAAAGAAGCCATTCTAGGCTGATCTAACTGACAGTCCTGCTCCCAATATGTTACTTGGCAGGCAGTCTAGTTTATTTTAATAAACTTACTTCTAAGTGCACATAGGATGGAGACCTGAAAAGCTATGGCTATCAAAAGGATAAAAGGCACAGCAAAACATTTAATTCATATAATCGGAAACACCTCAAGGAAGATGGAATACAGCTCTGAGGTTTTATCAAGCACTGCAGCTCAGCTGGTGCAAATTATTCCTGTGTGTTCAATGTGCCTTCCTCTTCTGTCTCCTCCAGTGTTCAGCCGCCCAGCCTCAAAATCAGCTCCAGAGGATTGGGCACACTTGGAGTAGACTCCGAGAGCATGCAGTGGTGGAGGAGAGGAAAATCCCACTGCACCAGCAGAATCCCACCAGCACAGTACTAGACACAACCCCTTAGCTTTGAACATTAAGTAAATTTAAAGCAACAAACCTTTATTCATCACCATGACCTCCTTGGAGGAAGCATCCAGATACACATTTGATAAAAACAAAGGCAAAAGCAAAGTAGCTTCTTGATGTTTTCTGACACCACCAAAAATAGTTGGCTTTCTTCCTTTTTCTTAGCAAGCCTTTGCCCCAAGTTGACAGAATAAAACTTGAATTCATGCAATTATATGGAAAATATTTAGAAGTTAAAGGTTGTCTGGGATTGTTTTCCAACAGCAAGAGGCCAAGAATCAAAAATTCAGCACAGCTTGCAAACCCTCTTCACCAGGCCATAATAATAAAATGTTACACCAGTAGAAAACAAGCAAATCTTCCCAATGCATTTCAATCAAACCCCCATAATTCACTAAAGAGTTTTACTAGAGGAATCTTTTCCATATTGTAATTTGCCTTTTGAAAGATGTTTAACTTAGGCCTGGATCATATCTGAATTGAAAAATATTCTCAAATGTCAATACCTTTCTTCAGTGACTCAGTCCATGTTCCCCTATTTACAATTAGGTCATAAAACACTAATCAAAAGCCAAACTCCATTACATTTTTTTCCCTTTCTGACTTCAACAGCCAGGACAGCCCCAGAACACTTTGCACTTAAATCGCACCTTCCAACCCAGGAGATGAGCGTTCATTTATGCTAAGCAACATCTAATGCCTTTGAGAGCTACATAAAGTATACAAATAGAGAATAAGTAATTTACTTGTTTGGAGAAGTAAAACATTTTTCAAAATGCCACTGCTACCACTGATTCATCACAGATACAATTTTTTCTATTTTTAAACTAAAAAAAAAACCTCAGTCCCAAATAATCTAAACTCAGGAGACAGATTGGATGAAACTAATGTTAGCTGCACAGAGAGCTAAGAAAAAACCCATTACTATGGGTAGGACCCATTTACACAACCAAATCAGCATGCTGAGCAATAGAGGATTTGTTTTGTTTTGTTTTTTGTGCTTAAATAGCATGACAACAGTCTGTACATTTGCCCATGTTGTTGCCCTATCAGATCCTGCAATCACAGTAAGGTTACTAAGAATAGGAACATAAACTGGTAATGACTGGAAAGGCTGCATCTTCCAAGGTGTGCTATGATTTCGAGGGTGAGAACAACCATTGGAACCCAAGGAGGCAAAGGATAACCCCCAATTGTACTCCCTATAGGCACTTTCACTCCTGTGGGATTAAGACTTTGTGATCTCACCTGTGAGATAGTGAGTGCTTTGTGTTGGCAGGGACAAGACAGTCCTCTGTCATCAGATCAAAAGCAGAAACTCAAGGATCTATCCTTCAAGCACCCACGGTAGCTCCTGGAACATTCCACCTGTTTGATACTCACTACAATCATCAATCTTTTATCCTTATTGACCACTAAACCCCTGACCCAAGCTGAGGCTTTCAGAATGCATTCACTGCCTGCTTCTTAAATTTTTTAGAAACATGTGGAAATTAGGACTTGCGAAAGAACTTACAAGTGCAAGTTCTGCAGTGTCCAAGATTATGCCCTACATTACTGTGGAGTCCCACTGAATAGGCTCCTCCAGTTCTAACTGAATGCATACAGCAGCACTGGTTATTTAAAACTGCAGTAAGGACAGACCTGGTAAGTTGGATCTACAGCATTTTGAACTTAATAGTGCAGCACTTTCAACCTGTGCTTAGTGATGCGATATTCTCAAGAATGAGAATATTCTTGAGAATATTCTCTGCTGGAAAATTCTCCGGATAATATTCTCCACAAACTGTAAATTCTAATGTAAGAACTAGTTTTACCACCCACATTTTTAAAAATCTAGTAAATATTAAGTCAAGCTGTGATATTGCCAGTGTAAGTAATGAATAATGATTTTTTTGATCCAGTTACATTACTGGGCATTGTGTCATTCACCATTGGCAGTTTTGAAATGTGAGCTACAGAAAACAGCATTGTTGTTTTTTAGTTTTAAAAATGCTATTCATTTAATTTGATGAACATTTGAATTTGTATGTATTTCAACTATATGTAATAGCCTTTTTTCTATTTTGGTGTGACCTTATTCTTAGTAATTCTATACCCTTGGCCATACAGTGTGATTATTATTATTATTTTTACAGAAAGTAGCTTTTACACTTAAAGTACCTAGTCCTATACAATTATCTGTAACAGCATGTGAGGTGGCCTTGATTTAAACAGTTGACGTTTCTATATTTTTATTTAGTGTCATTAACTAGTTTTTGCAGTGCCATTCAATGGTACAAAGTACCATTTACCAGAGACTGACATACTGAAATATATTATCATATAACGATAATATATTCAGTGTTAATGACTTCTTTTTTATATGTATGCACAAAGTTTTGCTTTAGTCACCAAAACAGTTATTGTTAGAGCTATTAGAAGCACAAGACAGCCTATTACTGAATTTACGTGTATCAAACATTAACATGCCAATTGTATTTTCTGACTTGTCCTCTAACACAGTGTTTTTCAACCTTTTTTGGGCAAAGGCACACTTGTTTCATGAAAAAAATCACGAGGCACACCACCATTAGAAAATGTTAAAAAAATTAACTCTGTGCCTATATTGACTATATATAAAGTAATTCTCTTGAATAGGAATCAAATAAACACAAAGAAAGTATTTTATAATTACTTTATTATGAAATAGTAAGTAAACAGAAATTCTTCTCTCCGCTGCTGCGCACACTGTGCTCAGGCAGGAAGGAAGTCGGAAGATGATGTCAAAAAACCCACCCACCCCATACCCAGGACACAGTCCGGCGCCCGCAAAAGAAAAAAGAATTTTTTTATGGAAAATTCCAAGAAAATACACGTCCTTAATAGTCTTAAGCCAATTTCAGGCTATGTTCACTTCACTTGCCAAACTGCACTCCCACTGAACCGCAAAAGGAGGGCTGCAACCATCATAAACGCAAGTTTCCAGCATCCATGCTGGCAGCTTATGGAGGGGGCGGGGAAGGGCCCACGTCAAAGCAACGGCAAGGAGGAAAATAATACTAATATACCGACACCCTGTATCAACGCAAAAGATTTCGCCTAGTTTTTCTGTCAATCTAATTGGATGTTATAGCCGAGATACTCAAAGCAATTAATTAAAAAAAAAAACCACATAGGAAGCGCACTTCACATACTTCGGGGCACAAAAGTTTAAGCAGGCGCGTGTAGAAGGAGAAAGGGGAAGGCCGCCGCTCCCTTTATTAGAGGCTCCTGGAAAGCGCGCCAATGAGCAGGCAGCCGGCAGAGGAAGACCAAGCAGCGGGACCTGCCCTTCACGCCTTCCGGCGCCGCTTCTCCGCCCTCGCACCGCCCTCCCTCCGCCGACGGCTCCGCCAAACGCACTGCCGCGGTGCCGCCCTCGCGGCTTCTTCCCTCCACCAGCCCGCCCATCTCATCGCTGCCAAAGGCGAGCGAAGCAGCCCTGGGCGCCGCCATCTTTGGCGCCGCCTCCATTTTGCCCGTGCAGCGTCAGTAGCGCCGAAGGGCGGGAAAACAAACCCCGCCAGGTCCGGCCACAAGCCCCGTCTGCCGTTACCCCGAGGGGAGTCCCCTCCTAGGCGCCGCGAATTTAGCTAAGCGGGGCCTCGAAAAGAGCCAAAGAGAGGCGTCGCTGCGGTCTCTTCTCCACCCGCGCCACTCACCTCCACCGTAACGGCCATACCGCGACATCTTCACCCGAGTAGGGGGGGAAATCCCAACCGTCTCCACGGCACACTAGGCAACATCTCGCGGCACACTAGTGTGCCGCGGAACAGTGGTTGAAAAACACTGCTCTAACATGTACATGTTCTAACAGAAGAATAAAATATGATTTAACTATTGAGTTTCCTTATACCAAATCTTAACATGACAATTACTGGTGCCATCACCAGCGAATATTGTCCTATTTTAAATGAAAGTTCTCTAATATTCTCATTAATCAAGAATATTCTCCAAAAGATTATTCTCGAGAATTTTACATCACTACCCGTGCCCATGTCACTCAAACAGGAGAAGAGCTCCAAGCAATCTGTAGCACTTTTCCTTTCCTTTCCTATCTGCAGAGCTGATGCCTAGTGTGTTCCTTACATCTGCCCAACAAACTAGACTAGGGGTCAAGAAGGGATATATCCACTGTCTTGCCAGTTTGTTTTCTGCAAATTCTCTCTCTTTCCACACACATTTTCATTTGAACTGGGAGGTGAGAAACACACTATGTGAGGAAGGCCCTCCCAGCTGTCACCTTTGATCCTTACCCTGTCATTCCAGAGGGATTTGCCACCTACTTCACCAGGTCATTATCCTGTTCCTGATGGGAGAAATACGCACCTAAAAGATCTTGACAGAACTGGGCAGTCAATGTTGCAGTCATGTGACTACTTCACCACAGGCCAAACAGAATTCACATTTATCACATTGCTGCAAAGTTACCAAAGAGGCTTGAACAGTTATTTAGTGAAGCACTCATATGATCACTTCCAGAACACCAGATTCTTATCATGCCATCTTGATGGTGTAAAGAGGTCTGCAATCCATGTAAAGCTTCCTAAATCTATACATATCTGGCTAGTTTTATTGTAGGTAATCAGACTTTGCACCAGCTCTAGTACATTTCTTGGGCAGAAAGGAAAATGAGTCTCTAAGGATAGATTCAAGCAAAACATACAACTGATATTTCCCACACATTCTTACAACAACTTCTCCCAGGGAGGGTCAGTGTTTAAACATAAGCTTCAAATTATTATAAAAGCATGCAATAGTTAAACCCAAAACCTACAGTCATGAGAAGCTACCTTAAATTGTCAAACATGACTGTAATGTTTACACACAAAGAACATTTTAAAGCTGAAAAAAGTGGACGCTTCCAAATAATACGTGTTGAAGTATTAAAGAGATACGTGTTTTTTAAGACCACAGCTGCTGAACAGAGATAAAAAGAAGCAAGCCCCTGCTCACAGGCTTCCAATCTACACTTGTTTTGCAAACATTGCAATGCAAATGTTCAAATACTATATTACTTTTTACCGTATATACGTGAGTATAAGCCGACTTTTTCAGCCCATTTTTTGGGCTGAAAAAGCTGCCCTCGGCTTATACTCAGGTGAACGCGGGCGGCTGCAAAGGGACAAGCGGCAAGAAAGGGATCCTTTCTTGCTGCTTGTCTCCCCTGCCCTGCCGATCCCCCATCTGTGCCTGCTCTCTGATCCCTCCTCCTGTGCCTGCTCTGTGCGAGGGATCGCGCATCCTCCTCCTCCTCCCGTCCCTTCTCCCCGAAGGGGAACAGAGGTAGCGACGGGGGGCAGCGGGAGCAGACAAGTATCGAGCAGGCGCGCGAGCCGGCTCAGCCCCAGAGAGCCTGTTGCTTTTGCCCCCATCCCATCCCAGCTCAGTCCGCCATAGAAACTGCCCACCCTGAAACTACCCACCCCTGAACCTTCCCAGAATCTGCTCCCTTAATTCCTCCCTGAATATGCCCCCTCCCCCTGAGCCCTCCCTGTAAAGAGACCCTTTCTTTCCAAGCCTTCCCTCTTAACCCCTGCCCATCCCAGCTCTGCCCACTGTAGAAACTGCGCTGAGACTCTATGATCCTGTGCCTGCTCTACCCCTGCCCATCCCAGCTCTGCCCACTGTAGAAACTGCGCTGAGACTCTATGATCCTGTGCCTGCTCTACCCCTGCCCATCCCAGCTCTGCCCACTGTAGAAACTGCGCTGAGACTCTATGATCCTGTGCCTGCTCTGCGCAACGCATCAGGGAGGGAAAAGTGGGGAGAAAGTGCTCCTCGATGCTTTTCCTCTCCTATGCCTTGCACAGAGCAGTCACTGCTCTGTGCGAGGATCGCCTCCTCCTCCTCCTCCCGTCCCCTGAAGGGGAACAGATGGTAGCGATGGGGGCAGCGGGAGCAGGAGGAGGACAAGTATCGAGCAGGGCGCGCGAGCCGGCTCAGCCCCAGAGAGCCTGTTGCTTTTGCCCCCATCCCATCCCAGCTCAGTCCACCATAGAAACTGCCCACCCTGAAACTATCAACCCCTGAAACATTCCCAGAATCTGCTCCCTTAATTCCTCCCTGAATATGCCCCCTCCCCCTGAGCCCCTCCCTGTAAAGAGACCCCTTTCTTTCCAAGCCTTCCCTCTTAACCCCCTTCCCCCATCCCAGCTCTGCCCACCCTAGAAACTACCCACCCTGAAACTTTCCCAGAATATGCCCCTTGCCCTTGATGCCCTCCCTAAATATGCCCCAACCACCCCTGAAACCTTCCAGAATCAACCCCCTTCCCCTTAATCCATTCCAGAATCTCCCCCTTTAATTCCTCCCTGAATATGCCCCCTCCCCCTGAGCCCTCCCTGTAAAGAGACCCTTTCTTTCCAAGCCTTCCCTCTTAACCCCTGCCCATCCCAGCTCTGCCCACCCTAGAAACTGCCCCCATCCCAGCTCTGCCCACCCTAGAAACTGCCCCCATCCCAGCTCTGCCCACCCTAGAAACTGCCCACCCTGAAACTTTCCCAGAATATGCCCCCTTGCCTCTCATGCCCTCCCTAAATATGCCCCACCCACCCTGAAACCTTCCCAGAATCTGCCCCCTTCCCCCTTAATCCATTCCAGAATCCCCCCTTAATTCCTCCCTGAATATGCCCCCTCCCCCTGAGCCCTCCCTGTAAAGAGACCCTTTCTTTCCAAGCCTTCCCTCTTAACCCCTGCCCATCCCAGCTCTGCCCACCCTAGAAACTGCCCACCCTGAAACTTTCCCAGAATATGCCCCCTTGCCTCTCATGCCCTCCCTAAATATGCCCCACCCACCCTGAAACCTTAATCCATTCCAGAATATTCCCCTTGCCCCTGAAATGTACCCACAATATGCCCCCTTACCCCCTGAGCCCTCCCTGTAATAGACCCTTTCTTTCCAAGCCTTTTATTGGTATTTATTTTTATTTTTGGGAAATTTACCAGTAGCTGCTGCATTTCCCACCCCTCGGCTTATACTTAAGTCAATAAGTTTTCCCAGTTTTTTGTGGTCAAATTAGGTGCCTCGGCTTATATTTGCGTCGGCTTATACTCGCGTATATACGGTGTATCTCATTTGTTTACAAACGGCAGCATTTCAGCTTGAACACAGTGTGGGAGTGGGGCATGATTCTCCAAATAATAAAAAAACTGCAAGGGAATTTTGTATTCCAAAATTGTCTCTTCCCCACTACTTGGAAAAGGCTACTGTACCCTTTGTATCATAGTCTCATCACTGTCTACTTTATGAACCATTCAGAAAAGCTCTCACAAACCACTATTTAGGAAGCAGCTGCTTAAATTACCCTTTGTACTGCATGCTAGTACTCCACAGGAGTGGGTATCAAAAAAACAACATGCACAATAGGTCAACTTTTCCTAGGTGTTAACTTAAGGGGCCTGCTTACACATAAGCAGTGTATAGAAAAACAAGAGTATTATGAACCCCATTCATGATATGCATAAGAAAATGGTGACATAAGCTTGACAAGCAGCCTCAAATCCAACTTTGATCCCCTTATTACAACCTGAAGACTTGACAACATTTACAACTGATGATGTGGCAAACATTTACTTCAACACTTTAAACCAAAAAGAACTTAATTTGTTTGGGTTTGGGGGTAGAAATGTATTACTGCATGCTGTGTAATCAGCTGTAAAGCCTTGGGATGCCTTACTGCTGTTCACCTATTGAAATCTGTTTGATTTTAGCAAAGCTTTTTCATATTAGCACTCTACCCAACTGATATGCAAATCACCTTTGTTATTTAAAGTATCATATGCAAAGTTTTGTGTGTGTGTGTTTTAAATAAACTCATAAACCTGGTGCGATACAAGCACAACAAAAAGGAGCACTTACTGCCATTGTCATCAGAATCCTCACTGCTGCTGGGAAGTCGACCTCGTTTCATGATCTTCCCGGGTAACAGCAGGCAGCCTGTGAAGAAATGCAACAGAAACCAGAAGTTATCAAGTTCTGAATCAAAGAGCTCACAAATGAAAGCAAGTGCCATTAAGTAACATAAATAAAAGCAGCAAACATGCTGAAGATATTCAATTTAAAATGCATCCCATGGGACAGCCAAAAAGAATATCGGTTGATTGATAGTGGCCTGCCCTACAATTAGACAGAGCGCAGCAGCTGCCCTAAGTAACATGCTGGGGAGTGGTAGCAAAACCTTGGAGGACCGAGATGGGTGGCTTAAGTGGCTTGCCCTGTACTGCCAACTAAGCTAGCCTCCTGCCTTCAGGTACAGTTGAAGACAATGTCCAATCACCAGTTTTGAAAAATAAAACTGCTATCCCAGCTGACTTCTGGGCACGGAATAGGAATAGGGCACCATACTGTCCTTTGCCTCAGGAAGCAGAATGACCTGGGCCACCAATGTTGATGGAATCCTCAAGCCAAGCTCACCCCAAGAAGATGTAAGATCTTTTTTATGGCTTTGATATTAGCAAATTTAAGCAACTGCAACAGAGCATATACTTTGGTCCCTATTTAGCCAATATTTATATTGTACAACACATTTATGAAAAGGTTTTACAGCCGTAGGAGGCATCAAAACAGCAAGACTAATTACAAAGGTCACTGCATCCCTCAACTGAGCAAGCAGTATGCATAGAAATGTTCCCACACTAGCCAATCACTAAGCTCCTATGACAACACAGAAACAGAGATTGTAACTGAACAGTACGGTATACCAGAGACTGGGTTCACAATGAGCTAACATTTCCTGAGTGGGATGTGCATGTGAAGATGTGTTGTGGGAGACTAATTCAAAATGCATTAAGACCATAGATACACAAGTTGAGCAAATCATCAACACTACATTCATGCTGGCCACAATCCTAATACATGTTGAGCCTTCACATAATTTAGTCCCACGTGGCTCCCCATGGCAAGAAGTAATTTCATGGCGAAAGAACAATGCAAGAATCTACCACACTGAGACACAGAAAAAAGGATATCAAAACTTCTCTCAGTAATGGTACTGCTGCTGCGCTATCTGCTCCCAAATCCTTAGGTTGTTCTGATTTGCAATTCAGGATTTGTTAAAAAGTCAAAGCAGCAATGCAAGTGGAGAAGTCATCTACACATTTATTCTTCTTATGGCTGCACTTGCTGTATTTATTCTGACAACTATCAGGAATTCCCAGTTTATATCCTTCACTGAAATAGCCATCAGTGATACAGATAGGGATTTGTAAAGCCAAAGCATGGGTAATTTTAGGGGGGAAAATATAATGTAAGAAAACATTTGGTCTGTTTCTCACTTCCACATTTAGGAGGACACTTCTTAAGGATCTTTTCAATACATGTGGTAGCAACATCCTATCCATGAACAACACTTTCAGCATTCAGAAGGCGTCAGAATATAGACAAATTTTATAAATGTTTATTTGGTTACCAATGGATTTGGCAAGGGTACTTAAGCAGCCTCTCACTGATAATGACTGAAAACATCAGCACCTGTGTTGGCTTAGCAGCCTTGCCTTATAAACGTTCCAAAACATGTCTAGATCATGACTAACCATTTTCTTAAAATAATTGAAAAGCTAAAAGAACCAGACTGTGGCTAGTCTCATCCTGGACATGTGCCGAAACATTCATGACTAAATCTGTCTAATGTGGGCTGACATCAGCACACTTAAATGACTACACGAAGAAGCCCTGAGAAGTGAAAAACTATTTATCCTAATAGGTCCCTTCAGCAGAGATGATGCTCCAAAGCATTACATTATGCAATAAATGCAGACTCTCAGTTACAACATAAAATAGCCAGTGAGTATCCAAGTGCTAAAAGGCCAGGAAAGGGGGGTGACGGGAGGTGAAAAAGCAGAAACGTGACACAAGTGAAGCAAAGCATGTTCAGCGTGAATTAAAGTGACAAGTACTCTAGGACATGCATCAAATCTCATGAGGCTTAGTTTGCCATGTTTCAGTTCACAATGACAATGTGGGCTGGCCAAGCCATTAGCAGCAAAATCCCAAGGCACGCCTTCCAGGTGCAGTTTCAGGAATCAGCTGCCAAGCTGATTTGCTTCTAGTTTGGTGCTCAGACACTGAACTGATTAGATGTCATACGAACAGCAACTTCTAAGCCGCTCCACTGGCATTTACAACACAGACATCAAGCCAACTGAAATGTAGAAAGTATGTCTAATTGTAATGGGTGTTTAAAAAGGGCATATGCTTAGATTACAAACCCTTAACAGAAGCCGGACTCATAAGACAGAAACCACACTAGAACCCATGGGCCATTTCCATGGAGTAAACATCACTATAAGCAACCATAGTCCCATTATCTGTAACTCTTAGTTACACTTGTGCTTGCTGCTATGTAACTCCAGGTAAATAGAAATCCCTATTGTCAGAAAGTCTGGATATTCAGATATTTGGATGCCGCACAAGCTATAGAGGCAGATAAGGTTAAACTGTACAAATTGAATAAAGACCTCACTTTAGATAGCTAATCAGAGGCAGAAAAACTGAGCAGATTTTGTCCAAAGTATGCTAGCCATTTCAGTCTCTTGCAATCGAAATAATGTGTCTCAATGCTATGGACCTAAAGCGTGAAAAAACAGAAATCTACAACCCTTGTTTAACTCATCCACAGATGGTTAAGCACAGGCTGCAACCAACGATAAAGGCAGACAAAACATTGCAAGCTGTATCAAAAATTTAGGGAGTAGCTATGTCCCACTTCTGGGAAAGATTGAAGCATAACATTCTACTGATGAACAGCTCCATTTTCAAAAGGAATGTTAAGCCCTTTCAACCAGGTGGTACAAAAAACAAATACTGCAGCTAGCATTCACAGAACAGCCAGCTACTGTACATATCTGACCTCCAGCTGTTTTGTAAATATCTAAATTCCAGGTAAAAGTTCCCACGCACAACATATTAGTATTGCCAACCTTCACAAAGATAATTTACATATGATTATATAAACGAAAAACCTAACATCACCTCTCAACTTGCAATATTCAAGAGCACACTCCTACAAAGAAAAGGTCCCAGCTAGGGCTGAGAATGACTTCTCACTGCCAGCCACCAAGGACACTGACAGTACAGAGCTATACAGACCAATAGCCTGACTCAATGCAGGGCAGCTTTTAAGTGCAGGCCTAATAACTACTGTCTCATGGAAGGGCCATAGCTCATGGTTACTGTGGCCTGCTTTGCGTGCAGAAGGTCCCAAGTTCAACCACCGGCATCTCCAGGTAGGGCTAAGAGGATCCCCTGTCTGCAACCTTAGAGAGCCTCTGCCAATCAGCATAGCCCTTACTGAGCTAGATGGACCAATGGTCTGAATCAGTATAAGCCAGTTTCCTATAGTAGCAACTAAGATTTTAGTTTCAACCAAGTGAAGCACTGCATTACTCCAACAGCCTGTAATGTCCTTGTCTGAAATATCATTATCTACAGAATGACTTCTGCTTAAGTCAGATGTGTAGAAAGGCATTAGCCAGACATGCATTCTAGCCACTGATGACATAATTTCTTAATATAAATTGCTCCGCTTTGAGCTGGTTTGTCTTAACATAAAAAAAAGTTTTTGTTTGTTTCAGACATGTTAGATTCTAATGACAAGAAGCAAATGAATGTCACCCACAGAGCAAGTGGGGATGAAATAAACCACTGAATACTAGTCCCAATGTTTCTTTTTTAAAAAACAAAAAACTCTCTTCCTATGGAAAGTTAGCATGTCAAATAGGTTAAAGTCTAGGGTACTCCTTGGTTTATTTGTTCTACACGCAGAGATTTTAAGTTAGAAAATATTTGTTGCGTAGCCAGCAGTCTGAAGTGGTGCAATACAAGGAAGATTTCTGAATGGGTAATTCAGCTCCCACTGAGCATTTGAAGATGTTAAATTTTGCATTAGTGCCAAGTTACTGAACTAGTTCAAAGTGCTAGTTTTGGTGTATAAAGCTCTCTACAACTTGGGAGCCAGATACTTTAAAGACTGCCTTACCCTTTATATATGCACTCAATCACTGCACTCTGCAGGTGAGGGCAGATACCATTTTATCAGGAGGCTCATTTTATCAGGAGGCTCATTCCATTCCACACAATATAGGAAGAGGCTTTAGTGCTGTGGCACCTACCCTTTGGAATTTCCTCCCATTAATATGAGACAGAAACAAACTCTATTGTCCCTTTAACACCTTCTGAAGGTCTTCCTCTTCCATCAAGCCTTTTAAGTAGATTTCTGTTCAAAGTCTGTATCTGCATTGGAATAGTTTTAGATGTCTTATGTTAGGTCTATTAGATGCCCTCAGCTTTTTGTGGAAGAAGGATGGGATGTCAAATGTAAGAAATAAATAAAGTATTATTAATTAACTAATAGTGGCACTGTAAGAATTTGGGAAGCCTTGCTGAGCCATCAATCAGTATTGTATGAGAAGACCAAACTTGGGTTTTAGATAGACCAATGAGTAAATGATCAAACAATCAACAACAAAGATTCCAAAATTGTTGCAGAAGTCTATTATTAAAATCTCTAGGCTCTATTCATAGATTTCCCCATTAGATCAGGAGTATTAAGAAAAAAAAGTTTTAACATTTTTCTCTGGAGCGTTCCACCTGCTTCCAAGATTGCCAACATGATGAATAAATAGAAGTGTTTCTATTTTTTAGAAAACAGTAATTGGCAAGCCTCAGAACAAGCTACCTAAACATTTTATCTTTATCACTTAAAAGAGTCAGCATGAATTTTGCAAAGCAAAACTAGAACTCAGAAATAAGGTAGGTAAGATGAGATGGTTGGACAGTGTTCTCGAAGCTACTAACATGAGTTTGGCCAAACGGGAGGCAGTGAAGGATAGGCGTGCCTGGCGTGCTCTGGCCATGGGGTCACGAAGAGTCGGACCAGGGCCACCCAGGGCGAGGAGGAGGGGGTGACCTGACGATGCGGGGGGGCTGCGGCTGAACAACAACAACAACAACAACAAGAATGAGCCAGTCTATGCTGTGTATTTGAACTTTCAAAAATTGCTGACACCTTAGCACAGAAAAATAGTTGAAATCCCTAGGCTCTGGAATCAAGTTTCAGTTACCCCTGCATATGGGCATTTTCCAACTGTGTCTCACATTAATTCCTAAAGAGTCATGGTGGAAAAGGAAATGTATTTTTGTAACTCACTGTTTTTTAAAAAATAAGAAGCATGGCCAATTTTCAAAGTGGAGATGAACAGAAGCTTATCCCAGAGACATGTTTGTCTGAAAGTTGTGCCTACAATCATTAGTGATTTAGGAAATGCTATGATTAATGATGTTGCAACATTTGCAAACTATACATTACTTAGAAGAGGCAGAGAAGAATGATAAGGCTTGTACAACACAGAGGGACTATTTAGCTCAGTGAGAGAGCACATGTTTTGCACACAGATAGGATAGTCCTTCCTATGTTCAATCCGTGGCATCTCCTATTAAAGTTAGGAGGAAGAACCAGTGGCTGCACTGCGTATATTGCTGTACTACAACTTCCACCATCCCTCACCACTGGTTATGCTGGCTGAAGCTGGCAAGAGTTGTAGTCCAACAAAACCCGAGGATCTCTGTATCTGAAGAAGTGTGCATGCACACGAAAGCTCATACCAAGAACAAACTCAGTTGGTCTCTAAGGTGCTACTGGAAAAAGGTATCTGAAGAAGTGTGCATGCACACGAAAGCTCATACCAAGAACAAACTCAGTTGGTCTCTAAGGTGCTACTGGAAAGAATTTCCTATTTTGTTTCCTATTTTGTTCCGAGGATCTCTGATAGCAATGCTGGAGAAAATCACTGCATGAAATTGTAGGTGAGCTGCTGCCAATCAGAGTAGACAATACAGACTCAATGGACAAACAGTATGATCTGTATAAGGCAGCAGCCTACATTTCTATAAAACAGCAAATGATTAGCACAAAAAAACTCACACAGGGAAACACTCTAATCCAAGGGTACCCAAACTGAGGCCCGGGGGTCGGATGCAGCCCAATCGCCTTCTAAATCCGGTCCCGGCCTGCTGACAGTCCGGGAATCAGTGTGTTTTTACTGAGTAGAATGTGTATTTAAATGCATCTCTGGGTTATTTGTGGGGCCTGCCTGGTGTTTTTACATGAGTAGAATGTGTGCTTTTATTTAAAATGCATCTCTGGGTTATTTGTGGGGCATAGGAATTTGTTCATGTTTTTTCAAAATATGGTCCGGCACCCCACAAGGTCTGAGGAACTGTGGGCCGGCCCCCAGCTGAAAAAGTTTGCTGATCCCTGCTCTAATCAGCCTAAGGGAAGGAGCATTTGCCTTTTTCAACTTGAATATTTCCAATCACACCTATCCAGCATTTTCACTCCCCCCCTTCCCTGCTCAGATGGCCTGCCCTCCATAGATAAATACAACCAGTGCACAATTGATTATTTTTGGTTGCTATATTCCAAAGCTCCCTTGAATTGGCTTTAAAAAAAAAAAACAAAAAACACCACTATACAAGCCAACAAGTTTAGGGACAGTAAAATGCAACTTACTAGCTCAACTCACATTTTGATTCCCCCCCCCAGCCCCAGAGGTCAGTATTGGGAGCATTAACATTACATATTTCTATCCCTTGGTTTCTAATTAACTTCCCTTGAAAATGACAACTTGCTATAGGTTATTACCTAGCTTCTGAGTTGGTCTGGATGATCATATCTCAGCTTAAGAAGTATTTTCCCTGTGCACGCCACCTTTACAGAAGCCTCTATTTCAAATACAAATTAAGAAAGCATGGTTGCAAACTTTTGAACAAGCCAGCCTTTGAAAACATCTTCAACGCACAGGTTAATATCCTGGTTTGTTCCAAAGTTGTTTTTCCTGGTTTGGGTGACACGAGAAACTATTTTAATTGATAAGACTTCCTTGTTTGGTTGCTCATGCTACAAAGGGGTTGAGATATGATCACCTGAACACAGCCACACTTTAGAAGATTTTAGGAGGAAAGTAGGGGAAAGCAACCCTAACCACTTCAGTGTAAAAAGACAGTTGAGAAAGTGAATTAAATTACTGTAGGTGTTACTATGGAGGTATAATGATTATCTATAAAACAATAACATCAACATAGATTCAACAACACACCATGTTCATATTGTAAGATTCGGTTAAACTTGCAGTAACATTTTAGACATTCTCCCATATCTCATTTTATAGCGGGGATATATTTCATTTTTCACTTTCTAGGGATATCAATATTCAGGAAGTCTTGATTATATTTGCAAAGCTTGATATAGGTTGAACAGCAGCATGTGGAGAAAATGTAGTTTCAAAGTGGCTACAATTATTATTTTAATGGCTGAAGAGAAACAGATTTTTAAATGGACATTAAATGTGCATCCCCAGGTCAAAGCTTTTATAACCTGTTTTTCCTTCCAGAGTACTTTTAATGACTTCCATAAACCCCTGGGTAAACAGGATTTATAATTCCAGCTCTGACAGATCATTAACTATAACAGTGTTAACGGGTGCAAGTATAATAAACTGCACAGAACCACTACAGAGACAGCAAGGGAGAATGCAAATGTACACCCTAAAGACAGACTGAAGAATTGTTTTCTCCAAAATAGCCCATGAACTGATATGATACTGGCTGTATCATGACCTAATTAGAACATCTATGCTAGATATCATTTCAAATATTATTTTGCATATGTGTTAAGAAGTGTGCCATCTAGTCTTGGGGTACATTTATGGTAAATGAAACACCTAAAGTCACAGAGTAATTGATACAAAGGTGCCTTTCAGTTACGCACAACTGATTTCAGTAGATTTTTCTGCTAACTTTGCACCAATGCAGAATATTGTTTTGTTAAAAATTAGTTCAGCATTATTCTGTATCTCTGTAGCTTCTGAAGCCACCATGTAGGGGCCACCAACCTATCTTGGTTTTAGTAGCTCTCATGTATTCTGGCAGTGATAAATTGGACAATGCACATCTAGTTTAATCTACCTCTCACCCATCAGACTTACTGTATTTAGCAACTTAAGTGTGGAGGAATGTTACCAGAATCCATTTCAAAAGGTTCAACTCCGTACAAGCTACTGGAGACAGAGAGCGATTCCTTTCAAAAGCTGCATCATAGCTATGCTGTGGGAAACACAGTTCAATATATTATTACAGTAACAGGCCACCTATTGTAGTGTCCGTTTATAAATACTCAACCAACTCGATGTGCAATGCAATTCTATGTATGTCTATTGAGCAATAAGCCCCAGAGATCAATGGAGTTTACTCCCACAAAAAGCATTAACAGGACCAAAGTCTTAAATGGGTATGACTCCAAACTACGCAGCCATGGTCTTTATTTACTACAGTCACTGACAAATATAACTCATTCAAAGTTTTATTTATCATTATGTGTCAAGATGAGGTCCTTTAGTATCTTGACGAACAGATTCAAAAAGTGTACAGATAACCTGCCATTTAGGGATTACACACTGTATTAAAGATTAGCAGTGGTGGTAAAAGATTTAAACACCAGGTCACAAAGTCAAGAGCAAACTGTTGCATTCAACAACAATCTGTGATAACCTATGCCTGTGATCTCAAAACACAGGCAAGAACCCTCACTACATCTATAAGCATGCTCCGAAAGGGGATGCAGGAGCCACCCTTAAACTATCTTGCTTTGAGTGTTGTGAAGACTGTCAATCATGATAGTCATCCTATGCATCCTATGATTCATAGCATATTTTACTTTGTTCTGCATATCAAGTTTAGCAGAAATAAAACTTGGTGCATCTGACCTCCAAGAACAATTTGTTGCTGTTCTGCCATGAAACTTGCATAAAATCCTGAGCAGCTAACTTTGTACACTTGGTTTATTGCAAGGATTCACCTTGGGGGGGGGGGGAAAGGAGCTCACACTTTCAACTTGTGCTTTTAAGCTTCTTTTTCCTTATGACAGGTATCCCAACGAAGGCTTGTAGTATCTCCCCCTCTCTCGCGCGCACACACACGATTATTTCCATCCCATTCTTTTAAGTGCTGCCGTTTTCAGTTTGAGGGCAACAGCTGCTCCGAAGGTACAGCCCCGTCTCCTGAACCCGCCCACTCGCTTCCCCAACCCGTTCAAGGCAGCAGTTCTTTGCCGGCCACCTTCGCAATCCACCCGGCGAAGGAGGGGCTGCCGGCTCCCGAAGGTAGCGGGTGCCACCGCGGACGGCGAGGCGGGGGCAGAAATACCGGGACGACGCTCGGAAAGGTGAGAAGCGGAGGCACCAGCGGCACCTTCCTGCGCACCAGCCACATCCCCACCGCTCGTCTCTCCACTTGCAACTGACCGGCCCTCCTCGTCGCATCCTCCAGCCTGGCTCCTTCCGCTCCGCCCTCTCCTCCCGGCTGCACCAATCCGCTCAACCCCGGCTGCAAATCAAACTTGGTGCTCCCGGCGCAGGTCTCTCGCTCTCCCTCCCAAATCCACCTCTCGTCGCGCTCAAAGCGGCCACGCAACCCTCCCGGTTGCCTGATTTCCCTCCCCCCTGATCTCCATGTTGTAATGTCTGGGGAAGGAGGGAGGGGAGGTTGAGTGAATCGAGCAGAGAGCCGCCTTGGAGGAGCTGCCTCTGCCCCCCCCTTCCTCTCTCCTCCCACTCCTCGACAGTTCTGGAAACTGTATCACCTCTTGTCACAGGAAACCATCCAGCAGGCGGTTGCAAACAAACAAACGCCCTCTGGCCTCCACCCGCTGGAGAGAAGGGGAAGGAAAGACAATACCAATCCCCACTACAAAGGGTGCATAGGAGGGAAGGGGGGTGGGGGTCGAGGCGAAAACCCTCCTACGATTTGAGCAGCTTGTAAAGATTGAAGATAGGAAGTAACACCCCCCCGCGCGCAAAAAAATATAACAAGCCTAAGGAGATGGGCGAGCAGAAGAGCACTGTGGCGGCTTTGTCTAATTTCAGCAAGGGGGCACGATCGCCTCAGCTGCATTCCCCTCCCTCCTGCTGGAGGTTGGGAACGGAGGACGGGCCGTTAGGTGGCAATGATGCGGTTATTTTAAAACACCACCACCTACACCCATTTTATTTGCTTTGACGCGGAGATCTCCACATCCCCGGAGCCGATCCATACTTCCGCCGGTGTATGTACGCTTCACACACTCCTTGCATTTTCCTGTTAAGTCTTATCGGCGTTGTTCAATAACGCACATTTAACCTATCTGGCGGGTTATTAAGCAGCTACGCTCTCGTATTTCCCGAGTGCACCTTGTGACGTTTCTCGAATGCATTCTTACATAACCACCGAGCCTACCAGGTTTTGTCTGGAGCGGAGGGAGAGATTAAGGCGCCAAGGCGCACCCGAGGCGGCCTCTGAGAAGCCCAACGGTCCCCGAGCCTCATCAGCCTGCTCCATTTCTGTGCGACTATTGATGCAGAGGGGAATTGAGGGCAGTCTGACCCCTCGACTGCAGAGTACTTTGAAAAGTTCGCACCCACCACCTGCGAGCGGTTACGGCTGCACAGCAACCGTACATGTATTTAAGCTCCCCGCTGCAAAGGGGGAGGCTTGGGTGAGATGGCGCTAAAAGAATGGGTAAGTTGAGGCTTCTGCTGACGCCGTGCACCTGCCTATCCGCCCGCCTGGGCTCCTCCGTCTCCACGCACAGCCCAGTGAGAAAGGCCCGCCCTCCTTAAGGGGGAGCAGGCGCATGTAGCAAATGAGGCTGTTCTACGAGGATTCGAATCCCAGGGCAACATTCCACATTCCATCCTTTCCCCGCATTAAATCCACCAGCAGCAGCAGCGTTGAGCACCGAGAGAATCTGCTGCCACCCAGCAGAACAGCAGTCTAACAACAAGCCCCGCCACTACTGCACACACCACACACCCCTTGTTTCCCTGATATCCATAAGCTCACACTTCCTAACACGTGCACTTTTGGGGTCTTACAACTTGCTCCCGCGATCGTAGTAAAAGACAGCTCAATTCGTATTGTTGTTTTAACCAATAAAATAAAATAAAAAGCATGGATCGAGGTGCTTCTCCCACCGTAAAAATAAAAAAAAAATAATGCTCATCTTCAGGTCTACACAATGCCCCTGCTGCACCAAGTTCAGCATCAATCCTGCAAAATTAAGCTTTATGTCCACCCAACCGTTGTAAGCTTTCCGTGGAAAGGAAAACCACAATCCGATCTGTGGAGGGAGGGTGCATTTATTTGGTAAACTGTGTTTTTGCCCTCTGTACACTCCCTGCCCTTGAATTAATGCAATGGATATTTTGAACATGTGGGTGACACGGCGACAGATCCTGGTTCCCTGGCTACCCCTCCCCCCCTTCTGAGAGATCTAGCTAAAAACGACCTGCGCTCTGCCGCTGCCATCTGTCTCCCAAGTTCTTACAATGCTTTTCACTTTCCGAGTAGGTCTGTCTATCAGTCAGCATGGATGCGCTTTAGGGGAGCCTGCCTTCCACCTCACCGACAAAGAAAACTAAAAAAAAAAGTCTATGATGCACGAATAAACAACACTTAAGGCACGAAGGGGGGTGGGAACCCCAACAACTCCACCGGGTTCATTCACCTTAAAAAAGCTCCCGGGTTTGGCGAAAAGCAAAGTCTGCAGCGACATTAAAAAAAATAAATGCAGCCAGCCCTTAACTCCCCCCCCCCCGCCGCCGCGCGCGCAACCCTTTCGGATCTGCTCTCAAAAGCTCCCAAAATAATCGCCGATTTTCCCTCCTCCCATCGCCCCCACCCGGTTCCTCCCCAGCAATGTACAAGTTGCTTATGGGATAGTGAAGCTGCAACTCAACTGCCTCCCCTTTTTGCTCCCTATCAAGAAGCAAATCTTTTGGCGCCATATTAATGACGTACTATATTATTTCCACTAGGCAGCGACCTTCGGCATTAAATTGCTCTCTAGCTGCTTCTGGAGAACTCCAAAGCTAAGCAACCAAAAAAGAAAAAAGAAACCCCACCACACATCAAATATGGCTGTGCAAGGCGGCTCGTTCTGCGGCGACGGGCGGAGAGGAGGCGTAAGGCGCTGCCTGGGCACAGTTACCTGCTGCTGTTGCTGCTGCGATGGTTGCCAGTGAGGTTGGAGTTGCTCTGCACGGAGGGGTCTGTGCTGCCTCATGAGTTCAGACAAGCACTGGAGAGTGGGAGCAGATTGTGGCTCCCTTCAGACACACACGCACACACATATACAGGGGGAGAGAGAGAGAGACTCTCGCTCTGACTGACGTTTTTACTTGTTATGGAGGAAGGACTCTGTGAATCAAACTCATTTCTGGGTCACTGCTGCCACAGGGGGGAGCTACTTTAATCCCCTGCCAAAACTAGGGGAAAATAGGGGGGGAGAAACAGGGTGGAGAGGAGGAGGCAAGGAAAGAGAACGAGAGACACTACCGCACTTGGAAACTGTCTGCTTTAACTCCTTGCAGCCCTGAAAGAGCTGAAGATGTCATGCTCCATTTACACTGTGCAGGGAGGAGACTCCCTCTGTTCCGAAGGTTCGCATCGAGGGACCTGCCTCTTTGGAAAAGAAGGAGCATTTCACGCAGGGACAGCAGCCAGTGGGTGTTGAAGACGGATCTCACGCGTTCCAAAAATTGTCAAGTTCTTTTAAAGGAGAGTCTCTCTGGCTTATGCATTGCTTGCCACCTGGGCTTTTGCTTGCTTGCTTGCTTGCTTTTGCAAAGGACACACCATGGCAAAATGAAATGAATTTTTTTTTTTAAGGAAAAACACCCAAAGCAGTAATAAGAGAATCAAAAGATGGCTAACAAGGCATGTCATTCTCTGCTTGGGGCATACCATAACCGTATGATGCTGGAGACTTAAAAATATTTGGGAGGGGGGCTCCTATGCCAGGGGGCCAGTTCTGAACTGGACGACATTCACCTGTCATCCAGTCTTTCACTAATGTTGTGGTTATTTATATTTATAAGGATGTATTGATTTTCCTTTTTGTTTTTAAAAGCAGTAAGAATTTATAAATTATTTCAATTTATCACCCACTCAGCCGAAGAGGTGAGTAAGGTCTGTAAGTGCTCATTTCTCTCTCTCTCACACACACACACACTCATATTCTGCACCAGTATCAGCTCAACATGAGGTATTATTAGGAGCATGAAGCAAGATCAGCCCTCAAAACAATGTGCCAGATTCCAGTTCTGCATTTGAGTTTGGAATCATCTCCACAGGAAAGCATCACTCTGGTCATGCCCAAAATGGCTTTTCATACATGACACCAAATGTATATTTAAGTCTCTCTGTGCTGTTTTTGTACAAGTGAAATATTGTTCATGGTAGGTAGAACATGGAAGAGCATCCTTTTTAATATATGGACATTCTAGCCAATATATTCAAATTACAAACAGTGGAAATGCAAAGCATGTGATTGTTTTCATTTTACAGATGGAGAATTTAGATGTATAGTAACACTCAAGAATGTCCATTGCTAAACTAGAAATTGATTTCAGTTCCCCATGATCCAAGTCCAGCACTCTACACATTGGTTACTTCAAGTCTATAGGTAAATAAAGAGATAAAAAAATATTGGGGGACGAGACATAATGGTAGGAGCCAAAAAAATAAATACCCAGTGAGTGTTGAGCTACAGATCGCTGACTGATTGAGGTAGGGAACAGAATACCTATTGTTAGCCACTCAGCCCGGCTTTGGCCAGGGAGGGGGGATACAAATAAAATGTTGTTGTTGTGGTTGTTGGAGAGGAGAACAGTAAACAAAGCATGCTCAGGTTGCAGTTCCAACTTGTCATCATGACAAATAGCCTAATACGTCTCTGCTCTATGAATTTGCCTAACTGGTAAAGATAAAGGACCCCTGACAGTTAAGTCCAGTCACGAATGACTCTGGGGTTGCGGTTTACTGGCCGAGGGAGCTGGCATTTGTCTGCAGTTTTTCTGGGTCATGTGGCCAGCATGACTAAGCTGCTTCTGGCGAAACCAGAGCAGCGCACAGAAACGCCGTTTACCTTTCCACCGGAGCGGTACCTATTTCTCTACTTGCTTGAACTGCTAGGTTGGCAGGAGCTGGGACCGAACAACGGGAGCTCACCCCGTCACAGGGATTCGAACCCAAGGCTCACACCACAGCGCCATCCACGTCCCATGAATTTGCCTAGTCCCCTTCTAAAGCCACCTAAGTGGATGGTCATCACTGCATCTTGCAGCAGCAAATAATTTTCATTGTTGTGTTTCATTGGACGGCTACATTAAGTTTTCATGTTATGAAAGAAAGAGAAAAACAGCTGTCAACTTTCTCCAAAGCATGCCTAATTCTAAAAACCACTATCATGTATGCCCCTCTTTTGTTGCCTTGTTTATATCCTAAAACAATAGAAGAAATCAACTCCTAAACCTTTTAGCCTTTCCTTGTAGAGAAAGTGCTCCAAGCTCCTGATCAGCCTAGAGCTTTATGTTATGCAGGGCCTCAGAGGTTCCAACACTTGCCCATGGTTTGGTTTTCTTGGAATGACAGTCAACAGAGATGGTAGTGTCTTTAGAATACTGTATAGGATGGAATGCCTCATAGAATTAGCACTCAACAAATCTTGCCTCCCCGTTAGGTTCCCAGGGAGATCACCAAGCCATAGCTTTGGGTCCAGCACAGAGCACGGCAAGCCACTCTATCTCCAGCTTCCAAAATGCAGACACAAACTCTATTGTTTTTCTACCTTAACAAGGTGGTGTTGTTTCCAACAAATTGGGAGGTAGGGAGGGCTACCTCCATTTGTCTCTATGGCTACTGGGCAGCCTCTTTGCACATGTACATGGTAGCATTTAACCAGACAGCTAAGGAACTGTTCTGACCCATTCAGTGACCTCTTCTACTAGATTCAAAACTTCATTGATGCAGAATCACAAGCCTGGAAGGGACCCACAGATATAACCCAGACTGATCCTCCAGTCCCATAACAATTAGCCACCATGGCTTGTAGCCGTTGATACCTTATTATCCCTGTCCTAAAACTGAGCCCTATGTTGGTTTGTCATCTGATGCACAGGGACAGAGAGGAAGCGCCATGCGATTTTCTCTTACTTTTAACAGTAGCATGAGATGCAGAAATTAGCAGCTCAAGATTCTCACAGCATGGAAAAAGGAGAATCCAGCTGCTGTTATAAGACACAAGTAGGGGTTGCTCAAAAAGTAGGCAACCTCAAGTCCTGAGATATTTGCATTTTTTTGCTACCATCTGCTAACAGCCCAAATGAGAAAACAGTCCACCCGGATATCACTACACCAATATTTCTTGCATTCCAAAATATGGAATGTAAATACAGACGTGGCAGGCCCAAGACACGTTTCCTTAATCAATGGATTTACATTTTTCCCTGGGCAAAAGCAGGCATGTGTCTTTTTCAAAGCATCTCTTGCCAAATTAAAGAAGAACGCTCCTCTAGATTTATCATAATCTCAACATGAAAAAATAAGCTTGCTGGGAGGGAGGACAGATATTCTAGCATGGTTAACGTGCACTAATTACAGGGTAATGCATCCCCTCTGGCAACCCTTTTACCCATGTGCCAGAAAAAGTCACACCTTCAGCACTGTGATGCTAGAAGGCCTCCAAACGAAGGAAGTTGGGAGCAGCTACACACCTACACACATACACACATGCAGAAAGGAAAGTATGAGCTGTTGTTTGCTCTGTCTCATCTGTGATTCAGCAGAAGAATTGCTCTTTATACATTATAATAAGCTAAGTAATTTATCCAAGCATATCATACACCTACACCTTTGCTACACACATTGCAAACTTGTTACACATTCAGAAACCAATTTCATTTTCCCAGTGAAAGCAGGAGCCAGGTCTCTTATTCATTTTTGTAACATCTAAGACAGTCCTTTATTATGGGTTCAAGTACTGAGACTTCTAGCATTCTATGAGTGTGGCTATTTATGTTAACAAAACAGAAACTACCATGCACAAGAGGGGTGTATCAGCAGGTGCAGGGAACCCCAAGAAATAAAAATATTTAGGGGGGAAGGAATTTCAATGAGGACTGAGGATACTGAAGTGGGCATGGAATGCTGAGTGGCAGGGTGGTAGGGAGAGAAAACCAGGAGGGAGCAGCAATGGGATGGATTGTTCTGGAAAAGGGCATTACGCTGGAATCTTGGAACAGCAGCACTCCATGCACCCTTTTTATTGGCGGTCTCATTTGTTATTATTTATTATTGAGATTTATATTCCAGCTTACTATTTTTTTAAAATAGTTCAAGGCGGCTGGCTAGTAGATTGAAATTCTACTGAGTTTGACAAGTGTATAAATGAGATGCAGAAGACCAAATGATGCATCTTTTCCTGAGCTATATTAGAATGGTGTGAAATAATATTGAACTTTTGTGACTACTGAGGGGGAAGGCTCAGTAATAGAATGGTGATAAAGAGTACATCTCCTGTCAAGGAAGTCAAAGGCCACTTCAGTGAAGAACTCTTGCTTCAGTCAGAATCGGTCTCAGCAAAGTAAACTATTTTTCAAACAAATCAGAAAACATCCCACCTCAATTCCAAAACTTGGACCGCTTCGTGTTCTTGATGATGTTATTGAAAATGCAGTAAGGTCCAAATACCACTATGCTAAATGAACATCTTGCAGGCCTCAACTCCTGCTCCACTGCTACTTTCTCTTCATAGACTGAAAACAGCAGTGTAGCCAGAACACAACTCATGCAGGGATGCAAAGGCAGCATCTTATGAAGTCACATAATTCCATCCATAGCATACATTAAAAGCACATTTAAACTGCATGCTTTCCCCTAGAGAATCCTGGGAAATGTAGTTCATTCCTCACAGAGCTACAATTCCAAGCAACTTTAACAAACTACAGTTCCCAGGATTCTTTTGGGGGACTATGCACTTTGAAGGTGTTTTAAATGTATGGTGTGGATGTATCTGAATGAGAAGTGATGGAATGATCCAGACATACACAATGTGGGTACAGAAGAATGATGTTCCCCCCCATCAGAAGTTGAATGAATGAGGTAAGGCCAGAATAGAAAATCATGCAGAGATATAGCAAGCCACCTCTGTTTAGATGGATACTATTACTTATGGGCTCACAGAAGCCCACGCAATGTGCAAGAGTGTTGGCTAAGCCTAGGCAGAGAGTCCCAATTTCCAATCACTTTCTTGACCCTGAAGCTCTGTGGGTGACCTTGGTCCAGTCGCTATTTCTCAGCATACCCTACCACAGTCTGGTAATGAGGATAAAACAGAGGAGACCTATATGTTGCCTTGAGCAGGAGGCAGGACATAGATGTATTATTATTTTGTTGTTGTTTATTTCAATGTATTTGTCATGGCACATTAACAGTTTTCTCATAACACACTAATTTGCCTTGGCTCACTGTTAGGCAGTTACTACGATCAGATAACAAAAATGGCACATACTATGGCCGAAAATAAGCCCTATGAGCTTTCTGGGTAGAATGCTACTGAGAAACCATATGCAGTGTTAGGTGCAGCACTTGGATTTAGCAGTTGACATGTATCAACATCTAGAGCAGAAGTAGGCCACTGTGCACACTCCAAACCTTGATATATTGATTAGATATTCTGTGCATCATTTATGCACATGAAAGTTTTGTGCTTGCTCTGCTATCCTGCAAAATGCAAGATACCAGATCACTCCTATAGAGCCTATTGCATGTAGTATTCACAACAGCTCTATTTTGTTGTTGTTCAGTCGTTCAGTCGTGTCCGACTCTTCGTGACCCCATGGACCAGAGCACCGCCAGGCACGCCTATCCTTCACTGCCTCTCGCAGTTTGGCCAAACTCATGTTAGTAGCTTTGAGAACACTGTCCAACCATCTCATCCTCTGTCGTCCCCTTCTCCTTGTGCCCTCCATCTTTCCCAACATCAGGGTCTTTTCTAGGGAGTCTTCTCTTCTCATGAGGTGGCCAAAGTACTGGAGCCCTCAACTTCAGGATCTGTCCTTCTAGTGAGCACTCAGGGCTGATTTCTTTAAGAATGGATAGGTTTGGTCTTCTTGCAGTCCATGGGACCTCTCAAGAGTCTCCTCCAGCACCATAATTCAAAAGCATCAATTCTTTGGCGATCAGCCTTCTTGATGGTCCAGCTCTCACTTCCGTACATTACTACTAGGAAAACCATAGCTTTAACTATACGGACCTTTGTCGGCAAGGTGATGTCTTGCTTTTAAGATGCTGTCTAGGTTGTCATTGCTTTTCTCCCAAGAAGCAGGCGTCTTCTAAATTCGTGACTGTGTCACCATCTGCAGTGATCATGGAACCAAGAAAGTGAAATCTCTCACTGCCTCCATTTCTTCCCTTCTATTTGCCAGGAGGTGATGGGACCAATGAATGCATAAAGGTTGAGTGGAAGGCAGCATGTTGAAGCCCCCTTTTCCTTCCACACCTTAATTAGCTAATATTATCTGAAGAGGTCCTCTATGCTGGAAATCACCAGCTCTCTTTATACATTCTTCCTTCCCCCTACAAGTTGAAGTGTAACTGTCTGAAGCAGGGAGCCTCCTGGACTCATAGAGAGTCCTAGTGTGTGTGTTTGTTTGTTTGCTTGCTTGCTTGTTTGCTTGTTTGCTTGCTTTGTTTGTTTGTACCTGATTTCCCAGGGAGTACATGAGGCTCCGCACTTCAAGTGTTTGCACTTCCAACCTCATGGAGGTGAAGCTACTGCACTAGTTCCTGTCTCACATGTTACTTAAAAATGGGGTTAAAATGCATTAAGAAGGCTATTGTCTTACATGTTTGTAAGGTCAGCTGGGATGTCTGGTTGGTGAGATATTGAGGAAGATGGACTATTGGGAAGATCAACCCAGGTGTTTTGTTTGTAATAAAGGCAGGATTGCTATTTCAGCTCAGAACCAAATTAACTCTCATACTGAGTAGGCTACGGAGCAGCTCCCTGACCAAACCATATACCTGCAGAGTAATTATGTGAGAACAAGAAGAGAATCTCTTCTCTGCTCCCCTGGCACTGGGCTTTAATTTTTCCTCAGCTAAGAACATGGTGGCACCTTTCTGAAACAAAAAGGAGTCACCAGCCTGAATGAACATGACTAGACACTGCAGATTTCAAGTTCAGAGTGAAGACTGTCTTTCTGCATATATGCTGACAAAGAAGAAAATGTGGCTTTTTGATTAGAGACACAAATTCTAGCAAGGATTCATCACATATAGATGACACACAGAGAGATTTTTTTAAAAATCCAGTCCTGTGACAAGGACCACCATTAGGAACAGCTGCAAAATTAACCTGTGTAATCTTTAATTATATGCACACCACAGTGCCGGATTCTATGGGTATGCATAGTATGGGCAGAATTAGGGCTCCTTATGACTGATGCCCCAAGTTATTAGCATACATTCTTAACTGATAAAATATCATTGAAACATGACTACAAACAATGAATAGCCATTGTTGAATTCTAGTATTTAGTGTGTTGCATTGTTTCCACTCTTCATTTCTCCTACTCCGCAATTAAAGTCAGTGGAGGCCTGGTTCATTAGAGTAGAAGTCACCAACCCGACGCCCATGAAGACCTTATGGCACTTGTGGAGGCTCCAGGTGCCATTAAGAACCCTGGTCTTCCACAAGTACAGGAAACACCGTGCTTCAGAAGCTTGCCCTTTAATTTATGGAAGGTAATTGTGACTGCAATGAGAGGGTGGAGCTTATCAAACTCATCCCTGCTTTCTCTCACTCAATGCTATTGCATGAATACTTAATTCACATTTCCCAAAAGAATATGCAAGCAAAAATGCAGCTATCCTTTGAAATCCCTCTAAATTTTGTGATGCAGTTCTCCAACACAAAAATACGTGAACAAATGCATATATTAGGGGTGTGTGGATACAAATGCATATATTGGTGAATATAGCACACACAAATGCATTATATTAGGCCTATTTATTTGCAAAAATGTGCATATTAGGAGAAATGAACACTAAAATGCTGGTGAACTTGACAGATTCCTCCATCCTGAATTAGAGGGCAATTCTCTTCCTTTTTTGTGATTTTGCTTGCTTTTCAGTTGACCTTGCTTTTGGGAATGCAGTTCACACCAGAACCTCTTCCTCTTCCTCTTCCCTTAGCTGCTCCTGGGCCAGAGATGTGTGTAAGCATGACCAGCTGGAATTCTACCACTGTTTCCTTCATGAAATACATGAACATTGAGAATGCGGCTCATTAGCTAGTACAGAGGCTTGAGTTAAGAAGCAAAGAAAACAAAACAGCATTGCTGTCAACTAAAGGAATAAAAATAGTTATATCTGCATGGTGTTGAAACATATTGGAAAGCAGAAAAATGGAAGGCTGAGAGTGAAAGTGAAGCAGTTTTGGAAACAATGGTAGTTGAACCATTGACTTGGCTGGCAGTATCGTTCTGCTTTGCCAAGGCAAACCTCATTCATATTTCAAGCCAGCATAGCTCTTTTGAGAATAGAGCTGCCTAGAGTTATTGAACATAACCATCTGAACACAAGGCATAGAGTTTGATGTTGTGGCAAAGATAACCAGCACATAGCTT
Organism: Lacerta agilis; assembly: GCF_009819535.1. NCBI lineage: Eukaryota > Metazoa > Chordata > Lepidosauria > Squamata > Lacertidae > Lacerta > Lacerta agilis. Next base: position 44,126,314 of record NC_046320.1, read on the forward strand.
TGCAACAAGGAGAATTATGACCTAGGCAGCGGCCATGTGGAAGCAAATGCCAAGGGGAAACATATCTAAGGATCTGTTGCCCTGGGTTTGCCATAATTATAAGTGCAGATACAAAAAACCATGCACTCTATGAGGAATTATAGAATAATGCCTATACATGATTTATGTGACTGCTGGTCAGCTATCCTCATGAGGAAATGCTCAAAAGCTAACCTTAGGACAGAAGTCACCAACCTTTTGGGGGCCATGGATATATGTTCTGTGAACCACCCTAGACCTTTGGGTATAGGTTGTTATATAAATTCAATAAATAACAACCAACAACATCATTTGCAAACCAGAAAAACTGCCATGGGCAACACTCAAACTTCAACCAAACACATACCACAATCTATACTCAGCAGGGGAAGGGGGCTTTTCTGGTGCCAGGGAAGGCTTATGCAGGTGCATCTCTGTCCACAGGCACCACACTGACAACTTCTGCCTTAGCAGCAATATCAATAATACTTTACTGCTAGTTTGGAGTGTTACAAGATTTGCACTTCCTCAATTTGGTGTTAGTTAGCTCAGGGATGGTAACCTGTGGCTCTCCAGATGTTCTAGACTGCAGCTCCCAGCATCCCTGAGCATTGGCCATGCTGGCTGGGCTGCAGTGGCTGCTGCCCACTGGGCAGAAGGCAGAGAGACCAACAGTAGCTGGAATCAGAACCACTGACATGTCCCCATCCTCCCTGCTGAATTGTGCAAGGGCAACACTGAGACGAAGGAGGAGGAAGTTGACAGGTAGTGCCATCCTCTGGACTGGTTTTAAGTGAGAAAGTGGGCAGGTGTGAACAGACTGGTTGGTGGGGCAGTGTCTCATTTGTCCTAATGGGGCAGCGTTCACTGCAGTCTGAGCTGGTGGTAGTTGTAGTCCAAAACAAATAGGTCTGGCCAAGACATTTTGCCACTTGAGGAAAAACTGAAAATATACCCCCTGCCCATAAATCAAAGTGGGTCACATGCAAGGCTGACCTTTTGGACCTGGAGACAAATGCCTCTCCCTGGGAGTAAACAACAACAACAACAACAACAACAACAACAATGGGAGGGTGGAAATAACAATTTGCTGCCTGTTCACAACTCCTGGAATCAGCTGCATGAGGTGACAACAACCTTTTTGAGTCCACAGCTCCCTTGACCAACTGCATTATTTCTGTGGCACCCCTGTGGGGCTCAGGAGCCCAGTTAAGCTGGCAGCCTCTCACCCTTTTTTGAACACCCTCCATTGTAAAGTGTTCCCTCAGCCTCCTCTTCTCTCCTTGGGAATCCTGCAGGTAGCTGCTACAGCCTCCCTTGGTCTCTGAGCTGCCTCAGCTCCTGGCAACCAGCACCCCCTGGCCAGCCGCAGACACACCAGTTCCTGGGGAGCTTGTAGCCAGGGCTGCTGCAACAAACAGCTGTGCAAGTCTTTGGGAGGCAGAGACACAAGAGGGTATCAGAGGAAGGAAGGAAAGAGGGACAGAGGCCAGTGTTGCCCACGATACCCCTGACTTTCATTCAAGGCACCCCAGGGTGCCACGGCACACTGTTTGAAAACCACTGGCCTAAGGACCAGCCCTACACAGTAATAACTCCTTGAAGGGTCCTTAATCTCTGTACTCCATCACATCCTGTAAGGAATAGAACATAGCTCTTCACAACATGAAGCACAGAAAAATGAAGAGCAGTGATAATGCAGACCAGCTATCTAGAGATGTTGTTGCTGTGTGAAAATACACAGCTACCAATGCTCTTCTACATGTTCTTTTTAAAGAACTACCAGATGCACAGTACAGTCCATGAACGAGACAGAGATACAGAGGAAATGCCCAAAAAAGGGAACAGAAATATAAAGAGAAAGACAATGATGCAGATGTACCTGATTGCTGACCTTCTTACATGGCTGGGCTGTGAAAGTTAAACCCCAAGAACTATCATTCAAACTCCTGTGAAAACTGAGAATGAAACAAATAGAGCATTTGCAAAGCCAAGAAATTAAGGTCCTTGTCTGTTTAAGTACTAAGAGATAAGGAGTAGCAATGGATGGAAAATAAACATTTTACTATGCTTACCCCTCTAACTATCTAGCTAATCAAAACTTGATCCTGACAGACACATCCTACGTCTCTAAGGCACATACCATTGAGATAAACCAGAGCAGCCAAGGTCATTCCTGATAATGAAATATTTTCCACCCAAATAGATTTAAAGCAGAAATTCTCCTTTATCTCTGTAAAGATACCATTAGCAATTCTCAATCAAGGCCTAGGCAGAGATCCTGGTTAGACTGGTGCAATATCCAGATAGTGAGGCTTGGGGCTTGCTGTGAACTAATTCAAGTATTAAAATTATTAAGCTGCTTCTAAATTAGCCTGGTTTTGATAGGAGATGACTACCTCCACCATACAACACTGAAAAGCATATGTTTCAAAAGGAAGCCCCATACAGTGAATCCTATGCATGCTTACTGAGAAGTAAATTCTACAGTGTTCAATAGGGCAATACACATTTACTGGAGCACTGAATTCAATGGGGCTTGCTGCTGTGTGGGATTGCACAGTTAAGCAACTAAAACAGGTTGAATGTTAAGTAGTTTCAGGATTGCAGCCATCTTGTCATCTCCAGGCAGGAGGGAGAGGGAACCCTAAAGATGTTGTTTGTATGTTTGTTTGTTTGTTTGTTCCCTCCCTCCCTCCCACACTTATTTATTTATTTCCCACGTTTTGTCTAGGACACTCAGGTGGCATACATAGTTCTCTCCTCATTTTTTATCTTCACAGCAACCCTGTGAGGTAGGTTTGACTGAGAGACTATGACTGGTCCAAGGTAACCTAGTGAGTTTCATGGCTGATTTGAACCCTGGTCTCCCAGGTCCTAGGCTGATAACGCTAATCACTACACCACACTGGTTCTTACAGGAAGAAAAAGCAAAAGTAGCCACTACAACTTATCTGGACAGCACAGGGATTAGGCGGGGGGGGGGGGCAGAGAGGTTGAGGCTGCACAGACATACTGGTGGACCCAATCCAGCTCTCCCACCAGTACAATCATGCAGGCCTGACCTTGCTGTTGCCCTGCCCTAGCACCAACTAGGTAAGCTGCAGCGATGCCAATGCCAGAAAGGCATCTGCAGCTCTGCCCCACCACACTGACTGCTAACATGTGTGTGTTTCTTTGTGTGGTTGTGTGTATGTACACACACCCAGAGCTGTTACTGGACTATGTAACAGTGAAGAGTAAGATCTGCTAAATCCTTTTCATTCCTTTATTTCGCTGTATATCATTCTTACTTGATAACATTCATTTCGTCTTTTACATCTGAAATATTTCACATTAATCCCTGAAGTATCTCATGCCATGAAAATGAACACCGAGCTAATAAAGTTGACTTTTCCCCTGCTGCTCAACCTCAGTCATGCCCTCCTTTAAGTCTTAGCTATCTCTTCTCTCCACCCACCCAACCTTTTAAGCCAGATTCTTGGAAATTTTCCCTCCACCAGCACTTTCGCCTTCAGGGTTAGAAACATGTTATAAAGCATGTAAAAATGCAAAGGACAAAAAAACAACAACCCTGCCCTGTACAACAATGTCAAATTTATATCCAGAATCTAATCTCTAGTACAGTAGTAGGAATTCCTTCAAAGTGTTCACGTTTACCGTTAAAAGAAATGGTCATTGTCTATCCTCAGCATTCTGTTTATTTTTAGAAAATGATAGTCACATTTTAATTGGTTTTCTCACATAAAGAAGTTAACGAAGACCTACTCATCTTAGGGAATAAACAAAGCACAGCACACTCTGTGTTATGAAGTTTAATGATAATTATTTCATTTCTTTTCTTCACACTAATAAGAGTTAAATTCTGGTTTTGTTTTTAGTTTTTTAAAAGAAACACCAACTAGCCACAGTAAGGGAAATGTTATCTTCCAACAACTGTCATATGTTGTAATATTATTGTGAGTGTAATTGTATTCTTGACTAGTGGGAAGTGCCTGGAGCTGCCCAGGAATTAAAAGAAACCAACAAATATTGTGATTTTTTAAACTGATAATTTGTGAGTTTTAGTGCTGTACACACCTGCACACCAACTCAGAGCTCCAACCTGACCCGGGGAACACCTCACCCAGCCCCCAAAATTAATTAGTGTGTGGTCGGGGTAATGCTTAATTATGGTTTATTTGGTCTGCCAAATTGATTCAACATGGCCTCTGACGTCCAATCATAGATGAAAACAGCATTCTCCACCTTGGGAACTCTTGTGCCAAATTGGGTGACAATACAGTGGTACCTCTGGTTATGAACTAGATCCATTCCGGAGCCCCATTCATAACATGAAGCGCTGAATCTGCGCATGTGCACGACTTGATTCAGTGCTTCTGCACATGCGCGAATTGCTGAACCCGGAAGTAATCCGTTCCGGAACTTCCAGGTTCGGCGCATTCATATCCCGGGACGAATGCAACAAGAAGCAATGGTAACCAGAGGTACAACTGTATACTGTATTCAGAGCCATCCAAATTAGGGCAGGTTGGAACCATCATGCCAAATTGAGAAACGATGTAATCAGAAACATCTTGATCAGTGCAATTTGGTCACGTAACACCAAAAATCAGGTAAAGTCATGCCAAAGTCATAGTTTGGTCCACCAGTGGCCCAATGTTGATGTAAAACACTGCCCCCACTTTGGGAACCCTTGTGCCAAGTTCAAAATTTGTGCATTTTGGATCTGTCACACCAGAACTGCTTACAAAGAGAAAACAAAACACTGCCAGAAGTATACCGCACTTCCAGAGTTGGGAGTTGTGGGGCCCACCACAGTCAATGCATCACCAGTGCAGAACGACGTACATGAGATTAAGAGGAGGGACTCAATTGTTCCAAGTACAAGGTCACACCACACATCTAGAAAATAACAAATCAACATGCTGACGTACTGACACAAAAGCAAACTGACATGAACATAAGAATGGAACTGTATATAAGAAGCAAAGCTTGTTAACCCTGGCTCAGAAATTCAGTACTTAACTGCTAGAGAAGACTACACTCTCTTGTCACAAACCTGTATCTTTTTAAACACACACACACACACACACACACACACACAAAACCATATAAAACACAAACACATGCTAATATAATGATGATCATAACATGTAATCTTGACGCAATTCACAGTGTGGGTGATTCATCCATGTGTCACTCAGATTCAAGAAAAATAACTTTTTCCAAAACAAAATAATCTATGCTATGATGCAGTCACCTTTCCTGAGTAATCTTGCAATTTAAATGACAAGGTTACTTACAAAGTAAATGGCAACAGGGAGATCTTAGTTCCTTTGCCATGGAGATCCGCACGTGTCCAAGTGTTGCAAAGGGGTAAGCACACATGCTTTAAAAAACTTGTCTGCCAATCTTACGGTGGCCGAGAATTTACAGGAAACTGAGGTGCTGATCCTTCCTTCCCTCTTTTTGTTTTTAAATAAAAACAATACATAATTAACATAAGTAAAATTGTGTATATAAGAACACATGCACACATTCCCCAAAAAAAGAAAGCCTCAAAGAAAAAGGAGATGAAGCCTGTGAAAATAAATAATTACATACCTGCTTAGGGGCTAAACAAATGACCCTTGCGTCCCTTCCAACTCTAAGAGTCTATGATTCTAAGTTGTTGTTGTTGTTGTTGTTGTTGCTGCTGCTGCTGCTGCTGCTGCTCCTGTTTTAATAAATTGGGAGATCAGGTTTACAATCAAGTCTTCCAATTTTTTAAAACAACAGCAACAATTTAAAAGCAGTACATGATTAAATCAGGGTAAAAGTGACAGAAAATAAATTAAATATCTATTTAATCCTTTATCTTCAAACCATTTTCAGGAATGGTACATAAGGAAGGATTAACCCTTTCCTACAGTGCTGGTGCAGCTGGTCCTCCAATCCAGCGCTTTATTCCATTTTTAAAGTCAGAAGATCCAATCATGGACCTCTCTCATAACATCTGTTTTGGAAGTCCAATAGTTAAACAGTACAGCAAAGCAATTTCAGCTCTACATAAAGATTCTGTAATGAACACAGCTGTAAGCCCACACTGCATCACTCACTAGTGTAACTGGCCAGAACCATTTACAGTAGAAATATATATTAAATACTGATTCAAGTAAACTGAGCTTTGTATAAACATGTTCTTTGCCTTTGACCTTACATGTATTCTTGTTTTTAAAGAAAATGCATGATCTGTTTGCACTGGCAGATTTGTGGTAATGGATCAACATCTGTTCCTTCAGATGCAGAGCCTAAAGCCACACCACTTACAAAAGCATCTTGCTTGCTTTCCTACAGTGTGTGACTAACACTTGTGCATTTATTACCTGCATTAGTTACATTTACTAGGGAGCTTGCTACATTTAAAGAGCACTGCAAATGCCAGTTGTCAACAGGAATTAAACTTGCCCAAACTACTGATGTATATTATTGATATTTGACTTCACCATTTATTCTACTTCAATGGCAATAAAACATAACTTTATTAAACAAGAGGGAAGTGATATCTCATTTGTTTGTTTTAAATGTATTGTGACTGAGTTTGATGCTGTCACTGATTTGGCAACTAGAAGGGGTAAACAGTGTATGTGGATGCACCTTTTCATGAATAAAGAAAACAGACTGTATAATCAGCTAGCAGCATCAGCAGGAGCTTTCTCTACCCCACAGAGCAGGTTCAGGGTCACAAGTCAAAGCACCATGCACACCTCCCAATACCTCCATAGGTAATCAAATGGTGATAGTCTCCAAAATATGCTTACTATGGGCAGAAACAACTAACGTTCACCATGAATGGTCTGTAGACCACTTTGGAATTCACTAAGAAAAGAGAAGAATCCAAAGCCACAAATTTGTAATAGGTACTAATCAAGGTATTGCCATCCTGTAACGTTTAAATGCCACCCCCTCCCTGCAATGAACCAAAATGGCTATCTGCAACGGGTAATCACCACTATAGTGAGTGCACCCACCAGTATTCCCTATGGCACCTGTAAAAGGTCTTAATAAATATTCTTTCAAAAATACACACTGCATAAGCCCCCGTTTGCTCTTCCTGTTCAATTCCTGTTTGCACAGGCTCAGCCTCTCCTACACTGAACATGCCTCCTTAAACATATCCACATTTTATTGGATGGCAGAACTTGACAATCTCCCTCCCATTCTGAACATAGGAGACAGGTAAGTAGCTTCTCTCTGTGAGCAAGCACAGTGATGGTTGATGTTGGTACTTTTTTCTTCCAATGATGGGGCAGCATGTCACCCGTTTTATGGTCCTGTCTCTTTCTGCTCGTGTATTAATTAATTAATTAATTCATTCATTTTATTACTAAATTTATATCCTGCCCTTCCTCCCTAAGCCTTATGTGGCAGCCATTTTGTATTATGCTCCATCCCCTGTGACAGCTATTTTGGGTTATGCCACATGCCCACAGCAACCATTTTGTGACTGGTGCCTACAGCACTCTCTCAATATTCCAGATGAGTCCACAGACCCAAAGACTGCCGGTGCATGATATACAATTTACCACGGTATCTGATTGGACACTATGAGAACAGAATGCTGGACTAGATGGGCCACTGGCTTGATCCAGCAGGATTGCTATGTGTAGCAAAATTCTTCCTACAGACACATATGATATTTACAGTGTGTTTTTGGGACTGGAGCACAGTCTGATTTTTTTTCTAAACTTGCCTAAGTATTGGGTTACTGTACTATAAGGTACAGTGATAAAAAGTGGTTACAACGCTACATTACTATACTCATGCCTTGCAAATAAAGTGCTGGGTTCAAACAGCTAATGACATAGGCATTTGTGTAAGAAAGATCTAGTGTCTGCTTTTTACATGACATGGCACATGCCAGACTAGTGAGAAATCATAGAATCACAGATCTGTAAAGTTGGAAAGGACCCCAAGGGTCATCTAGTCCAATCCCCTGCAATGCAGGAATCTCAACTAGATCATACGTGCCACCCTGGGTTCCTTTGGAAGGAAGGATTGGATAAAATTCAATAAAAATAAAATAATTTCTGAAAGAGTTGTGTCTGACCTTTCAGAAAGGATAAAGACATGTTTGTTTCACTGCTGCTGCTGCTGCTTTTTTCACGTGAAAAGCCTGGAATGTAACACACCAAAACTATCCCTAATAGTTAATATTACTTATTTTAGTTCTGAAAGCAAGATAAATGAGATTGAGGGATATACCACCACATATTCATTCATTCATTCATTCATTCATTCAGACCAGGATCCAGAAACTATATAAGCTCATGCAAGCCCTGTGAATCCGAGTGATTTTCTTCTTCTTCTGAAGTGTGCTGCATAGCAATGGGGGAGAGGGTCTTGTCAGTTGTGATGCCACTTTTAGGAAAACCTCCCCCCCCCCCCCCAGGGATGCTCACCTAGCATTTGCATTCATGTATTCAGCAGCACAACCCTTTCAGAAGTAGGGCTCATTGAATTCAATGAGACTTTCTCCCAAGTCACTGTGCATAGGATTGCAGCCCTTTGTTTTTCATTGCCTATACTTTTTTAAACATCTGGCATATTAGTTATTTTTGCCGTGACTGTTCTTTTATGCTCTTTTACCATGTGGGCGCGGGTGGCGCTGTGGGTTAAACCACAGAGCCTACGGCTTGCCAATCAGAAGGTCGGCGGTTCGAATCCCCACGACAGGGTGAGCTCCCGTTGCTCGGTCCCAGCTCCTGCCCACCTAGCAGTTCGAAAGCACGTCAAAGTGCAAGTAGATAAATAGGTACCGCTCCGGCGGGAAGGTAAACGGCGTTTCCGTGCGCTGCTCTGGTTCGCCAGAAGCGGCTTAGTCATGCTGGCCACATGACCTGGAAGCTGTACACTGGCTTCCTCGGCCAATAAAGCGAGATGAGTGCCACAACCCCAGAGTCGTCTGCGACTGGACCTAATGGCCATAACCATTTGATAGGTTATGGAAAACCAACCTGGAAATTTCTGAACTGAAGGGTTGTATATAAATCTTTTTACTCAGCTAGATAAACAAACAGGTACTCAAGGCAGCTTACAATGCAATAAATAAGCCATCTAAAACAATATTTAAAAAAACAGCCGTCTAAAATCAGAATAAAACTGCAACAGTGGTAAAAATCACACCATGTTTATGTTGGATGTTAATTCAAGGTTCATTACTGTTCCAAAGGAATATCTCTTTAAAAGTATGAAGAAGATTAATTGACCTAGTTTTCCAGCTGTGGGACAGTGCAGCAGGTGATGCTGAGTTTGTCTTGATTTGGGCGTGACAGAAATCGGGTACGGTATATAAGGAGGTCTGCGTACCTTCCTCAGTCGCCCTGGGTGGTGGGTCACCGTATGGGTCATGTTTCTGTAATGTAATGTAATGTTAGCTATGTTAGCTGATGTAATTTCTGTTATTTTTGCTTTTCATTAAACCACTCCTAGTTTTGCTCTACAGTCTCCTCAACCTTCTTGTTGTGCAGCTGCTCTGCTCAGCTTAATATGCCAACAGTTAAAAGTACAGCTGAACATGACAGACTTCACCTGGTGAATAAAAGATACTGAGAAAGAACAATAAGAACATCTACTATTAAAGGAGCTATACATGCCAAACTGCTCATCTCAATATAAAATCAAATGGATTTTATTTTTTTTACAAAAGGTCACTGTAGCACAAGCTCTAGATTAGAGATAGACAATGAGACTTGCTGACTGTTAGGGAACTGAGTGCTAGGAATATAAAACCAATAAAGCCATGTAGCAACCAAAACTGTTTCAAGGTTCCCAAAAGAATAAGGTGCCAAGCCAAATCGTATATAAAGGGCCATTAAAATCAAAGGGCAACCCCCTGAATTACAGGAGGCATTAATCCTTTCACCAAACTTCGCAACTAACTCATACAATGGCAAGGAAGTGATCCAGTGCCGTTATTTGGCCCATGGACACTTTCATTGTTTCTAATAAAATTCTTGTTGAATTAATTACACACAATAAAAAGTGACATAGAAAATAGTGCTTATGCAATGAATTAATGTGCCAAGCTGCGTTTGGCGCTGGCCCTTTCCTCAAGTCTCTTCTCATTTATTTACTTCGGGGACAGGAAGCAGGGAGTGTGGGGAATGTGCTGACAAGCAAAGGATTTTTTTTTAAAGAAAAAAGAACCTCACCCATCTTATTCAGGGAAATCTATGGAATCGTCACACAGTGCTATTGTCAATAGGGGATCTCATTCAAGCAGCACAATTCTGTGTGTCTACTCAAAAGTCAGTCCCATTGAGTTCATTGCGGTTATGTCCAAATTTATGTATGCAGCACACATGCCCAATATTGCAGGACTTACTTCTGAGTAGGCAGGCACAGAACCAAGTTGCACACGATTTTAAATATGTTTCAGCTTCTGAAGGCTGTTAAATGCAACAGACTGTTCAGAAAGAAAAAACTGACACTAGAATCTGATACATGACTGCTCAGAAATAAGCTCCACTGAGATCAAGGGGCCTCACTCATAGGCAGGTGAGCATCAGATTGCAGCCTGTCAGTTGCCCTGTAGGTTTCATAATCAGAATACTGTAAATATTAGCTCATACAAGGCAATGTGATATATGGACTAGGTATGGGGAGACCCAGCTTCAAATCCCTAATCATCTCAGTGGGGGCCCTTGAGCCAATCACTATTATCCACCTTCGTCTACCTTCTAGGGTTGTTGTGTAGATAATAAAATGGGTAGGGGGAGAACCACATATGTCACCTCAAGCTTCTTGACATATCAATATAACTAATAGGGTTGTGTTTTTTTCAGAGAAAAGACCTGTGATCTGCTTCCTTTCAGAAGAAGTCAAGTTCTTACGGAAACCACTGTGAGTGTTTAACAGTAGCCAAAAGTGTTTTGCTTTGCATTGTCCTGCACTTTCATGCTGTTGTATTCCCTACTTCCTTTGAAGCAGAAAGAGTGACAGCAAACTGTTCCTCTTTGAAAATTATGTCTTGCGGCAATGAAAAAAAAAACCCAGTGTACAGTACACTTTCAGTACATTCACTGCGTAGGGCAAACAGGCCTCACTGGGCTTCCAGTGGTCAAGGAGCAGGAGTTCACATGTACTGCCCTCTGGTGGTCCTTTTACTCTTTCCTCTCAACCAGCCCAGTTCTTACCCAAATATTGTTGTGGGGTTTTTAAAGAATTTTTATTACAAAGTAAATACATCAAAATACCAAGTCATACATAAAGAATAATATAAAGAAAAAGAAACAAAATAAAAAATAAAAAATGTGAATAAAAGTAGAAAGTAAAAGAATAAATACTGTTATAATGTAAACAGTCAGCTGGAATACACAAAACGTTTTGGGTATTCTAAATGTGGTATACCAGTTTGTATACCACATTTTGAATACAAAATGGATGACCATTCCAGCTGACTGTTTACATTATAACAGTATTTATTCTTTTACTTTCTACTTTTGCATTTAGCAAAATAAACTAAAATAAAATAAATTTGGATTTTACATCTTTTAGGCCCACACATGAGCTTCAAGCATCTTGGCTTAATATTCTATTCCAGTATTTTTTAATACATTTTTTTTAATACACATTGGCATTAGCTTGTACATACACAACACATTTTTGTTTTCTAATACTGTCAGCACAGAGCTACCTTTATCACCATTTCCTCCAAGGCTAATAAACACTTTCTCTCAAATCCTCAAGGTGTTGTCCAAGGCTGAATGAATGCAAAGCACATGTCTTAAAAAGGACATGCTCTTGCCACATTGGAGATGACCATTACTCATTTACTTGTTTTTTTCCTATTTTTAGTTTGTTGTTACTTTAGCATCCTGTCTTTTTAAAGATTAGTACTCTATTTTAAATAATGTTCACCCCTTCATCTGCTAAGATGTCACTACAGTCACAACAACCATGTCCCCAAACACTCAACCTCTAAAGGTTTTTTGAAATAACAATTTTCCTTGTTCTTCTCCAACTTTCCTTTTCCCTCATCTGGGCTTTCATGGTTCATTGATTTACTACAGGAAGGGAAAACATGGTTGCACTCAGGTCCTGCTTGCCTGCTCCCACAGGCATCTGGATGGCCACTGTGACAATAGGATACTTGGACTAGATGGGCCATTGGCCTGATCCAGCAGGCTCTTTTTATGGTCTTACATTTTTGCTTGGTGAATGATAGCTGAATGTGTGAAAGGGTTCTTTTAAATAAATGTACTTATATATTGGGAGGAAGTAGTTTTGATTTAACTGCTGAAGGCTCTGTTGAATGGATGGAAATGAGGTTGGAAAATTAAAGAGGTATGAAAAACATACATATGGCAACTTAAAAAAAAAAACTAAATGCTATTGGTCGAGCAGTATGTACTGATTTAAAAACAAATAAACATGGAAATTTGGTTTGAAAAGTGTTCAAAGACTACCAAGATTAGAGTGATATGGCTGTACACCCACAATATATTTAAAGCACATTTCAAATACCTTTAAAACAAATGACTTCCCCCAAAGAATCTTGGGACACGTAGTTTACCCCTCAAAGAGCTACAATTCCCAGAACCTTTAAAAACCGGCAGTTCCAAGGATTATTGGGGGAAGTCATGCACTTTAAATGTGTTTTAAATGTATGGAATGTATGCAACCTATACACCACATATCATTTGAGGAAAATAGTATACTTTACCTATAAAATTCATCAGTGGCTACTAGTAACTATGGCTACATGCTACCTCAAATATCAAAAGCAATATGGCTCTTGATATTGCTGAAGATCAGGAGAGTGCTATTTCCTTCAATAGTGGGCTTCCCAAGCATCTGGTTGGTCACTGTGAGAACAAAATGAGAGACTGGATAAACCTTTGATTTGATCAAGCAGGGCTCTTTTTATCTTCTTAAGTAGTTGGACAAAATGGCAATCTGCACAATGCCAGCCAAAGGATCCTGGATAACTGTACTGCTCAGATATAAATATTCTATCAGCTAAAGTACAATCACTGCTTGGACTGATATTTTACTCTGTTGCCAAAATAATTTTAGCTCAACTGCATGCTATGGTAGTACTTGCCAGTGCTAGATCTGAGGCATACATGAAAATTCCTTATTCTCCTTCACCAGTACACTTTCCTAATGAATAACTGATAATCTGCCACTGTGCATTTGCTTCATTATAAACGCAATCACAAAGGACAGTTTTAACATCCGTCCAATGAATGGCAAAGCGTTTATAATAATCCCTTTCTCTGGATTTTGGCGAGATGAGCTTTGCAAGGAAGATTTCCAGGATGAAAATGGGCTGATTTCATAGATCCCATTCCCGGCCTATATGTTTTTACTTGCCAGTACTTATAAGAGTGCTGAAAGATAGCAAGCATGTGCTGGATCAGGTGCAGGCATCAGCGGAGTCTGCTCTGGCTCCTGATGGGATGGAGGACCCATTGCCTGCAGGTGCTCCACTCTCAGCTCCATCAGGGGAAGCTGAGGCGGCCCCTGGGTCCGGTAATCCACCAGCCTCTCCTGAGCTGCGGAGGCTCAGGGCACTAAGTTCTTGCAGGAGTAGTACTCGCCTCCAGGCCAGGAGAGGCGAGTCACCAGAGGATCTGTCCTAAGCATCGGGGCAGATAAAAGCCAGCCAGCCCCAGCTTGTGTGAGCAACATAGCTGCTAACACGTGTCTGTCTGTATCCTCGTACCTGCTCCTGCCCTGTACCTTGCCCTGCTCCGTGCCTAGCTCCCCTTAGTTTGGGGATCCCTGCACTACATGAATGAATCTTTATTTGTGTCAGCCATCGGCCATAGCAATAAAACAATACAATATACAAAGAATAGAAGTAAAAAGTCAATACATTTTAGGGTTTTGAATCAATAGTCTTAATGGATCTTATTCCTGTAATTGCCCCAGCTAAAAATCTTGCAACCTTTTGCTGGCCTCTGCTCATCTTGATCTGCCAAGAAAAAGGACACTGTGGCAGTGGTTGGGCGACCCGGAATGGACAATAAAAGAAGGGTGATAACCTCATTCCACAAGTTTTTTATAAAGAGTGCAAGCCAGAAGGGCATGTGCCACAGATTTGGTACTGTCATCTCCATAGGGACATAAGCGTTTTTCATGTGGAATCTGTTGGAATCGTCTCTCCAGTACAGCCCAGGGCAATACATTCAATCTTGCAAGAGCAAAAGCAGGTCTATATTTTAGAATTGCTAGGTTATGCAGATAGGGTGCCAGAGAGTTGAAATGGGAAGTTGGAAAATAGTCATACCATGGGCAAAATTTCCTTATTGTGGCCAAGTTGTTCTGATGCTCGAAATCATTTAGGCACTGACAAATTAGACTGTTTGCCTTACTAAAACCCAAACTGAGTAGCTGTTGTGGTGATAAACCACAAGAGTAAAGTTTTTGATAATTTTAGTCCAGGTGCTCTTGTGACAATCTTGCAGCACTAGGGATATTAGACCGTGGGGATTTGAGTTTAGCCGAAGGCAATAGTTAAAGTGTCCTACGCCAGATCCGAAATTCTACCTAGGGAAGATTAGCCTCTAGGCACAATGATGTGTTTGGGACATAGGGTGGTACAGAGAAAATTTGCCTTAAGAACTTTGATTGGACAGCTTCCGTAGATCCAAGGTGAGTGCCTGTCCAAATCTGAGCCCCATATAATAACTGTGCTAGGGGTTTAGCTTGGAACACTTCCAGGACTGATGGTATAATTCCAATACAAGGTTTTAACACAATAACAGTGCATTGGTGGAGGATTTATTCTGCTTTGGTTTGTTCTGTGATGCTTCCCCAATGCAATTACATGGCTGCTGTCCGGAAGAGCTGCAGTGCAGTAAAAGTGTTACAAAAATAAACCAAAACATTTGTTGTATAAGAAGCTATGGGATTTCGGTGTTGATGTCGGGTGAAGGAAAAATTGTGGTGTTTAAAAAATGAGGTTATGGAAAGAGGGCAGGCAGAGAACTTTTGGCAGGCTTTCAGAGACAATTTGAAAGAGAGGTACAGAGATGATGCTTGGGATGCCTTTGAACGCAGTGCTGCATTCCTGCAAAAAGCAAGGCCCTCTTGAGTTATGAATGCTGGGAACTCCCTCAAGCATGGACTCAGGTGTAAATATGTGCAAATAAACCATATTTCATACTGACACTACAGCTTCCATTGTGCCTTGTTCCCAAAGGAAACACAAACTATGGTTAAGTGCCAAGACCCCTGGAATCTTGTGCACCACTAGGCTGGAGTGGCCAGTAACAATTCTAATAGTAACGCCTCTAACCTGGCTCTAAAGCAAATTGGCGACCAGTGCTGATCTCTGAGCATAGGTGTTATATGCTGACAAGGCCATACTCCTGTCAAAAATCATGCTGCAGCATTCTGCACTAACTGCAGCTTCTGGATCAAGTGTAGAGCGGTAACCCAGTCCCAAAGTAACCAACATATGAACTACTATTATGGGATATGCACTCATTGGAAATGAAGCAGAGTGACCGCCCCAAACCTTTTGAATGTGTATTGAAAGCATGATCACATGTGACAACTCTGATAGCATCATGAGCACAAATCATCATGAACGTTCAATAAAAAGGACATCCCAAGGGGGCCCAAGACAGTCAGAACCTTCTGGTCAGACTCTGTTATGTGGCAGTCTAGGCATTGGGTCTCTTTCCTCCCAGTTCAATGCAGTTCTTCTTTAATATAAGGCACAAAGGTTATATTAGGAACTTTACGCTGTCTTTTTCATTACTTGTGTCTCTGTGATTTCCTTCTAATGCTAAACCTCAAATGTATATATCTTTTTACAGTCAATTCTCTCTGCCTTTGAAAAAAAAGTTAAAATAAAACAAAAACAAAATAAAAGTGAAAGACTTTTCATCATTCATTAACCAGAGTAGGAAGTGCCAAGAAACAAAGTTCTCCTTGCGATCTATAACATGGAGTGAACTTGTTTTTACAGAGTTAGGTGATACCCATTTGAGACATGTCTGTTCTGCCCCTGCATAATCAGAATATAAACTGCAGCTCTTCCCAGTAGCAGACCCAAAATCTAATAAACTGATTGGGCAGAGAGCAAATCCGTCTGGGCAGCACTAGAAAAGATTTTAAGCAGATGCACTTTCCTATCAATGCCTGCATGAAAAGCCGTTAAAAAAAAAAGACACTACTCTCTCTTTTTCAGCCTCTCTCTACTGTTAAGTGTAAATACACTTGCTTTCGATATGGTGATTATTGCAGAGCCATTTCCTCTTAGCACCTGCTTATTTTAGCACCAAAGATGCTGGCCGCATATTCACTTCAAGTGGCTTTTAACTCACTCCAGCAGCCTCTGTTAAGGAGAAATGGGACTTACTCAAGAAATGGGGCTTGCTCTTTGTTAGAAACAGTTGTTGGAAATTTAATTCCCCACCCCATTCATTTCTCTCATATTTAGGTAAATCTAAATAGACACAGATTTTTATACTTCTCAGAGCATCATAGTCCTATGTAACATTTAGCTCTTAACGAGAATGAAATGTCCATTTGCATAAAAGGCATTTTGTTTCTCCGCATATGGTATAACATTAGCAGCCAGCATATGTCTCTATCATTATCAACAAAGCAGTTACATTTACAGACCAAACACTGAATAAAGAATACTTATTTTCAATATGTCACTTCTTTCCAGTATGAATAAAAAATATCTAAAATGGATGCTTAAGGACAGATTCCTAATGAGCAACCAATAGGAGAGGCTAGCAGTGCAACCCTAACCATTTCCCCTCAAAGATAAGTAATACTGAGCACAGTGGGCATAGCCAGGGGCAAACCTACCATTAGGCTGAGTGAGACAACCACTTCAGGTGGCAGGTGCGGGAGAGCAGAGAGCGGCAAATGACAAAACTATATGTGCGCCATGCTCTCCCTTTTCCCTTCCAAAACAAACCTGCTGCCTTCAGGTGCAGCAGAGGACACTGTCCCATTGCAAGTGATGAAGTAAGATTCACCTTCTTTTGGGGGGAGATTGCACAGAGTTGTTGAGCTTTTTGGGGGGCACTGCCAATCGCTCTACAGCCTGCAAACAATGCAAATTGCATGCATCGCCACAGCCACCAATCGTCTGCATCCTCGCCACCAAAAGCACACTCATCGCAATCACAGACGATTGCACGCATGCCTCACCACTGCCGTAAATAGCCTGCCCAATTGCCACAGCCAATCGTCAGCAGGCATTGCCGCAGCAACCAATCACACACCCTATTGCAGCTGCCAATCTCCTGCTGGCTGCTGCCACTAATCACACCCCCCCCCCCCACTGCTATCCATGTATAAGACGAGTCACTATTTTTGATTATTATTTCTAAGGAAACAATATTGTCTTAAACACAGGAAAATGTGGTAATCAACTTTTGTATATGGAATGGGCAAGGAGTCATCTTGTCCTTTGCCTTGGGCAGCAAAAAAGCCTTGGGCTGGCCCTGGGTATATGATTGCAGCTCTGGACCCAGTTCTAAATTTATGCTTATATATGTCCCATTAAAGTCTCAGTAGGATTTCCATGTAATTATATTTCTGATAGGGAAATTCACCCAAAGAATGCAGTGGCTACTATTGCTGGTTGATTTGATTTATTACTGTATGGTTTTTTTAAAAAGTCTGGGTGGTTTATATAACCTAAACAGGAAAAATATATAAAATCATGTGGGGTTGTGTTCGATTAAGTCATTTTCAGAGTAGACCCATTTAAATTAAAGAACCTAAGTTAGTCATGCCAATTAACTTCAGTGGGTTTACTCTGACTGAAACCCAGATACATGCCACAAAAGAAAATGGTGTTTGGGGAAGAGAAACATCTCTAGCTGGGCTTCTACTAATATAGAAATTAGTGTGACAGGACTACCCCTTCCTCCCCTCCTGCACCCCTCCCCCAAAATTGCTCTGGAGTAAGAAGATTTTGGTGGCATAGGCATCCTGCAGGAGAGGGGGAAATCCATTCTATCCATAGCATCCAGTCTGGCAGACAGGTGAATTTTCCCCATGGCATTTGCATCTACGGAAATTTTGGGCAATTTCCATGAATGTATGTACACGAAAAAGAAAAAAAGCTACAAAATGGTAATTCTTTTAATAGGATCATCACATTCCTCTCCAGGGCTCACCCAAGACATTTTGCAAAGCTAAAAATGGTTCCCTCTCTCCATCAGTCAAAGTGCATAGTAACCAAAGAGTCCCACAAGCACCTCTTTCCTATCCATGACTGTCAAATAACAACAATAACAAATTAGATAGCTAACCTTTTGAAGCTTTTTCATGACACCAGAGATCTGGCCCTGTGCTGCTCACAGAAGTCCCCTTGAAAAATCCTTGATATGAGATCAAATGGTGGGGTGGGGTGGGTGGGTTCATATATCTGTCCAGGAATAATTTCAAAACCAGTCCCACTGAGGAAACTCATCCCTTAGGGCCATTTCACATGTATCTTCTCAAACATGGGAAAGTGTTACTTGTATTGTCGTTGCATACCATTGCAAATGTGAATGAGGTTTTTGGTATTTCCATGAGAATATGTGCATTTGCTACAATAAACTAGCTATACATGGCAGTGGCTATATACACCTATGGAGGAATAAACCACATTGAACACAATAGGACCTACCGGTACTTCCCAGTAAGCATGTGCTCCATTCAATTGCTAAATATTCAGTTAACATTTGCTTACTGACCCAAAGAACACAAGAACTAAAGGAATCACTCAGAATTGCATGTTGTCAACAACAGAAAACCAGCTATCATCCAGCAATTGCTATAATAGTGCATTTTATTTGCATTCCAGGTCTGTGGGGCAATTCAGATGCACGGTGATTTATAGTGCGATTTTTCATGTTTTTCCAATGCTCTTTTGTCATCAAGGGCGTCTTACCCATAGAGGCTAGTGGTGTGGGGCGCCGGGGCGCCAAGTTCTGGAGGGCACCAGGGAAGAGGCAGAGGTTGGATGCAGTGCCTCCCGGCATCAGCTCACCACCCTCGGCCGCCTCTGCCAAAGCAGCGCGGTGCCCGGAGCCTCCATCTGTTGTGGCCACTGCGGCACGAAGCGGCCAGCTGAGCCAGGAGGCACCGCGTCCAGCCTCCGGCTCTTCCCTACCGGAGAAGCTGCCCTCCAGCCACTGCCCGCCTCCTCCAGCCCTGCCGCCCTCCCTAAAAAACTCTGGGAAACGGGGGGGGGGTCACCGGAGGGAGCTTCGCACCACGGTGCCGGATATGCTTAAGACGGCCCTGTTTGTCATTACTGGATCTTCAGCAATTACTTTATTATATGAAATGTATCCTTACAGTTATTTAGTCAAGGTCTATGTCCTAATATCCCTTTATGGAAGTGATTGAATATAAGCAATGTGAAGACCAGACACTCAACATTGAAGATAGCTGTATAACATGATAATAGCAGCTGCATCTTTATCAGACACTTGCAAAATAGTTTTGTTTTGTTTTTTAAGAAGAAATCAGTTTACTCCCTTCTAATATTGCCTGAGATACTTTTTGAAGAAGAAAATTGGTTTACATAATTTTACAGCTAAGAGAAACTGAGATATTCATAATCCACAGTTGGGAATCATCTTTATTAGGACCAACCTAAATGTTTCAAAGTCATGTGCACACTTTTGAGTTCTTCAGAACTCACTGAATGAAATGGTATGCAAATAAGGGGGAAGAAGGGGGGGAATAAATAAAGTGTTTTTTAAAAAATAAAATACTCTTGTTCTTGTAGCTTTGATGGATGCATTAAGCCCAAAGATGGAGATTGCAGTCTGAATTACAGAGCCATCAATGTGTGCCTTCTCAAAAGTCAGTTTCACCAAGTCCAATGGACCTGAATCACAGAAAGGATACATTGCAATGGCTAACCTGTATCCCGGCCAAGTTGCTTTTTGTTTTGTTTGAATTGGGGGGATGGGACCTCTAATTCTCCTTGCCAGCTTAGAATTTTTTTGCCCACTTACTGGAATTGCCCTTTTATGTTTGAGATTTTAGAAGCCAAGAGTTGAAGCCATGAATGCTGTTATTCAATATATGAAGTAAGGCTGCAATTTAGAAAACATGGAAAGATCTTTATACTATCAAAGCCTATCTATATATATAAAACACAAGTGTCTCTGCATCCAGTCCCTGTGTCTCTGGGTTTGCGCTACTGACCATGTGCCCCACGGACACAGGGATTCGAGCAGAGAGATCGGGCCGGGAGCAGCGGCGGCAGTTGAAGCAGCGGTTGAAATGGAACGCTGGCGCTCCAGAGGCTGAAGGGAGGCCAAGAAGGGAGGCCACGCTGCCACTCTCGCCGCTGGGCAGAAGGAGGAGGAAAACCGGGTGGGGGGGGCGAAGCCTCCCGGGAGATGATGCCTCCGCCGCCGCCTCACCCCCCTCGCTTCCCCACCCACCGCCCCACACTCCGAAAGTGGCTGGGAGCCCCACATATCTGGAAGGAAACCTGTTCTACCGTCCCCCAGCCCCACACCACTCCAGGGAAAAAAGCCCCCTGTCGCCGCTCTCCCTCAGCTGCCCCTTTCCCCGGCCAGAAGACCTCACCACAACGGCGGTGGGAGCTCCGCAGGAACCTACCATCATGGCTGCTCCCAGCCCTTAACTCCATTCCCTCAGCAGCAAGCGCAGGCCTAGCCTGCCAGGCAGCCCAGACCGAAGGGGCGGGATTAAGACGGGGTTCTGCTGAGCTCGAGCTTGGCGTCGGCCGTGGGTGTCTGCGGCAGCGTGTTATTTCTGGGCGAGTGACAGGCATGTGGAGAGCATCGCACGCCCGGAAAGTGAGGGGGGGGAGGAGGAGGCAGCAAGCCATGCTTCGTGCAGTATGTATGTTTAGGACAGGAACAATAAAAGGAAAGATGCCGTCATTTCTCCCTCAGGAATCTTAACACCGTGTAGGGAGCGCATTGTTTGCCCTGCTCCCTGCACTTCAGGACCTTGGGTTTTGTGTCAGAAATGTTCTAGCGCCCGTTATTTTAACGGGTTTAAACCACTAGTAAAATCATAAAACATTTGGATCCAACAAGCCTTATTAGCCCTTATTAGACAGGATATGGTTAACATGGAAGTAGTAATTAAGGATGGACCAAATGAGCAAATTCATGTTGATTTATACTTTAATGCAGCTCGCACACAGGGCAGTCTTAATTAAATCTGGCGCCCTGGCACAAAGATCCCTCCAGCGCCCCTCGTGCTCCGACGGGCAGGGCTAGGCGCAGCAGGCAGCCGGAGAGTGCGGCGGGGCGGACGGGGACGCCGAACTCACGCTCCACCAGGTAGGGCCAGGCATGGTGGGCAGCCGGAGGGCGTGGAGGGGTGGGTGGGGACGCTGTCAGCTGTGCTCCACCTCCGCCTGCTTGGCCAAAGCAGCCGCGTGGCGTTGCCGTCCAGGTAGCCCTGGCTGCAGCGCCAGCGGGAGGCTCGCTGACAGCCTCCCTGCATCCGCAGACCAAGAAGAGGTGGGCGAGAGCGGCGCTGCTGGCAGGGCTGGAGAGTGCAAGCACCCTCCTCAGGCCGTGGTGCTGTGACACCTTGCGCCAGTAGCCTCAATGGCTAAGACATCCCTACTCGCACACCAAAACGTCATACAAAAATGTGTGTGTTGGGGGACACCTTTGTGAAAATATCATGTAATGATGCATTATATTAGGAGAAATGGTTTGCAGAAGTGTGTATTAGGCAAAACTGAGTACCAAAATTAAGAAAAATGTACCTGAAAATTTGGGGGAGGGGGCAAACTGATGCAGAAACAGGGCAAACGGAACTTAAGGCTGAAAAAATGAGAAACCAAGAGTAGTTCCTTAACTAAAATTGGCAGGTTCCTCCATCCCTAGTTGTAATGGTACTATTTAAAATAATCTATATTCAGTGAGAAAGGTAAGGAAGGAAATTAAATCCCCATGGGGCTTTTATGTGACACCACCACCAATGAACAATTCAGAGAGGAACATCTGAGGTGTTAAAACAGAAGCCTCTGAGACCTTGGGTATACCTTTATATTTATTTTTCTGTACTTTCACAGGGATATTTGTTAACATCTCCTGATAACTGTACAAAACTTATAGGATATTGTGGGTAATTCTTTGGATATAGAGTTGAAGAAGTAATATCACAGTATTATGTAAACAACTCTGTTTCAAGAGAAGGAAAATGTTTGTACTAGCTATTGCTCTCACAAGGAAGATTTCAGATTCTGGAGAGGGAGAAAACCCACCAATAGTTACTACCCTTCTTCTTCTTCTGCATTATTTTTCCCATTCTCATAATTCTAGAACTCATCTCATGAAACAGAAAGTTTGAAGATTCAGCATAAAGGCAATTACTTCTCTACACAGAGCATAGCTAAATTAGGGAATTTGCTCCAAGAAGATGACAACCAACCTGGATGTATTTTTTAAAAAATTAGAACAGATTTATGAGGATAAGACTATCAGAGGCTACTAGCTATGATGTTCTGTTATACCTCCACTATGCCTATGCATATCAGCTGTTGGAAATAACAAGGGAGTATTATTATTATTTAATTTTATTCATTAAATTTCTATACTGCCATTCACCAAAAGATCACAGGGCAGTTTACAATATAAAAACAAAAATAAGATAGTAACAAACAAACAAAATACCCCCCTCCACACACACACACACACACACACACACACGGTAGAGTGCTGTTGCACTCAAGCCCTGCTTATAGGATTTCTATAGGTATCTTATTAGCCACTCCAAGAACAGGATGCTGGACTAAATGGCCTTTAGCTTGACCCATCTGGGCTCTTCTTATTTTCTGTTCATTCTAAGACTAATTCATCAGATAAAAAAAAATAAAAATCTTATTACCATATCAGTACACTGGGACAAACTTCACCTGATGAAGTTTGATTTTCTCAAGCTGCCATTAAAGGAATAGGAAACCTGCTAGAAAACAAGGACACTACAAAAGCCATCGGAATCTGAAATCAAATTTATCTTGCTTTCGAGGGGCATGAGAAAGCTTAGGGGAGCCTCTCCTTTTTTGTATCCAAAGAATATTCCAGCCTGAGTATTTGTCCTCTCTGTTTAGATGGTTAAAATGCTAATTCCCAGCTGCCGGCAGTGTGAAGATCTGTCCAAACAAAACACTCCAGGTGATGCAAGTCTAAAGTTTTCACACCAAGCACTGTTCTTTATCCAGGGAAGAAGGAGCCGCCTGCAACCAGAGTGACATTGACAAACTTCAGAGTACACAAAAGGGCTCCTTTGCAAGCAACGCCAAGCAATTTCAGAAGGAAAGCCAAGTCTGAACCAGTACCTCATCTGTTTCACCCTGTTTTTCGTACATTCTGTCTGGGGGGGGGGGTGCCTTCTGTGTAACAACACAGTCACAGTAATCCTGTCATTAGCAGCCACAGAATTGTCACATCAGTAACTCTCAAGTGGGTGTCAGCTACAGCCCTTTACTTCAGCTGCTTGCTTCAGTGGGGAGAGTTTTCTTTGACTGCCAGCAAAGGGACCATGTACATTTGTCTGTCATTAATACATACAAGCTCTCCAGAGCACACATAAACAAAACAGTCATGTACACTTTGCTAAATAGGCTGCATTTCTATTTTCTATTTTCTTTTTCTTTTCGTAGCCAGCCCAAACGAAGCCTACGTGAAAAGCCCTGCATACAAAGCAGTGTGGGATAACTTGCTTGTAATCTGTCATGTACGATAGAGCAATTGCCACTCACTTCACTTACTCTATTCCAACACTGGGAAACAGATTATTTTTAGACATGCTTTGTACACAACCTAGCATTCAAAGTGGGGACAGCCTACACCCCAGCCTCCTGTGGATTATTAACACAGTTATGATGAACATTTTTTTAATATAATGGGGAAAGTCCTTCCTTCTTACTATATCATCTTTTGTGTCAATATTAGTGCAAAACAAGCAGAACTTGACTGCTCACCATCACCAAGTGCTTTTTTATTCTCCACTGCAGCAACATTTTCTGTTGTGACACATTTTGATCGCTAGAAAGGATAAAAATGATCCACTGTGAGGTCTCTCACACACCTTGCACTGAGTTTTCTTTTTTTATCAGTCATTGTTTCTCCGTGACAGTAAGATGTGTACATATCACATTATTTACCCATTTACCCATGAAAATCCTCACTGGAACAAAAAAACAAAAAACTATGTAAGTGTATATATGTAATATTATAACTGAAATCTGAAAAATAAATGATTGTTTATTGTCGGAATACACTGCGTGGATCCGTTAAAAGATCCGCGGTTAATTGTTTATTTTAATGGTTATTGAGAACTACTTTTAGTATCCTTACGCGTAAAAGCGAAAGTGAAAGTAAGAATGAACAGTCGGTTTGCCAATAAGATTAATCCGCCTTTAACTTGTAGTCCCGGTAATGTTTCAAAGTTATCAATGAACGTTAACCCTGCTTCCCGCCTTTTTGGAGGGCAGCAACAGTGGTTTTATTGGTTGGGGGGTTGATCGTGATGTCACATCTGTTCCCTAATAAAAGGCTGAGGCTCCCCGCTTGGGCACGTTTTGTTTAGTTGGATTTCAGTTAGGTCAAGTTTAGTTTAAGGGTTTTGGGAGCGGGCTGGATGGGCTTTTCCCTTTAGTTAAGGTTTAGTTTGCGGAAGATATTTCGGTGAGATTTTAGTTAGGCTTTTAGGTTTAGCCTAGGGCTAGATTTGCGGAAGATATTCGGTTTAATATTATTTGGTTTAGTATCGCGGAAGATTGGGCGCGCAGGGACTGAGAGCTCAGGGAAACTTAGCTTAGGGCAAGAAACGAGCCTACGCGGGTTTTGCCAAAGCCACTAAAGATATACTCGGTGTCTGTCGTCCTTTGGGGAAAAGGGTAAAGGTTTTAAGGATTTTTTAATTTTAACCAAAACTTCGATAACGTCCTTGGTTTGGTTTTCCCAGTTCAGATTCAGGGCATCCATTGGTTTTCGAGGCATCCATTAGTTTTCGAGGCATCCATTAGTTTTCGAGGCATCATTTTAGTTCCGAGGCATTCATCAACTCATGCACTTTCGGAGTCATTTTCCGTCTTACTCAGCTTCCTTCAGATTGTGAGACTTGGCCGGCGCCCGTGCTCATGAGCACGTGGAACGCTGGCCGCTCTTCCCCCGCCACTGGTACCTCGTGCGTGGGCAGCTTAGGCTCACGCACGGGGAGCTCCAGCACCGAACCCCGGCAGTTTATCTGACAGGAAACAGGATAAATGGCAACTCTAGATGAAATAATTTATAAATATAACATCTTAAGAAACAGAAGAACAAGCCAAATGATTTATATTACATATGTCCCCATGAAGCAGAGATTTTGAAAGCATCCAAAGTGAACTTCTGCAAACAAAACATAAACCTCTTAATGGGTTTATTCTACAGAAAATGTTTTCTTCACTGGAATGCTGAGTGACATCTATAGCAATCCCATTTTCTCATCAACCCTACTTGGCTTCTGCAGTTTCTTTTTGAAACGTTTAGGCTGCAATGAGGCACACCTCAAGGCTGCTTAAATGCCATCAGCTTCAATAGGATTTAGGAAGGTTGTATACGAGATTTGCAATGCTAAAAGAACTGAAACCTAATCTCACACCTGCACACACACTAGTGCTCCCAAGCCTCTCTGTCCAAAGCGAATGCCCACATCATCTGAGAAGGCAACCTCAAAGTGTCAGTAGTAAAAACACAAAGTCCATATGTACATCTTTACATACCCTTGCTATACCAAAATAGGCTATAGGATATTGCAGCCAACTGGGGTTTTTAACAGACCTACAACCAAGGGACTGTCTCCAGCTCTATCCTCTATAAGAGAATCTTTTGCATATGCCCTATTTTAGCCCCAGCAGGGCTGAGGAGATGGCCTGTTGCTGCAGCTGTCACTTGGTAAAAGCCGGTGCCCTTTTACATTGTGCAGAATTTTAAACAGCAGTCATCCTTGGAGTCAGATGCAGGGAAATGGCTACATCAGGTGGTTCCTGGGGCAACCCTCCCATGAGAGCCTCTGGAAAGGCTTTCTGCAGAAATGGTTCCTACCCTAGTCTTCCCCATTATCCCCATTAGACTCCAAAACCAGGTACATGGCATTTTTCAACAGTAGCCATATACCTATGGAGACAGCCCTGTGATCTCATCATTGGTGTATGGCAAATACCAGGTAGTACTTGTTGTAGAGTTTGTATTTGACCTAAAGGCTTATTTACACACTAGAGGAGGGCCACTTTTGACAAGCTTGAAAAATAAAATAAAGTCACAAAACCCCCAATCTCTATACATCTGTTGTGACTTCTTTCTTTAAGGCTATTTCCCCGCACCACTTTAAATAAAATCTGTTAAACCTACAATAGAGGCTGCAAAGGTTTGTGTTGTGGTGGGACAACAACTTCTTTTTCTACCTACACAGAGAAGTGATTTCAAGTTGTTGCAGGGTCAATATTCTGGGTCACTCACAGGTCACTTGTGTTTGCATATAACTCTTGCACTTTACTCACTCCTGCATAGCAAAACTAAAAACCCACTATGGTTTACATGATTTGTTATTCCCAGATGACAGACAGGTGATCTTGCCACAAACGATTGACTGTCTTCACCTTCTGATTCACACTATGAAAATGTAAAGAAATCAGAGGCTGAAATTAGTCGATTTATTAATTTCCAGGATAATCAATGGTGTAAACATAACATTTCTAAAGTAATATATCTCACTCATTAATAAATACTATTTTTAATGTAGGGATGTGTAGAACCCAAATGCTCTTTTGTTAATTTTCTTAGAGCAAGTTCACTTTTTAATTGTATGGTAAGATCCACAAATTCCTACTAGGCCCTCAAATTGTACTACAGTACTACTTTGTTCAGATGGTACTTTAATCGCAAGAAACCAGGAGCAAAGGAAATTTGAGCACATGCAATATAATAATTAAGAATAAACAAGCCAAAATAGACATGACAGATAAAGCATTTACATATATAAATGCCCCATGTGTGCTATACCATATAAAACACATGTACAATGAAAGTCAGCCCATTCACATGTAGGAGTTAGCAGGGAAGCAGGCCACTTTCCTTGGATACTCAATCATCAGCCTGCTAACTGGGCAGCAACTCTTCATCCAGGCTTTTAGCGGAGACTGAGACACTGTGCCAGCTGTTATTAATTTATCACCTGCCACTTATCTACAGGTATGTTTTTGGTAACCTTAGTGGATGTTTTATACTATGCATTTATTGATGTTATTGTTTATGAATGTATGGTTTACTGTTCTTTAACCAACCAAGCCTTATGCATACATACACTCGTACTAACACATATACCACAAAGCAAAGTATCAGAATAAGTACATACAGAATATATTGTTATACAAAATATTTGTAAATATTCCCTCACAAAAGCAGGGCAATAGATTTATTATAACCTATACGATCTTCAGATGCAGTTGATAGCTTTTGCAACTCCATAGCCTGTTTAACCAACTTGGTGATTCCACAGAGTTTTACTTAAAGGAGGGGCCTTACTAAAGACGATTCATATATTTTTATGTGTAACCTGTCCAGGCATCATTTTGACAAAGGATGCACCTATCAGTTTATTAAATAAGTAAGGAAGTAAGCAAGCAAACACACACACACAAACCAGCTTTGCATTTTATATGAGATGGAACAGACATCAGACTCTTATGCAGGAAAGAGCATTATGTTTGTCCACCTTAAGAGTTTTGGCTCTATGAACTGCCTTTCTAGAACAGATGATGATCTAGCCATGCCAGCAAAGTGTCTACAAAAGTGGCCAGGCGGATGCCTCTGTATAGAAGTTCCCTAGCAGAACATGGCAGTGAGGGCCACCACCAGTTCTGCATCCATTGCATCTCATAACACTAAGGTTCTTTTTAGCTCTCATGACTAACAGCTGTTGATACTTACTCCTTGCTATTAAAGTAATGTATCCATAGTTCAACCTGTGAGCAAGGCTTGCCTCTTCTAGGTACTGACTGGATATTTATTATCTTGAAATCAGGCCTTTTATGAGTTGAAACATTCCAGAGCCAAAACACTGGGCTGTCTTATTCAAAATACTTTTATTGTGTTCTCTCAGTAACAAACTGAGTGTATTCTCTGCGGAATGTAGCCAATAACATGCTGACCCCATTGAAGTAAATTAGAACTTTGTTACGGCTTCACCAGAGACATGATTTTATCCATTAGTCCGAGTTCATTCTAACCCATTTTCTAAGGAGAGGTGTAGCAGTAGATTATTTATGTTCCTTAGGACAACTGAGAAGGAATTTAGCTGTGGATATGAATCATTTGCGGTCATAAAGAATAGATAGCTAATAAGAAGAATGTGGTGTAAAGATAAGGAAGCAAATTAGCACTGTAATTAGGAGATAATTAGAAAAGAGCCAGGGTGACCCAATAGATACAGAGCTGGACCTGGATTTAATCTCAGCTCTTCCATGTATTCACTGGATAGCTTTGCGTGTTCATTATCTCACAGTTTCAGCTCCCAATGGGCATAATATCAATATCAGTGACCCAACCACACAGGACTGTGAGTGGAAGCGATAAATAACGATGCCATATTGAGAGTCAAACAGGAGGTGAAGTGTCATGTCATGACCTCAAAAAGAAGCTAGTGGCTCAGCAAGGCAGTCCAGGGTTGCAGCACATTAGAGAGTTCCAAGCTGGGAGCTTACTCCAACAAAAGCTAGAGGCTGTCTATGAGTTTATATAACTCTTTAGTCCAAACTACCCATGTGGCTTCCTAAAGGGACAAGTATCTGGCCTGGAGGCAAACAGTTTGTGCCTCTCAGTGGCTTCCTGCTCAGTTTTGGGCAGGTATGGAGCAGGAGATACTTGAATCCTCCAAGGAATTGGGCTTGGGGTGGTGATGGCTGTGAAGGCCCTGAGTCAGTAGAAACCATAAAAAGTTAAAAACAGACATCAATTAATCCAAGTCACTCTCAGTAACCAAACAGTGGGGAAATATTTTTTTCAACGCCCTCCCCCCCCACGCCTCATAGTCATGTGTGTGTGTGATTTGAGGGAGTTGTGGCAGGAAAGGAGAGATAAACCCTCTCATCATTGCACTGCAATTCTGATAACAATCACACACAGACCCCGATGACTGCAATTAATTTAAGAGAAACGAGAGTTATGGTTGCACACTACACATTAAACCAGCCTTTCCTCCAGATGTTTCAGACTATGATGCCCATCAGTTTGAGACAGCTTGACCAATGGTCAGGGGTGATGAGAGCTGTAATCCAAAATGTCTGGAGGCAACAAGTGTAGTTCATGAAAAGCTAACCTGTGGCCCTCCATATGTTGGACTTGCAGGTCCATCATCCCCGATGATTGGACACACTGAATGGCTCCGATGAGAGTTTGCAGGGGGCTGATCGAAGTAGTAGTTCAACACCCAGATGTTTCTGTAGCTCTAATCACATTTGTCATGCTCAGGAGGGCACTATAACAACCACAGCACAACCACTCTTGGTACCACCACCATTACATATTTCAGCTTTTTATGATCGGGGTCTAAATATAGTAACCTTTTGCCTATTTTATTAACTTGAAAGCTGTGATCCTACAGAGACTGAAATGTGTAAAAAGCCTATTGAAGTTTACTGGTAAGAACACAGCCTGATTTCACACAGGCTCTGTGCAGCAAAGCCTTTTTACGTGAAGCATTAGCTAACATTCAAATATTAACGTTAACGCACCAAAACAAGGCTTAATTTCTGCCAAAAGCCATAGTGTTGTTTTAGCTAATAAGTGAGATATTTCTTGTTTGATTGAAACAGTAGATGGAATGGGTATGTATTAGCATATCACCTAACAATTGACATAATGAGCAAAGAAGTATGTTTTCTGTTCTCCTTCCCAGGCTGCAGAGGACTCACTACAGCAAATATTCAGCTAAGAGTTTAATTTCTCTCTGAAGAAAATAAGAGGTTATAAACAATTAGAACAAATATAGTGGTAATTACTGGCATTAATTTAAATACTTTGCTACTAACATTTATTCCTGTGAATGTGCTTCAGATTTACATGATAAGAGGAAAGAAATTACCTTTTTTATTTCTCAGTTTTTTTATATATGGATTTGTTTGAGCAATTCACACGGGAGATTAGTCTACTTCAGAGACAAAGGGCTTAATTCTAGACTCCTTTTTCAAAGAGTGTCTTGCCAAAGAGTCACTTTGCCACATAATCCTTTCCAAGAGCTGCATCTTGAAAACTTTCATGCCATATACACCAAGGGTGGGATAGAACTCAGGCTTGCATGATTTATTTTGATTTTTATTAAAACCCCAAGATTCACCAACCAGATGCAAAAGTCATGCACTTCAAGAATCCTAAATCCAGAATGTATGAATGATACTACCCTATAAAAGTGCCTTTGCAGACACATCCAAATTAGTCAACAGTTCTCATAAGATTCAGCACTTACTGAACTCTGCCCACCAAAGGCTGATGAGCTGCTCCATCACCAATATTCTCCACTGCCATCGGGACATGTTGCCTGCTGCTTGGATCTCCCTTAGAGCATCAGGTCTTCTTGTTCTTCCTTTACCTCTTCTCTTCCCAACCTCAGAAGCACCTATACTGAGGCAGCACTGGGAAGATAATCACCTGCTTCAGCTAAACTATCACTACTATAAGTAATAACTACCAACAGCTGCCACAAGGCAAGACATGCTCTGCCACAAATAGCTCAACCTCTTTTCTCTAATGGTAAAGCTAGGCACAGAAAACTATATCTTTATCACATTGAAACCCCAGAATTTATTACCATCCAAGTACTACGGCCCATGAAATTGCTTTTCAGGTTACACTCATTATGTTCCATTTTCAATCTGTAACCTCTTAGATTTGTGTAAAAGGGAACAAAAACTATTTCCCAGGACAATTTAACAGGCAAACTGATCCCTATCAGCACAAAGTGAGATGGTAATGCTTTGATGCCATAACCACGAAAGCAGAACTAACTTTTAGAGTGGATGCTGCGCTATCAAGGGGAGGGTTCGTGTTTTCAAGCTGCTGTGACAAGCCAAATTAAGTTGTATTTTAAAATACTCTGGCCTGGCCAGATATCCATTAATTTAAGGGGTCACACAAATTGAAACTCCCTCGCTCCAGAATGTCACAAGCAGCAGAATACAATGGATGATAAGACAGTAATGCTACTGGTAGCACAACAGAGAACTTTTCATTTCATAATACCAAGTGGGGCACCCTTTAAACCTGATGCTCAGTGTAACTGAAAGAGCAGCGCAAACCTTATAAATCCTCATCTTCCTTCTCAATGAAGTGCTGTTCTTCCTGTTGCTGGTGCTGGCAATGTCACCAACTAGCATTATTACTGTCGGAATACACTTCGTGGATCCGTTAAAGATCCGCGGTTATTTGTTTATTTTAATGGTTATTAAGAACTACTTTTCGTATCCTTCCACTTAAAAGTGAAAGTGGAAGTAAGAATGAAGAGGCACTTTGCCATTAGGATTATTCCGCCCTTAACTTGTAGTTCCAGTAATGTTTCAAAATTATCAATGGACGTTTATCCTGCTTCCCGCCTTTTTGGAGGGCAGCAACAGTGGTTTTATTGGTTGAATTATTGATCGTGATGTCATACCTGTTCCTAAATAAAAGGCTGAGGCTCCCCGCTTAGGCAAGTCAGTTATCGTTCTTTTACGTTTTGTTTAGTTGGATTTCAGTTAGGTCAAGTTTAGTTTAAGGGTTTTGGGAGCGGGCTGGATGGGCTTCTTTTAGTTAGGCTTAGTTTGCGGAAGATCTTTCGGTGAGGTTTTAGTTAGGCTTTTAGGTTTAGCCTAGGGCTAGATTTGCGGAAGATTTATCGGTTTAGTTTTATTTAGTTAGCATCGCGGAAGAATTGGCGCGCAGGGACTGAGAGCTCAGGGAAACTTAGCTTAGGGCTAGAAGACGAGCCTATGCGGGTTTTGCCAAAGCCACTAAAGATAGATTCAGTGTCTGTCGTCAATTGGGGAAAAGGGTAAAGGTTTCAGGATTTTTAATTTCTGTCAGAGAAATCTCATGCTTAGACAATATCCTTGGTTTGGTTTTCTTTATTGCTAAATGATAGTGCAGGAGGTTACAAGTAGTTCCAATTCAGATTCGAGGCATCCATTAGTTTTCGAGGCACCCATTTGATTTTGAGGCATTCATTCACTCACGCACCTTCGGAGTCATTTTCCGTCTTACCTTCAGATTGTGAGACTTGGCCGGCGCCCGTGCCCATACGCACGCGGAACGCTGGCCGCTTTTCCCCTGCAACTGGTACCTCGTGCGTGGGCAGCTTAGGCTCACGCACGGGGAGCTCCAGCACCGAACCCCGGCATATTACAGGAAATGTTGTGTGTCTTTCTGTGTGTCATTTATTCTGATACACAATGTACAGTTAAAACACAATATGTGGCACATTGCTGCATGGTGCATACAAAGGGACTGATATTCATCCAGTTAAAGAAAAGCTCAATAGAAATCAGTGTGCAAAACTTCAGTAGCTTCCATTTATTTAAAGCATTAACTTATTGGAATTATAATGGAAAGAGAGCATGGTGAAAATGACAAAACTACTGTCACTAGAACAGTGTTTTTCAACCACTGTTCCACGGCACACTAGTGTGCCGCGAGATGTTGCCTGGTGTGCCATGGGGAAAATTGAAAAATTACTTTATATATAGTCAATATAGGCACAGAGTTAATTTTTTTAACATTTTCTAATGGTGGTGTGCCTCGTGATTTTTTTCATGAAACAAGTGTGCCTTTGCCCAAAAAAGGTTGAAAAACACTGCACTAGAAGACACCGCCCAGATGCTTGACAGAATCAAATGAAGGCCTCTTTTTCCGAAAAAAGTACAATGTACTTTGTGGTAATCTTAACTCCTGAGCACTTGTGAGCTGTGTCAAGTTGCCACTGCTTTGATTGCCAAAATTCTGGCACCAAGATTTAACCATGAAATAGCAGCACAAAGGAAGCAGCAGCAGCAGCAGCAGATATGCCCAGGCAACCCACCTCTGAATCTGAACCACAGTCAAGCACTTCTTTTGGCTACCAAACAACCCCTGTGCTCCTCATATCTTCTGTATCAGCATCCAGTAAGAGAAAGGAGGAGAAAGACTAAGAGGAAGACTGGAAGCCTCATTTGTCCCTCACTGTGCAGTGATTAAATATTAAAAAATCTGGTGTTTTTTCCAGTTTTCTAAAGGGTGTTCTGGCTTTACACAGCAAGCCTTCCCAGGGGCTTGATCCCAGCAATGCATACTGTTGATTTATGTGAATTGCAGGACTGAATGTTAATCATATTTTATTGTATACTGATGTTTAAAATTAGTGTACATAACTTACATGTTCTGGATATAAAGGAATTGTTTATTTTATTTTTGAAAATACTATCCAAAGCTATTATACATTCTCTTCAAATTAAAAGTAGGGCAAGCTTTCTGTGAAGGTCATATTAGAAAACAGCAGCTATGTATAACACGGTCACAGAAAAGGAATGCAAAACCAGAGAGAGCACAGCACGACAAATGATGTGCAGGAGAAAATACAGGAGGGCTAACCATTTTGAGAGAGCAGTGAAGTAGAATACTAATTTTAGAACAAAACTCAAAACCAAAGCCAAGATCCTGTCATTAAAAGAACTGTGTGCATGTCGCAGAATAAAACATTAAGAAGTAGAAGAATCAGCTAGCTCGGGTGCATCCACATATATGTTAATTCAAAAGCCAAGCTACTATAGAAGTGTACTCACTGCCCTTGTACAGATTCAAAAAGTTCTCTGAAGAAATCAGCTCAGTTCCATGTTTCCACACATTTGGGGAAGAAACTGACTGTGTACACTACTGCTTGATTGAAACAATGCTGTCAAATAATAATTTTTAATGATTCTGCTGTTTAAAAGGTGGGAGGGGAGAATGGGTATTTACAGTCCACTCCTAACCATGTTTACTTAGAAGTAAGCCCCAATGAATTCAGTATGCAGCCTTGGAGATTTAGTTTGGAAATATAATGTGAGCTGCATACTGTACTGTGCACATCTGAGCGTGTCAATAGTGCTTATGAATCAACAAGTTGGCCCTCCATGGGAAACTAATAGGGAGGGCTAGAGTTAGTAAAAATTCAAGGTGAACACTGAGTATTTTCTATTCTTGATGAAGAGGCAATGGTCCAACAGGGAACGATCATCACTCATGGACAGAGCATCTACTCTGCATGCAGGTCACAGATTCAGTCCAAAGCATCTCCTGTTAGGGCTGGAAATGTCCTCTGCATGAAAACTTAAGAGAGCTGCTATCAGACAGTGCTGACAGTGCTGAGGTATGACCCAGCTTGGTATAAAGCAGCTTCCTATGTTCCTAATATATGACAGAAGGGCTCACTCATTTTACCTGGATGATTGAGGAAGAGAGTGATTGAGGAAGAGAGTGCATATTGTGCCAAGAAGCCAATGATTTCAATTTTTGAATACTTA
This sequence comes from Lacerta agilis, assembly GCF_009819535.1. Taxonomy (NCBI): domain Eukaryota; kingdom Metazoa; phylum Chordata; class Lepidosauria; order Squamata; family Lacertidae; genus Lacerta; species Lacerta agilis. The sequence continues at coordinate 44,160,854 of NC_046320.1, forward strand.
ATGCAGTGCAGTGAGTCTGTTAATTTGCTTTGGCGAACATCAAGAGTGTGTGAACATCTAACCATTCCTCTTCTTCCCCGTTACCGAATCTCTCTCTCAGCACACACGCACAGGTTACTATTTGCTCTGTGTTTTGAAAAATATATTTGCCTGTATTTTCCCCTAGCACAGCAAACAGCACTTGATGAGGTTATCTATATCTGAAAAACGGCATGAGAAAATGATTAGAACATCCCCATACCACTCCTCCAAGCAAATTTGCAACACCACCTTGCCATGAGCATACCAATTGCTTCACTTTCCCTGTGCATGGAAGCACATATTGTAGCCATCCTCCTTACAAGGCAGGTATACAAGTCTGGAATCCCAGTCAAGTTTTGGAGGTCCATTACTGTGTGCAGTTACTGTCAGTTTGCATTTCTTAGTACAGAAAGTATTGATCTGATGTGTAGAGATCTTTCCTATTCTACTTAATTGGAAGCTTCTCTGTGTGAAAGAAAGAAGGAGGTTCATGATGTTTGAGTTATTCCTTCAGAGAAGCTGAGTACAGCTGGCTTAAACTGGTTTTATCTTTTCTGTCAAAGGTCATGCTGACTTTAAAAGGCCAGAAGGAGCCTGGGTTTCACTTTCTCTTTCTATCTCTTTCCCTTCTGGTGGTGTTTTGTACATAGTATGCTTATTAGTGTTAAGGTTTAGACGTATTATAAGTTATTTTAAGCTTAAGTCTGCTGCAACTGGATTTCTTATGCAGAGTGCCAATCCTGAATGTATTGGATTTGTGACCATTATGCTCATTTGCCTTCAGTAGCAGTAAAGCTCTGCTGGATGAAATATTAATTACCTCTGATCTATTTTTTTTGGGGGGGGGGGAATCCTGCAACGTGTTTAAGTTTTTAATCTGCTGACTATATATTGGAATCTACTCTGGATCAATATTGAGTAGCATTTCATGAAAGTTACAATGGCTAGATAGCCAGTCCATTCAAGGAAGTTGTAGCATGAAGCAAGAACAATGGCAAAAAGGAAGAATGGAACTGAAGACAGAGAGAGTTGAGTCAGGGAAAGCTTATAATAAGGTTACCAGACGTCCCCATTTTCCGGGGACAGTCCCCGGATTTACAAATTGTCCCCAGACAAAATCCATCCCTGGAATGTCCCCGGATTTCATTTAACGTCCCCAGGTTTATATTTTAAGTGTTGTAGATTTATTAGTAGGGAATGAATGTTGCATGATTGGTTCAACGACACAAGACGAATCATATGGGGACTTCCGGCGAGGCAAAATGGCAGGCATCACAACAGCGAGCAGCTCCTGAAGCCAGCCAGAGCCAACTGCACTACCAGGCTGGCTCCAGGCTGCTGAGACTGCAGCTGCCACTGCCACTGCCGAGGGCGAACCGGGGATGCCCGGCGCATCAACTGGGGGAACATCTGACACACACACCCTGTGTCCCAAATTGACCCAGAGAACAGCCCAGCAGTGCTCTGGGACCAGGAAAACCCAGGAGCCGACGCAGGGAGGAGAGGAGAAGAAGAAAGAGACAGAAAGAGGAAGGAGAAAAAAAGAGGGGAACCTGTGAAGGTGTTTTGGAAGGCTCTCAGATCCCGGAAGTGGAGATTTATGACTGCGTCTCCAGCAAAGCAATTCCGCTGCTCTTCAAACCCCTTCACACCTTTGCTGAAGGCACGGGCAAACCTTCCTCTTCTGTTCCAGAGCTACTCATGCGTTGTCGAGGCTCTTCACCAGCCTCCGGGAGCTCTCCCACTGCTGGGCTCCCTTCCTGCCTGTAATTAACTAAGGGCTCATACATGTTTGGCTCCTCCCCCCTCCTTTGGCTCCAAGCCGTTCCCTGGCAGCTCCGTGACAGAACCCAGACCTTGATGCACCGCTGCCGCAGCCGCCACTAAAGAGGAGAGGTAGGAGAGCACCAGGAGGGCAAGGACACGTGGCCAAGCCCAGGCCCGACCCAAGCCTACTCCACGGCGGCTAGCACTCCAAGAGAGGAAGGCCAGAGGAAGGCCACATAACAGAGGATACCACAAAAGAGAAGATATTACTTCTTAATTATTATTTTTTAATAACTCCCCCCCCCTTAAAAAAAGTGTCCCCAGAATCTTTGGGAAAAAATCTGGTAACCTTAGTTTATAAGCACTTTCTGTCCAGTTGGAGAAGTTCTAATCCAGAAAGCTTTTATAAGGCTATCGAAGCCAACTCTCTGGATACACAGTTACATAGACAAGGAGAGCATTAAAAAGTGCATCTGAAATATGGTTTGCATGCTGTTTTTATTATTATTCTGACTACATAATTGCAACACATAGACTCTAACAAAAACTATGCTAGGCTTTAACTTACTGTTAAAAAAATAACTAATGAAAAACATATGCAGAGAAGAAAAATATTGCCAGAACAAAACACCAGAGATGATATAAACCATCATTATAATTCCTTGCAATGCCAAGAATAAAAACATTTATTAAATCGCCTCATTGCTTAGAAAATATGTTTATTTTGTTATCTGTCCCTGTGAGAATTTTAGGATATGTGTTCATTGCTCATTGGGGGATGTTCAGACCACACTCCTTTATGAATGCACTGAACACAGGACTGAGGAGCAGGATTGCACCTGCTAGTCAAGACACATCAACTGGTCACACTCCCTGGTTGCCGGATGTTCAGTGTCCTTGTGAAGGGGGGCTTTATGCAGATGTTCATATGTATGGTTCCTCCACATATGAAGCAGTTTGCTGTTTGCAAAGGAAGAGATGGGTGTCTGAAAGAGCTTGGACATGAAGGGGACAAACACAGAACACCATAGGCTTAAATTTGATAGAGCACCAAGAGCCCCAGGGCTAGAGCTTAAGTTAGAGGTATGATTTACTGTGGTATCCTGAATTGTGTTAGAGAACAAGTATTTTTTTTTAACGAGCAAACTAGATAAACCCCAAACGCTTACAATGAACTCCTTGACCATCATGGGATTTGCTCCAATTAAGCTCATATATGCTTCTGATGTCAGATGCTCAGCTGGTACACAGCAAGATGACAAGAAGTGTATCAAACCTTGTGGGGAACTAACTTTACATTATAGTATACGAAGCAAGAGAAAGGAGCATTAGCCTTCCCCAAAAGAAAGTCTAGGGCTGCCATTTATTTTTAACTGACCTTTCACTGCCATGCCTTTCCTTCTCTAAGGCAGAGAAATTTGGAGATTAGTAATGGGGAAAGATTCATTTGCTCAAGGCCAGCTGGCTCAACCACAGTTTTGTTGCATTTAAGAGCATCACAAGTCACTTTGCTGAATCAGACCAGGGTCCATCTAGTCCAGCATTCTGTCTGCAACAGGGACACACAAATACAGGCAACAATTCACCGTTGCATATAAGCATCCCTACTGCATTCCATGGTATTCAATCATTTTAAAGGCCAAGAAGCAACAAATGGCACATCCACTGCAGAAGTGGCCCCAGCCTGCCATTTAAATCACCTCATGTGCCTTAGGCAGGCTTGCAGCAAGCAAACTTTCTGGGCACTGGGGAGGCAAAACAGAGAGTCTAGTCTAGTTAGAAGGGCTACACAAGAGGATAAACATGACAAAGGAAGGGAAGTCCAAAACAATGTAAACAAAAGACTTAAAGAAGATTCCAAGGCATACCGTGCAAGTATTTTCTTCAAAAAAAAAAAAAAATGTTTAAAGATTAACAACTAAATTAAATTACCTAGGCATGTGGATTTGTAATTTTAAGTCATTTCCATGGATGAGAGCTTTGTTAGAAAAACACTGGGGTATTTTCAATAAAGCTGTACTATTTTGGACCTTTTCCTGGTTTTAGATGTGAAGCGAGGAGACTTTGAAAGAGGATCCTCTTGCAGGCATGCAGAAGATCCTTCAGGCTTCACCATCACCTTGGAACATATAACCATTACACAATGTATTCTGATGCTCGAGTACAAATTATGGGGAGACCTGAGTTCACATTTCAACCTAATGAAGCTCATTGGGTGTCCTTAGGTATATCACTGGGTATTTCTCAGCCAAAGGGTGTTGGAACCAGCGCCACCCCTTACATTAGGCAGTGTAAGGTGGCTGTCTTGGACAGCAGTTGCTGTGAGACACTGATAGTAGCCCCCCAACTGTTCATACCCCATACCTGGTTATTCCCCTGTGCTGGAGAACACATACACACTTAACCCATATACACATGTTGTTGTTGTTGTTGTTGTGCATTAAATTTCTATACTGCCCTTCCTCCAAGAATCACAGGTGTCAGGAGTGTGTGCAGGAGCCAGGCCCTGTGACCAGTAGGGCTTTGCAGGACTGGGGCTTTCCTAGGTTCGTTTTGAAGAGGCAAGGCGCGGCAGCACAGATGAGGCCGATTGGTAACACATAGCACCTGGTGGCACGAGACGGGAAGGGATATAAGGTCAGCCTTTCCCTTTGGCTCTTTAGCACAGCAACACACCTCCTGCCTTTGGCTTCTTAACTTCTTGCTTCCTGATCCTCAAACCCTTGGCTTGACTGCTGGCTTCTTGATCCTTGGACCCTTGGCTTCTTGACTCGCAACTCTCTGACCCTCAGATCCTTGGCTTCCAGACTCCTATTCCTACTCCCACCCCGCCATCTTGCCCCCGGTCCCGATGTCCTCAGCCGGGACTTCGACCGCCCGTGAACCGGACTGTGACAACAGGGCAGTTTACACACATACATACCACATGGCCTGTCCTAGATGCCCTAAAGTAGCCTGCTGCCTCAGGTGCAGAGGAAAATGCTGTCTAAATGCCACCATTCAAGTAAGGTTCAACAGTTGGCTTTTGTGAATGGAATGGGAAGAAGCCATCTTGTCCTTTGCCCCATGCAGCAAAATACTGGTCAGGACTGATCAATAGAAAGCAGTCTAAGATGAATCATGGGACAAAGCCAGTGACTGACCAAAGAGTACAGGTAATTCCAAAACACGACAAGCCATGATCAAGGATGAAGCCAAAATCAAAGAATGTAAGAACTTAGGAAGACCTTACTGTTCAAGTAAGGCTTAACTAACTGCAATGGAAAGCTTTATTATAGTTTATAGTCCTGCTTGTCCAGGAAGATCCAATCACCAGCCTGGTTGGGTGGAGTGAGTCCAGGTCCAGGACCTGAAGACACTAAGCTGCCTAGGCAGAGGCTGCAACATGCAATTCAGCAGCTCACCATGTGGGGTAGCCAAAGATTCCCATTTTCAGCCCTTGACACAGGGGTGTTGAGGATAAAGTGGTATGTATGTGACAATCAGAAACATCACCTCAGGCTCGTTGGAGGAAAGATGGGATATAAATGTAATCAATCAATAAGAAAATAAATAAACTATAGCAACACAGCAGGCATTACCTTTAGGGCTAAGCTGAATGAGCATGCTTCTCATGAGCAATTTCTGCTTCAAGAAGTCTCAAAAGTGTTGCTAATTGAGGCAGCACAGACCTCACTCTGAATTGGCTTCATTTGCCCTTAGTGACATTATCATGTAGCGAAATCCAATGGTTATATGCTTGTGACTTCATTCCGTATAATGAATGATTCCAGAACAGCAAGGATCACCTGTATAATTTTTGCTAGGAAACATTGTCTTCACTCACAACTAGTATTGTTTGCTGTCAACATCATCATCATGTAGTAGCCAAATATGACTGGCTATGTGTGTTGTGACTAGGGATGGGGGAGAAATTTGATTCAGGTCTCATTTAAAGCCGGATCTGTCAAATTAGCACTTTCTGAACAATATGTGAACTGAAACACAACTATTCTTTGAAATTCACACTTATCCAAATTTTACTTTGCAGTTTGCCAACAAAGGAATGTTTACAAAAATGCATATATTAGGAAAATGTGCATAAAAATGAATATATTGGTGAAAATAACAAACAAAAATGCATTATATGTGGGGAAATTGTTTACAGAAATGTGCACTGCACACATTGATCAAAATAGTATATAAAAATGTGTTTATTTGGATAAATTCACACTAAAAATGCTGGTGAATTTTTGTAAGAATTATTATTTAATTGTAAATTGCAGCAAAATGTGGAGGGCAGAATTTAAGAAGAGAAAAATAAGAAACCGAGAGCTGAAATTAACAGATCCTTCCATCCCTAGCTGTGAAATCATCATGTTCACAACATGATCCACAGTTGACTGGGACAAAGCATGTGACTTCAGAAGAGCCATGAGAAAAAAGACACTGAATCAGCAGCAGTTCAGGCAAACAGAACTGGGGGAAGGTGAACATTTGCACAATTTACTTTTAAGGGGGGGGATCCTTTCCCCTCCAGGGACTACTTTCAACCTGAAAATTGAATTGGGAAGACGTTCAGCACAAGCCTAGTTATTTTATCCTCAGTGGTATCCTATTATTTTCTCGTTTCCAGATGTGTTCAAACCAATTGCAAACTATTTGTTTGCTGAGAGCAGTTTTCAGGATGAGGTAATTAAAAGGGGGGCTATCAGTTTTCTTATACATTTTGAAGTCACTAGCTAGTCAAATAAACCTACCATTTACAGCAATCTGTTTTTGTGAAACCCTTTGCCTTTAACCTCCAAATTTGACTTTTCTTCATGTTGGTTAATCAAGAACGCATGTTCCACACTAATGCTGATGGCCAAGGGTCTATTTTGAGAAGCACTCTGCTCTTCAAGAGATAGAAATGCAGTGAATTTGTGTGGTAACACTGATATATAATGAAAATACACTTGGTTATAAATCTTAAGTATTAAAGAGGTCACTTCAGAAAAACTGCCAGCTAATCAAATAAGCACCAAGGAAGCAAGCAGACAAAAATAACCCGTCAGCAGAGTTCTTGCTATTATGATGCCCACAGCAATTAGGCACTACTAGCATTTATTTAGATGGTTAAGTTCATACCCTCCATTCCAAAGATTCAGTGAGATAACAGAAAAAAGTACCTGTGGCAGTGTGTGCCCTTAGCCTCCCACATACACGGATCTCCACATATGTGAGGGATGCCAATTGGAGCATGTCAGCAATTCTGTATATGGAGTGGCATGCATTGGGTGGAGATGGGAAGATGCTGCAGGGGCCAGAGCATCCCCATAAATAGACATTTACTAAGTAGAATTACCGGTACCAATATTTTAGAACTGTGGGTAAATGTGCTCATAGTAAAAATATGACCTCCTTCGTTCATGGCTCTTTCCCATTAGCTTGCTCAATCCATATAAAACCGTTCTTACCTACAAATTTGAGTCATTATATATTATGAATGCACAATTTGCATTTTCTGACTCTGTAATCTGGCAAAGGTGAAACAGATTAGAGACAGGTTGCCAGGTTGAAAATCAGGAGCTACGTGCTAGGCCTTCATACTCTTATCTTCTTTCCTTATGGTCCTATTTTCTTTCCTCCTTTTTGCCCATCCTCAGTCTTTCTCCTTCCTTCCTTGGTAAAGAACCATAGTTGAGTGGTAAAGCATCTGCCTTGCATGCAGAAGGTCCTGGGTTCAATCCCTGGCATCTCAAGGTAGGCCAGGAAAGAACATTGCCTTAAATCCTGGAGAAGATGCAATTATCAAACCAAACCCCTGTGTTGCAAGCACTAACGTAAAGCGAAAACAAGGCAACCCATGACCAAATTGCAAATATTCAATATGTAATCACAACTTATATAATGTCAAAAACAGAACACGAAACTAAGCATATATAATGTAATTCTCATCAACATAAATAAAACAGAAATCTACAAGATCTCTGAAAATCACTGCTGATTATGAATAGAAACAAATGGCAGAAAGTCATCCAATAAGAAACAAGCTGAACCGCTTTGTTTTGTGAAGTTCCAATGTAGCTGAAATAGTCAACGGACTGTCGTGGGTGTACAGTGTTTCGGATATAATCCACTGTTTCGTAAGAACTTCTTCAGCACAGCAATGGAAAGTAGACATATTTCATAAACACATACATAATACGAATAAATATACACTTATGGAACAGCGCTGATAAACTTATGTAGTCCCCCTGGGTGCGAGAACGGTGTTCCCCGATGCGGACTCCAACTGCTCGGGTAGTCGAGACAACGGATTTTAGATTCAGCATTCAGCATTTCAGCACTTGTCAGACTAAAAACGTAGTTTATCTGATCCGTTGCCCTTGCAATTTATTGTATATTAGTTCGACTACCCGAGCGGTTGGAGTCTGCATCAGGGAACACCGTTCTCGCATCCACAATGCCAACAGGGAGGCGCCCCTTGCAGAACATTTTGTCTTGAACAACCATTCGGACACAGATTTGTTGTTTACGGTACTGTACGTAAATCAGACCATTGGAGTTAGGAAGGATTATGAGAAATGTTTACGTCAGCAAGAGTCCCAATTTATTTTTATGTTCAAAACCATGCACCCAGAGGGACTCAATTCGGAATTTGATTTGAATTGTTTCATTTGATGACTTAGTTTTAGGCTGTTTTCAATTCTGTACCTTTAAACACCATTCTCCTATAATTGGCACTACCTGGAGTCAGCTATATATACTGTTTGAAGCTTTGAGTTTAGTAGCAGTGCCTACATAAGTTTATGAGTGCTGTTCCATAAGTATATATTTATTCGCATTACGTATGCGTTTATCAAATACGTCTACTTTCCATTGCTGTGCTGAAGAAGTTCTTACGAAACAGTGGATTATATCCAGAAACACTGTACACCCACGACAGTCCGTTGACTACTTCAGCTACATTGGAACTTCACAAAACAAAGCGGTTCAGCTTGTTTCTTATTGGATGACTTTCTGCCATTTGTTTCTATTCATAATCAGCAGTGACTTTCAGAGACCTTATAGATTTCTGTTTTATTGTTTATGTTGATGAGAATTACATTATACAATATATGCTTAGTTTCATGTCCTGTTTTTGACATTATATAAACTGTGATTACATATTGAATATTTGCAATTTGGTCACGTGTTGCCTTGTTTTCGCCTTAAATCCTGGAGAGACTGCTGATAGTCTATATAAACAGTACTGAGCTACATGGAGCAATAGTATAAAGGCAGCTTCCCATATTCCCTAGGAGGCTGGGAAGAAGAATCATGCTATAATCCCATACCTACTTACCAGGAAGTCAACCACACTGATCTCAGTGGGACTAGCTTTTGAATAGACATACTGTATATCCGATTGTGCTGACAGTACCTTTCTCCTGATAATTCTTCTGGTCTTTATGTCCATCTCTATCTGCTGCAGCGTTTCCGTGCACTGCTTGGTTTGTCAGAAGCGGCTTAGTCATGCTAGCCACATGACCCGGAAGCTGTACGCCGGCTCCCTCAGCCAGTAAAGCGAGATGAGCGCCGCAACACCAGAGTCGTCCATGACTGGACCTAATGGTCAGGGGTCCCTTTACCTTTACCTGGCACCTTATACGTGCCACTCTCTAGTGCAAGGATGAGGAATTAATACTAAGACCCAAGGTGGAGTGCAACCAACCACTCCAACCCATCAAAAGCAGCCTATACCTGGAAAACAGGTCATTCAGTATTTATGTGCACAGTGCTCAAATACTATGCTACATCATCAAATACACGCTAAGGTCAATGAGCATTTAGTTGTGTAATACTGTATTAGGAAAATCTACCTTTTCTCGTAGAATCAGCTGATCTCTTTGCAGTGCTAAAAAAAGAAAATCATGCAGATTGGCCAGGGCAGAATAAAAGTCATACTCCTTTTTATCCCCTGTATGGCCAAATATCCTACTTGGCAATATGTTTAATTAGTCCATGTAACAAGGTATGCTAATGTACTCTTGAATGCACTTCATCCCTGCATTAGCTGGTTACAGTCAACAGAATTTTGTGCTTTATCTACCATTAAATGTAATTTTTGCAGACATTGTTCATCTTTGTCAAAGTGCTTGCAGGAATAAATACCAGCCATATGAAAAGATTTATTCTATTCCCTATAAATGTATATCCTACATCCAGGTGCACAATATATTATGACTCCTAGGTCATCCATTTGTCTCCCTCACATTATAATTAAAAAACTTGGCTCAGAGCTCCTCATTGCCATTTGCTCTTTTAGCATGAGACTTTGTATTTCCTTTCAGGTGCTGGCAGTGAAGAATCCACTCTTTCTTGGTGGTTGGCCAAATCTTCTCTGGGGGCTCTTTGAACTTGAAGCTGCTTTTGCTCTCAAATGTCTGGAAAGTGTTTTTCTTGGGAAACCTTTATTAATAATATCCTTGTTTCTTCGGGGGGGGGGGATCAACTAGCATCCGTTCACAGAACTAGCAGAGAGCACAAATGAGTTAATTCCTACTGTGTGTGTTGTACATAGTGCTTTCATCAATTGATGGTGTATGTGTGCTTTTATTTCTTTTGTAAGGCCTTTATACCCAAAACCAGCTAAAGTTAGTGATGACTAAAAACAGGCAAGGCATGGGAGTTCCATGAAACACCATATAAACTTAAAGAATCTAACTGAAAAGATCAACAATAGTTAAAAGTCCTTGGGGGGAAAAGGTCTTCACCTGGCACCCAAAGGGTACCAGAATTTGGCACAACCCAACAGCTGATTCAGACACCCTTATTTTTAAACAAGGCCTTCTTAATCTAACTGGCTCCAGCAGAAGTTGAGGGAAGCCAGCTAACAGAATAAAAGCAAAGTAAACTTTCAAGGAACCCCAGATTTACACGTACAGTGGTACCTCGGTTTTCGAACGTAATCCGTTCTGGAAGACCGTTCAAGTTCTGAAATGTTCAAAAACCGGAAACTCAATAGGCGACAGCTAGGCCTCAGGATCTTGCACTCAGTGGAAGCTGCGTGGCATGTTCGACTTCTGAGGCATGTTCAAAAACCAAAGCGTTTACTTCCGGGTTTACAGCGTTTGAAAACCAAAATGTTTGTCAACAGAGACGTTCAAAAACCAAGGTACCACTGTATGGGGAGAGCCTCAATTGATGAAGCATCGCAGCCCAAGTGGCAAAGCATTGAGCTAAACAGTTAAAAGAGACCAGCACATTAAGCACCAATGCAAGTTTTGCAACAGGGAGAAGAGGCCTGGTCAGCCAACCTGTCCCCCTTTTGATTTTGCAAATCCTACCTTTTCAAGTAAACAAATCCAACAAACAAGAACCAGCTATGGGGCTCAAAAGCCACACAGTTAGGGTGGGGTGGCTATCCAGTGTACTGCATAAAATGTAATATGTATGACTATCAGAAAGCTGGACATATGAGTGTATGCTTGGTCAAATTAGGTCTGACTCGGGGAACATTGGTTCTAGTGAGACCAAGGCAGCTTATCTGGAGAAGTCAAAGGAGGCAGGGAGGTTTATAGACTAAATCTTCAGGGATATGATACTCCTCCAAGGTTGGGAAGCAGGAGACTCCTACTTAGTGGGGAGATGGGTTTTTGTTGGGCATGTAGACTGGGTGGCTATTTGTCTACCTGGGGTATAGTTTGCAGGTGTCATTCTTGTTTGAGCAGGCTATTAGTGCTGGAAAAGAATAAAGGAGTCGCTGAGCACATCCACACCAATAACATAGGGAAATGTAATTGTGTGGCCCAGAAATAAAAATGTTGGTTCCTAAGTAGGAAGTGAATTTCTACACATTTCAAGGTTGCTTTCTCAGAAATTCTCCGTTCCACACTAGACAAGCAGGGCCAAAGGGACTCAAAGGAATGACTGAATGGAGGTGCCAAAAGAAGAGTTTTGAATTTATTAGGCACTAGAAAATGGTTAGGGACAAGCCAGGCCTGTATGAAAGGGAAAGGCTCCATTTGAACAAAAATGGAACCAGACTGTTGGCTCAATGTCAAAAAGCCTGCAGAGCAGCTTTTAAATTGACCCCTGTGGGAAAGCCAAGTAGAGCTGGGAAGCATCCAATTTTGGGATGAATCATCCCAAGGAGGTGAGGGTGTAAATGTTTTTGATCATACAAATGGAGATGATGTAAAACTAGGCAATGCTCATTACCATAGAGAAGATCCTGCATCAATGTTTTAACACCTTCTTCCATGCAGTAGGCTTCCAGTTCAGGCTGTTTTTTCTCTTTCTCCTCCAAACTGCAGATCAGTCCTTAAATGTTTCCAACATGACTTCCATGTGTTTGCAGAGGGGTCCTCCAAATATTTCTCTTGGACATTTTAAGGTGATCTTGTCCCATGATAAAAGCTGATGTCTCATTGCCAAACTCAATTTATTCTTCACAACCACGTTATATGCAACTTGAGCCATTTGTATCCCTATGAGAACTTTAAATGTGCAGAACTGGTGTATGGGAGTTTTCCAGGTGTGAGCTCTTGCATCTGTGGTTTTTCTCATGTCCCCCCCCCCTTTCTAATCCTTATGAGTTACATGACCATATTATTAGATCAACAGCATATGAAACTTTTTAAAGAGCTCTTAATATTACTGCAAAGCTCAATATATTGTTGCATGCCACCCCAATATCCAAGCGGTGTGAGATTCCAGGTGCTTACCCTTAGTTCATGTTTCCTTTGAAATGAGGTACAGCAGAGACAGTTATGTCTTTACATGGTTTATTTATATCTATATACAACCTGAGCCTGCGATAGAGGGGTTCACATCATTAACATGCCAAGAGGGCCTTGCTTCTTCCAAAGCTGCAGCCTTGAATTCAAACAGAAATCAGACATTGCTCTGTCTCTCTTGGCTCCCAGTTTGCCGCTTTGCCTGTAGCTCAAATCACTGCAAACTCTCTGCTCTCACCTTTCACCCAGGCAGCTAGCATGGCTATTCCATTAGAAGCCTTGATTAGCCTTGAGGTGGTGGACTCTCCTTGGAGGTTTTTAAGCAGAGGTTGGATGGCCATGTGTCATGTATGTTTCAATTGAGATTCCTGCGTTTCATGGGGTTGGACTGTGTTACATAGATGTCTGCAAATGTGACATGAAGGCAGGGAAAACTAACCCCACCATATGGAAATCCTTTGCAGACGATCACAATGCTTGGAGACAGACAAACAGGTTGTGTATCCACAGCAGTGACTAGAGGACGAATGACCGCTGAGAGAACAGAGAGAAGAAACACCATGGTGTACCTATAGCAGCAAAACCAGACACCTTCATCTGCCCCACCTGCAATAAAACGTGTCTCTCCTGTATTGGTCTCTACAGCCACAGTCACGAGAGGGGTAGAGCAGCAAGTCCTCACCTGCACCTTCAGGCCTGCCAGCTCCTGTCAACCAAGCTGGAGTACAGTAGTTGGCTTTTATTCTTTTTTGTTACACGAACTCCTGGCTGGTGCAGCAGAGGAGCCTGAATAAGGGAAATAATCTAGCCTAGGATCCAGTGCATCCATAACCACCGCAATGTCCCTTTTGAAGTCTCCCACTAGTCACCCACCTGTCCTTTCAGTGGACATAGTAGGGGCCTCCACTGTACAGCCCCGCCCTGCCTCGCCCCACCCCACCCCACCTAAACATAATGCCCTCAAGCAGCACTTCTCAGGGGGTTAGAATCATACCCTTAATAAGTGAAAATAAATAATGTAACAATAGGGAGCTTCATGCCAAGCAACCTGTATTCTCCTTGGTGAGGAATCATCCCAGTCTATGGGTGCCCCAGTCTTCCTTAATGGATTTATTTCTTGATTGTCTTTTCCACATCCAGTCCAGAAGAGCAAGCTTTTGGGTCTCTTTCACTGTGAATGCTTAGTGCTTTTATAATCTAGGATTGATTCATAGTCCAAAGTCAAAAGGTGGACATTTGGAAATTATCTCTTAAATGACCTAGACTTTCCACAGCATATGAAACAGCCAATTCAATTATTCTAAAAGAGTCTGAGAAATGCTTCCTTTGAATATATTCAGTGCATACCAATAGAATACTTATTTTTATTAACCAAGGCAAAGCATTTTTTAAAGAAATAAAACCACCCATAAAATCAAAGGGATTTTTCTTTGGTTTAAGAAACGTGTCTACATTAAAAACTAGGATTATATCAGAATGCATGTACTTGATCTATTTTATCATGCAAGACAAGTTTCAATGACAAACAGAGAGAGAGAGAGAGATTTTTCATAGCATGGTTTTACTGTAGTTTTCAATATGGTATTGCTGTGGACCAGTGCTGGGCAACCATTTTACAACCTGAGGGCCACATTTTCTTCTGAGCAATCTTCCTGGAGCCACATGCCAGTGGTAGACAGGACTACAGGCAAAAGTGTGCAGAGCAATGGATGTAAATTTTACCAGTGTACAGTAGATTAAATTTCCAAACATACTTACAAACCCCTCTGTAGCCTCCATCCATACAAGTAACAGACATGATCAGAGTTCAAGGACATACTCCAGCCAGGGAGAAAACTAAAACAAAGTGAGGGGTGCAGCCCAATGAGTTGGGAGGTGGCTGGAGAGGAGGTATGGCCAGGCAAAGAGGCCTGGATGACCACATTTGGCTCCTTCCAATGGAAGCAACAAATAACAAAAGTGTCTTACAAGTTAAGAATTTGCATGGTGATTGCATCATTGTGCCTTCTCTTTGGAATATTCTCCAGTTAAGTAAATGCACAGAAGTTATCACTGTAAAGAGGCAATACTCACATTTATAAGCACAAGGCCAGAAGCTAAATAATTGACTTGTTAATGCAGAATTATATGTAAATTTCAGCTTTATCTCAAGAGAGGGAATGGGCCCATTATGTGCTTTGTTTCATTCCCCTTGGGACTTCAGCTTTGTGGGAAGCTTCTCCACTATGAGACTGGTTCAAATTCTCCAAATAAAGTTTCACCTATTATATGCATGTGCCCTGTGACCTTAGAATTCTTATAAAACCTGGTACCTATGGGTATAGGTCACTTCCCATATGATGGGAGGAATAAGCTCAGTGTGGAAAGGTGGGATGTAAATTATTGTAACAAGTAATTATAGTAAGTGTGGAATGGTTGCTCAACACAAATTGCCCTATGATTCTAAAAAAAAATCATAGTTTGCAGTTTACGAGTCTTCCTTTAAACTAGGCCTTTAAGTGATTTGCCAATGTCATGGAGTGCCCAGTTCACACTAGATGCTGTCTGCACAGTGGATAGGACTTCCAGCCGGGACGAGGAGCAAAAAGGAGACGGGATTCAGCCCTCCGGGGAGAACCCGGTTTCTGGCGAGAAAGAGGGGAGTTTGCAGGGTGCCGCAACCCCCTAAAAACCCCAAAAGGATCATTTTGGGGACTGGGTACCCAGCAGTGTTGCAAGGAGGTCTCTCCGCCACCGGGAAGCCCCTGTTCAGGCGGCAAGACGGCCAGCGAGATTGAGGCGCCGGCACAGGTCGCCATTTTCTACTCGCGAGAAATGCAGCCTCAGGTCTCCACGACTCTACGAATCGGCTCTCAAGTAAGAAAAAAAACCCAAATTGGACTTTAAGAAGTGACTGTGGCGAAAATCTTAATAGCACAAAAATGGAAACAAGAAGAAACACCGACAAAGGAAGAATGGACAGTGAAACTAATGGAGTATGCAGAATTGGACAAAATGATGGGAAGGATCTGAGAACAGCGGGACCAGAAATTCATCAAAGACTGGATTAAATTTACGAATTATTTGAAAGATGATGGTATTCAATCAAACACGTTAATAGAACTGCAAGAAGGTTTGTAGATTGAGGAAGAAATATTGTTGTAAATATGAATTATATAGTGATTAAGTTGAATATGATGACTTAAAGCAATGATAGATAGAAGAAGTCTAGATTAAAACGATAGAGGTTTGGAAACCATATGGAGGGTTTGAGGGAAGTCATGGCCTTAAAAGGCCAAAATGTTAAAAGAATGGAATTGTGGAAATTTTTTTCTATTTTGTATATGTATACAAAACTAATAAAAAATGATTATATATAAAAGAAGTATGTGCGTGAGCTCACTCCTCAGGTATGTGCAGACAGCACCACTCCTGGCAAAATGTATGAACTGTGTTGGTGCTTCCCACTTTCAAAAATGGATTTCAGGCTGTGTTTAGGCCTTAATTTTTATTTGAAAGCTAGCATAAAACAGAAACTGCTGCCAGCTCCTTTCACTAAAGTGAATTCCTTCAGAATGAAAAAGGACTCCCCCTGCTGGTCTTGCATGACCGATCTTATAAAGACAGGGCACTATAAAAGATAGGCTCAGTAACCAGTTTGCATACTCGAATGGGTTCCGTTTTCCTTTTTGGAAGTGAAAAATTAAGTATCATTCATAGTGCAATGCTTATTTGTGCTCCTTTCCTTCCTTCCACTTCCCTAACATGGAACCTTCAAGTGCTGTATGTGAGTTGTTTGAGTTATTGTTGCTTGAGTTGTTACTACTACTACTACTACTACTAATAATAATAATAATAATAAATCCACTGTCTCTGATTTTCTTGTCCTTGTATTCTCTTTTTTCTCTCTCCCCTCACCCCCTCTTCTCTCCATACTTATCCGGCCAATACTTACTCCCAGCTCAGCAAGTGATAAGCTGTGATAAATACAGGTGTGAGAGTCAGTTTCAAGCCCATTTCCTTTCCTTTCTGTGTGTGCATGTTTAAGATATCTGTCACTAACGCCAAAGGATTTTAACCATTTCATCAAGTTTTCACCATGCCCACCCTGTGGAACTCCCTCCGGTCACATGACAAAAAAATAAACAACTATTTGACTTTTATAAGAAATCTGAAGGCAGCCCTTTTCAGGGAAGTTTTTAATGTTTGATGTCGCATTGTGTTTTAATTTGTTGGAAGCTTGGGCTTGAGGATGCATCAAAATATATTCCTGGTAGCAACAGCCTGGGACTGGGCAGGCTTCCTCAACCTCGGCCCTACAGAAGTTTTGAGACTACAATTCCCATCATCCCTGACCACTGGTCCTGCTAGCTAGGGATCATGGGAGTTGTAGGCAAAAAACATCTGGAACGCCAAGGTTGAGGAAGTCTGGCCTAGGGGAATGCATGTTCAGTGGCACACATGCTTTGAAGCCTATTTTCTCCCTCTTCCCAAGAGGGGGACTTCTGATTAAGGAATTATAAAGAAATTGGATTTCGGGGGGGGGGGGGTGTCTGCTTTATCATTAGATATTCCCAACTCACAAACCCAAGGCCCCTTTTGGTGTTAAGGGGAGTTTGCTCTAGACCGAAAGGATCATGATGGTGAGGAGAGCTGGGTGCCTGCTCTCAAGTCCAATCCCTCAAATTCCCCTGGGAATTCTTACAAGGTCCTAGGCTGTGAAAATATATTTTGCTGCCCAGATACATCAGTAGCTTTGCCATGCAGAGTACATATATGTTCTGCTAATTTGGAAGATACAATATTAATCTACTAAAATGCTTAATTAATACATATACAAGGACCCCGTTATCCTATGCAGACTGACTTTTATAATGTGTAGTATATCAGAGACAAGTTTAGCACAAGTGATACTTGGATTTTTAAAATCCAATTATCCACAGCTTTGTCTGGGTTAATCAATCTGCCAGGTGTAAAGCCTGCGTGAAATTATAGATATGTTTAGCTGCTTAATGATAAGAAGTAGGAAGAGCCTTTGTCATCGATACTTAAGGAAGAAGGTTGATGACATCAGAGCACCAATTTCAGCATCCCACTCTGCCTCCAAAAGTTAATTTCTCATCCTCTACACTTGGATATCTGATACTAGCTTTGCAGCATAAACTAATTCTCCCTTTCCTAGGTCATTTTGTATAAAGTTGAGATTAACTTCATTTTATCACCTGACAAAGTATCAGCCATGGTTGCACAGAGAACTCTTGGTGACTCACCTGGCTGCCACCCACAGAAATGATCTGGGGTGACTAACAACACACAGCAAAGACCACCCAAAAATTATGGACAATTAACATGCAAATTTCTGTTTTGTAAACAGAAGTCACAGGGAAGTCTGAGCAGTCGCTGGACCATGTGGAGAATTTTAACTATCTCTCTCTGCCATGGTTGTGGGGGGGGGGAGGATCACCTCTCTGAAGCATCAATTTGCATTTAAAAGGGAACTTCCATTAGGTTCTGTTTACATAACAATAAATGTGTCCATTAATTGCATTTAACATCTTGTTTGGCCTGAAAGTAGGCAGACCAGCTTTCAGGCTGGCACACATACAAACTATCTGCTGCCACCCAATCCCTTCAGCTACCTAAGACTAGCTGAATCAGGGGTCCTGAAGATCTGACAGTCAGGATTAAAGCTGATGTAGTTCCATGCATACCTTGCTTAGCTACTTAAAACTGGCTAGAGATATAAATAGCACTCTTGACTACCCTCTTAGAAGTTGAAAACCAGGAAACCCATGCTTAGGAGTTGCACTGGTCCATATTTCCTACCAATACTAGTTACTCCTTGTAGGCAGTTTGGGATGATAAAATGTATACAGTATATTCTGGCGTATAAGACTACTTTTTACCCCAGGAAAATCTTCTCAAAAGTCGGGGGTCGTCTTATACGCCGGGTAGAAAAATCTGTGGTCGAATATATCTCAAACTCTATATTTTAACTGGAAAAGAGTGGGGTCGTCTTATACGCCCAGTCGTCTTATACGCCGGAATATACGTTATTTATCTAAGTTCCCAAATAGATGTTTGCCTTAGGTCAGTGTTTTTCAACCACTGTTCCGCGGCACACTAGTGTGCCGCGAGATGTTGCCTGGTGTGCCGTGGGAAATTACTTTATATATAGTCAATATAGGCACAGAGTTAAATTTTTTAACATTTTCTAATGGTGGTGTGCCTCGTGATTTTTTTCATGAAACAAATGTGCCTTTGCCCAAAAAGGTTGAAAAACACTGCCTTAGGTAGCCCAGGGGTGTGAAATAGGGTCAGGTATTTTTTTAAAAATGGATGAAAAAAAATTCTACACCATTTCTGAGAAAATGCACTTGTTTAGTTCTTAGCTTTAAGTCTACTTCACTTAGATGCAGGGAAACAGAGGGACAGGTCAACATAGAAAACAAAGCTACTCCATAGACAGTACAGTATTAAGATATCCAAACCATACATTTAAAGCACATGGCTTCCTCCAAATAATCCTGGGAACTGTAGTTTGCTGTGCGTGCTGGGAATTGCAGCAGTGTGGGGGTAAAATACAGTTCCCACGATTCTTGGGGGGGGGTATGCTTTAAATGTGCTTTGTGTGTGTGGTATAGATATAACTTAAGTATCCTGGCAGAAATCTAGCACACAAGGTTCTGGAAACTCTGTTACCCAGCTGACAGAAATAGTATAATGATACAGCAACAGATGAAACATCTAGCATGTTGGTTTATAATAATAACAACCATTATTTCCTTAAACTACTCATCTCTCTAGTATGAAATAAAAAAGGTGACATCTTTTCTTGCTAGTTGCTTGAAAGGCCAAAAATAACATTTGCAAAGGTATAGAAGAGTCCATTTATCTGTTCACTAGTTTTGAAATAATCACCAGGAGATTCCCCAGTTGGAGGGCAGAGGGAAGGGTGCCATTGGCATGGTTGACCTGTGCCCATGGGGACAACCAGAATGACCACAAGGGCTTAAGGACATACAGTAGGGAACATCCATTGTATAGGAACCAAGCACATTTGGAAAAGGGTTAAATATTCTATAGGCTATGGGGATAAGGGTACTGAATTTTCCAGTGCCATTAAAAATATAAGAGTCTTGCTGAATTGGAACAAAGGTCCATCTAGTCCAGGCATCCCCAAACTTAGCCCTCCAGAAGTTTTCGGACTACAACTCCCATCATCCCAAGCTAACAGGACAGTGGTCAGGGATGATGGGAATTGTAGTCTCAAAACATCTGGAGGGCTGAGTTTGGGGGTGCCTGATCTAGTCCATCATCCTGTTCTGACAGTGGTTGACCAGATGCCTATAGGAAAGCCAAAAGCAGGAGATGAGCAATGCCAGCTACTGGTATCCAGAGGCATATTGCCTGTCAGTGAAGGAAGAAAATTGTCAGCATGGCTAGTAGTTATTGCTAGCCTTATTCTTAATGGATCTGTCTAATTTTCTGATGCTACTTACAGGATGCAATGCTATACAGTGGTACCTCGGGTTAAGAACTTACCGGTAATTCGTTCTGGAGTTCCGTTCTTAACCTGAAACTGTTCTTAACATGAGGTACCACTTTAGCTAATGGGGCCTCCCGCCGCCGTCGCTGTGCGATTTCTGTTCTCATCCTGAAGCAAAGTTCTTAACCCAGGGTACTATTTCTGCGTTAGTGGAGTCTTCAACCTGAAGCGTCTGTAACCTGAAGAGTATGTAACCCGAGGTACCACTGTACTGTATTTGAAATACACTGGCTCAGGGGTATTGGAAATGGTGACTGATGAACTCATATTTGTGGCGGCATCTCTCCTCCTGGTGTGATTCATGTAGGATTACACTGTCAAAGTCATGTGCTACTTACAAGCTAAATGACCAGGAAGGATGAGAGATTTTATAAAAATACCTACAGTGAGGGGGGAAAGTATTTGATCCCCTGCTAAATTTGCCTGTTTGCCCTCTGACGAAAAAATGACCAGTTCATAATTTTAATGGTAGGTTTATTGTAGCTGTGAGAGACAGAATAACAACAGGAAAACCCCCAGAAACCCAGAAGACAAAAGAGATTGATGTGCTTTATAATGAGTGAAATAAGTATTTAATCCCTTTGCAAAAGATGACTTTGTATTTGGTGACAAAACCATTGTTGGCAATTACAGAGGTCAGACGTTTCTTGTAGGTGGCCACCAGGTTTGCACACATCTCAGGAGGTATTTTGTCCCACTCCTCTTTGCAGATCCTCTCCAAGGCTGACGTGTAGCTACTCAAACCTTCAGTTCCCTCCACAGATTTTCGATGGGACTAAGGTCTGGAGACTGGCTAGGCCACTCCAGGACCTTAATGTGCTTCTTCTTGAGCCACTCGTTTGTTGCCTTAGCTGTGTGTTTTGGGTCATTGTCATGCTGGAATACCCATCCTTGACCCACTTTCAATGCCCTGGCTGAGGGAAGGAGTTGCTTACCCAAGATTTGACGATACATGGTCCCATCCATCGTCCCATCGATGCGGTGAAGGTGTCCTGTCCCCTTAGCAGAAAAGCACCCCCAAAGCATATGTCCCCCTCCATGTTTGACAGTGGGGATGGTGTTCTTGGGGTCGTAGGCAGCATTCCTCCTCCTCCAAACACGGCGAGTTGAGTTGATGCCAAAGAGCTCGACCACAACACTTTCACCCAGTTCTCCTCTGGGTCATTCAGATCTGCACTGGCAAACTGCAGACGGGCCTGTACATGTGCTGTCTTGAGCAAGGGGACCTTGCAGGCTCTGCAAGATCTCAGTCCTTCACGGCATAGTGTACAGGTACTGTAACAAGCTGGGATTACAGGTAAAACCTCTCCCTTACAGCAGGTGCTTCTAATCTCAGCTCGATACATACAGTGAAGATACCAGGTAGCCTGACATCTGGCTGGTTGATAGGGGATCAAATACTTATTTCACTCATTATAATGCACATCAATCTCTGACTTTTGTCTTCTGGGTTTCTGGGGGTTTCCTTGTTATTCTGTCTCTCACAGCTACAATAAACCTAGCATTAAAATTATGAACTTCTTTTTTCATAAAATTATGAAATACTTTCCCCCCTCACTGTAAGCAGAAATCAGTCAAAAAAAACCCTTATCTAATTACTGGTAGGTAGCCCTGTTGGTCTGCCGTAGTTGAAACAAAATTAAAAAATCCTTCCAGTAGCACCTTAGAGACCAACTAAGTTTGTTCTTGGTACGAGCTTTCGTGTGCATGCACACTTCTTCAGATACACTGAAACAGAAGTCACCAGACCCTTATATATAGTGAGAGGGTGGGGAGGGGTATTACTCAGAAGGGTGGTGGGAATGGGTGATTGGCTGATAGGTGTGGAAAACCTGTTGACGACTGTTAATGACTGCAATTGGTCTTACAGGAAGAAGCAAGGGGTGAGATGGCTAAAAATAGCTTTATTATGTATAATGAGATAAGAATCCAATGTCTTTGTTCAGACCAGGTCTCTCCATGGTTTTAAGTTTGGTAATAAGTTGCAATTCAGCAACTTCTCTTTCCAGTCTATTTCTGAAATTCTTTTGTAATAAGACAGCTACTTTGAGATCTTGTATAGAATGCCCTCGGAGATTGAAGTGTTTTCCTACTGGTTTCTCTGTCTTGTGATTCCTGATGTCAGATTTATGTCCATTTATCCTTTGGCGTAGGGTTTGGCCTGTTTGTCCAACATGCTTAAATGGAATCGCTAGGACCTGAGAGTCTTAGACTCTCTTCAGACTGAAGGTAAACAGATGCAGCCTACAATCCTTGACTGTAATAGCCTGGAGTGGTGAAGAAATGGGGACAAATAAGTACAGTATCACCTACTTTAGCCAAGACTGGGTTCTCTAATTACACATTTAATCAGTGGTGACACATGTCACTTAAAATACAGCTGCCTAATTGGGAACTAGTTTGTGTGAAGTGGTTTCTGTGGGAGATTAGCAGCCAAACCTAACAAATAGATATTCTCGGTATCTGTATTGCTGATAGGCAGATACCAACACGGAGTATGATGATCAGATATCTGTCCTGGAGGGCGATGAGGAAGTGGGTGCGGTTGCAGAGCCAGAGATCTGATGCTCATCAAGACCTAACAGAGGTGTTCCAGCTCTGTGACTGACCTACATTGCAAGGATGGTGCAACCCCTAGAACTTTCCACCTGGGAAGAAACTGAGCAGTTGCCAGAGGCTGAAGCTTGTCTATGGGAGGATGCTGCGTGGAAGACAGGTGCACTTGCAACAGAACACAGCCCTGTGCATGGGGGTGGGGGGGGCAGCTGGGTATACTTGCCCATAACCTCGAAGGGCTAAGCCAGCTGGGGGCAGGGCTGCTTTCTTATGTTACTGAACCGGTTGACTTTTTGTTTGAATTTATAACTTTATATAGTTCTTCATGTTCCCCTCTCTCTTCCTTTGACCTGTGCTGGATGCAGACAGGCCTCTGCTTGCTCCAGCTTCAGGCATGTGCCTGAAGCTGGTTATACTGTAAATGTAAGTATTTTGCCTGCATAGTTTTTACTGCTGTCATTGCTATGAACCAACACATGATTAAAAATTAAGTAAATCTTATTTTTAAACTTACTTTCCAGGTTGTTGCCTGATTCTTTATAAAGCTGGGTAAGAAAGAGGAGCCAGCTTACTTCATAGCTGGACTTGCTCCAAACAAGGCTTTACAGCACAATTCCTATGCTTAATTTTGCTGCCAAAGATGGGCTTTTAAAACTCTGTTCAACCCACACACATGGGGGCCTGGAGGTATAGATTGCAATTAATATATCCTCTCCTACTCATTTAAACCCATAGAGGAGACAAAGGAAAGAAAACTGGAGGCAGGGATAAATAGGGGAAGGCTATACATTAATTTCAGACAGCTACAAATACTTAGGCTTAATTATAGTAGGGTATGTAGGCAACCTTCTGCTTATTTTATGTAGCTCCTTTAAGATATGGTTTCAGGAGAAGAGAAAAGTGGATCCATTGCTAAGCACTTTCAGGGTCTTCTTGTAACTGCTCTGTCAGCATCTGCCAACATGAGCACATCCCATTTAGTTTTGCTCTCTCTGGAATGGATAAAGTGTTAATTGTCCAATCCAGAGATAAAACTGACATATTTTGCAATGCCTGGACTGGAAAGGGAGAAAGAGTTCCAGGTCAGAGATCTTGATATGCGGCAATTTCTGACTACTAGTTACTCTGGCACAAGAGCTCAACTGTCTATTTCCGCAGTCCTTAAAATGAGAGAGTGAGCAGTCCATTACGGAGGTGCTGAGGAGCAGCAGTTTTTCACAAGCAGCTGACATTTACAACTCTCAGTTGAGATTTTGTTTCATATGCAAAATAAGCGATGACAACAGAAAATATGGACAAATGTGATCCACAGTGTTAATCTATACAAATTAAGAAGGGAGATGACAAATTAGGAGTAATAATAACAATTAGGAAGAGGTGGCAGCAAGTATATACCATCTGCCCTGTTGGCTCACCTTGGTGGTTTCTATTCTAAGGCCCCTAAAAGAATCCAGATAAATTCTGGCAAGTTATACCTTGTCTTCAGCTGCTTCTGCAGTATAAATGGGACTTTTTAGTTTTTTGTTCACAAAGCAATGCAGAACAGAGATTTGTGAACTTTATTTTATACAAGAAAGATGATCTGATGGGAATAAAAGCGTTTTAGAAAACATCACTTATTTCACCTTCTTCCATAAAAGATTGTGTAGATTAACTGTAACTTCAACATCTTTATTCATGAATTGACTCATTTCTGAGTACCTGCAGCTGTAAATAATAATAATAAAAACCTGCAAAATTGTACCAATATCCTACTGTGTGTATTGGCAAAACAAAGCCCTGGGAGAAATCAATGAGCAACTTGCAGAACAAATCAGTAATCTTTTCCATAAAGGATATGAAGAACTACAGTTAGAATTGTATGTTGTTAGGAGTCCGCCATAGCTTGTGGCCCAGGAGACTCAGGCAGGGGTAAATTGGACTACTAATCAACTGGATGCATTGCTTGAAGGAGAAATATAAAAGGGGGAGCTTTGTAGGCAGTATGGAGAGAAAGAGAGGTATGGGACCAGTCTCTGCAGCTTATGATGAGTCTCAGATCTGGCCTCTCTAGAACGATTCAGGAGTGCTGTCCACTTGGCCATCAATAACACCATATTCAAGTTATTAAGAGTACTGAATGCCAAGCAACTTTGGAACTTAGCATGACAAGTGACTCAGTGACCAATCACCATCAGCATCTAAGGTAAGTGTCATCCATTTCTTTATTTAATTTCTTTAACTAGTTTAATGGGGGCCCAACAAAGGCATTGTGTGTCAGAAGCTGAAGGGTGTGTGCGTCAGGAGCAGGATCTTAAGGGTAATAAGCTTATAGGAGCCTAGTTTTAGGTCTACTCTAGCAATATAGCCTTGCAGTAAACAGTAACCAAAAACCTAGGCTGTGTACACATTACCAGCTTAAAACACAGCTAGGTCATTCTACAGATCAAAGCTGTATTTCCTAAGAAACAACAGGATAGATACAGAATATATATGGACTGTGGCTAATGCGTGTACAACACCTCCCAAACCAGCAGTGGGTGGATTGATTTATAGATACATACATACATACATACAATCAATCAATTAGTATGCCGCTTAATCAAAGTTATCTTTAAGCAATGTACAGAATACCCAACACAATAAGACTAAAACTTCAAATATCATACAGCAGACTAAATCCATCTGAAGGTAATGGTTCAATGGAGACTTTCGTCACAATACAAGAAACAGATCTGGTTCCACATCCCCCACCCCACATCAAAGCACAGGGCGGGGAGGATTAAATTCCCCCTCCCCTAATAGTCCTGATCCCACGACATTCAGGCAATTAATGTCGCATCTAGTTTGGCCATCTAGCACATGCTTAAAATATATGATGGAACTTCTTAATTTTGACTAGATCATTCACATTGTTTTTACTGTATATGCTATTGCCCACTCTGAGCAAAAAACTTACGTATATAGGACAATGGTGGGGAGCAAGCAGTTTTGGGCCTATTTTTGGCCTAATGGGACAGATCTTTATCTCCCCCACCCCAGAAGACCAACTTTGACAGGTAGGTTGTCCCACTCACCTGTCAAAAGTTGGCCTATGGAGTCAGGGGAGATACAGCACAAAGCAAGATTGAATTCCTTGTGCACCAGCTAATACATGGGGGGTTCAATCCTGCTTTCTGCAAGAGCACCCCCCCCCCAACATCACATAAAAGGTCAAGTGTGGAACAAGCAGTTGTGGTCTCATTAAATGTCTTCCCAGGCTAAATGGGGAGACTTAGCAGGCCACATCTGACCTACAGGTCAGAGGTTCCCCACCCCTGATGTAGGAGCACAACCATATGTTGCATTGATCCCTTTTATTTGAAATAAGAGTGTTAAGCAGAGGAACTTGAGGAACTCCTTTTTATCTCTTGAGGCATATCCTATTCATTTGCTGTTGTTTCTGGCGCAGCCTATCTTCTAGCCAGTTTCAATGGGCCCATTCTGCATGCCTCTCCTCCCCTTAGGTATTCAAATTCAGGGAAATCAAATGAAGAAACAGCTAATTATTCTGAACCACTCATAACTCAATGGGAATGGCACTTTCATTAAACACTATGTTCTGTGTGTCTTCAGGAAATGGTTTTAATAAACCGATCTAAAGGGATTAATATTGTTTACTCATAAGCACAGCTTGTGGCTGATCTTATGATATATCCTCCAGTCTTTCCCCAGCTCTTGAAGTGATTTCAGCCATGTCAGCTTCCTATAACTTACAAAGGAATCAACACTGGCTGTTCCTTCCCAAGTATACATATGGCTACAAGTGCCCACAGGGGAAAACTATACAGAGCACATAAAATGGACTTTAATATCACAGCACACCTTTTGGGATGCATGTCTAATTTATTTTAAACATGCAGAAAAGCTGACAAGCTACTTTTTTTGTTTGGAGAATTACTGTAAGCAATGCACTCGGATGCAAGCACAAACTGATGCAGCCTATCTGTATCACCCCCCTTTCCCCTCCAACTTTATTTTATTCTCTTAAAAAGGCATTGCTACTTTTTATTTTCCACTTTCCCTATTCATTTCTTAAACACTGTGAATGAACTGTATAGATGGGGAATCGGTTCCAGCCCAAGGGCCACATGACATTGGTGGGTGAGGTGAGACAAAAAAATATGGATGTAAGACGGATTACAACTCTTAACGTTTGTACAGTAGGCTTCATTCCAGCTTACAAAAGCCTGGGTTTCTACACATACACCTCTCCATCCAGGCAAGCAAGAGGCATTATCACAGGTCAAGAGCACATGCAGGACCATATCCACAATGTTGTAGGGCCTTCAAAAGCATGCCCCCCTGAAGAAATGCATGTTCAGCTTTCATTTAATAGAAAATTCATAGAAAATTAATTCATAGAAACTGTTTTTTATATATACAAAACCGTATAAAGCTTGGGATGATGCCTAGAAGATCAACCCACCCCTTATAAACCAAACATTATCTTGTCCATTGATTTCAATGGGTGTATCCTGAATATTACTTAATTGGCTGCAATCTAATGTTATTAAAGGGTCCCTCCGTCCCCATTCCTTAGGACCGTGGCATCTCTTATTTGGACTGGCAAAGGTATGTTAAGCAGAGTGCAAGGCTGTTTAGGCACTAGCATACACAAGTATAGGACAGGATAAGTGTTTTTCTATGAGTTTCTGAGCTGTCTGTTTGGAGAGTAACATTTGCATTAAATGACATGCATCTAAAGCAACACTGCTGTGGATTCTAACTGCTGGGTCTTAAGATTCAAGTGATCTTAAATAACATTAAAATTAGCTCAGTGGAGATTTTGAGCTGTTTTGTTTCCTATCATTTAGATAATGAAAAGCAGCTGTAGAGTAGATTATGTGCCTGGAAATTCTTGCTGTGTTTAGAATTTCCTTTCCTGCCACCTTTTGGCCACTTTCAGAAAAACATCTCTTGCAATATACAAGATTCCTAATCATAGATAATACCTGCTCCTGTAGTCATCCTATTTTAGAAGCTATAAAATATTCCCAAAAATATCTTAAGTTTTGGATCCTCAAAAAAGCAGGCCAGACTGGCAAACAAATGAAAACAGGAGCTGTTTAACAAGACAAACAACTTAACATTATTATTATTATTATTATTATTATTATTATCATTATCATTATCATTTATCTTATGTACATTTCCGAGCACAATTCAGTGTTGGTGCTGACCTTTAAAGCCCTAAATGGCCTCAGTCCAGTATATCTGAAGGAGCGTTTCCACCCCCATCGTTCTACACGGACACTGAGGTCCAGCGCCGAGGGCCTTCTGGTAGTTCCCTCACTGTGAGAAGCCAAGTTACAGGGAACCAGGCAGAGGGCCTTCTTGGTAGTGGCACCCGCCCTGTGGAATGCCCTCCCACCAGATGTCAAAGAGAACAACTACCAGACGTTTACAAGACATCTGAAGGCAGCCCTGTTTAGGGAAGCTTTTAATGTTTGATGTATTATTGTATTTTAATATTTTGTTGGAAGCTGCCCAGAGTGGGTGGGGTATAAATAATAATAATAATAATAATAATAATAATAATAATAATAATAATAATAATAATAATAATAAATAAATAATTGGTCAAGATGTGACCTTCTAGATGAGGTTCTGTCTGCAGCTGTCTTGCAAAAGCTGGATGTTCATGGTAATGGGCGTACCAAACCTGCATGCCACAAATTGAGAGCCACCATGAACCAACTATGTCCCTCTTGTGACTATACATACTGTAACTTTGTAGTAGGCCCTGAGAGTACTCCATTAAAAACACCTGATTTTATCCAGCTCTGCTGGGCCTTGGGGCTCACATAGCAAGTAGAAGCAGTAAAACTGTGTCCCTTTCAGGCAAGCTGAGTCAAGCAAAGTCAGGTCTCTTTAAGCAGATGTCAGGAAAGACAGTATCATATATAGCACCCACTGGGTGCTGCTGGCTGACGTCCCACCCCCTCACTTTAGTTTTTGAGAAATGACTCAGCAGAGAGTTGAGGCAAAGTATTATGTAGGCTGGCAAAGTCTGCACTGCAGTTTGCTACACCTCCTTGGGAATGTTAGCTGTGTTTTCTTAAAAATCCCTTATCTAATTATTCAGTTGCTAGTTTTCATGATGCAGAGGGGATGGGGGCTCACCTTCTGTTTCTGAGGAAGATGGAGAGACACATCCTCGGGCAAAGAGAGAGCACAGGAAGATGTGCTGTGCCCCACCCACCCCACTCCATGTGGGGCAGTTTGTTTTCCTCCAGATCCAAACTGTCGCTGCATCTTTTTAGAGGGACATTGCATAACAAAGTCTACCCGCCCTCTCTCCAAGTTCTAATAATTTCTCCTTCTCTGAAACCCTTCCCTCTGCTCTACTAAGATAAGGTGTCAATTAAAGAAAGTAATTCCCTTTTCTCCAATCCCAGGTAATAAAACTATTCTTCTATAAGGAAAATTCCAAGGAATTGTCAAGGCTGGTTATAACTCTTGTATGTCATTTTGAAACCTGGTCTTTTCAGTCTGTTAACATTTCATTTTCAAATATTAGCTCATAGGCAACCCCTTTAGTGTCAAGAATGTCCCCGATGCAGGTAATTTTCAAAATTAAATAGCCATCTTTCATGGAGCGTGAGGTACTATGGATTATTTTGATGACTATATCAAACCCTTTACCTTACTTTTTCTAAGTTCTGCTTGTGGTGTTGAAAGAACAAATCCTTTTATTGTGATGGGATTAGTGCACATAACTTTCAAATTTTAACTTTGAAAACACAGGCAACTTTTTGAAATTAAGGGAGGCTGTGATGCTAGACTGCAGTACTTCTTTAGTGTACACACACAGCTGATGGTGCATTGTCCACAGCCATGAATTCAGTTTTGTGAAGGGTTACATAAGTTTACATAATGATTATGGTCTGAAGGCACATAACTCAGTGATCTAACTAAAGCTAAATCTGTCTAATACGTAGTTGGGAGATCCCAATGTATACCACCTTTAGTTATGGAAGAAAGGAGACATATAAATGTAAACAAATAAAATGCAAAGACTGGTTACCCACAGAAATTAATTGAGAGATCCAGGATTTTACCATAGCTGTGACTGAGCAGCAGGTGTTATACCTACAAAAAACAAAAACATCCTCCACTGTTATCTCTACTTTGTCCCTAAGAAACCAGAATAGCTAACTGGAACAAAAGCTGAAGAATGTTCACAGAGAAAAAGAACAGAAAAAAACTCCTTGCAGCTTAACATTTAATAGAAGTTCATTAGGAATTTTACACAGAGCAGTCTATGTAAAATGAAGAGGTTGAAAATAGCACTGGAATGCGTAAAACATGGAACAGGAAGGAGGGGAAGAGGCCTTCACAATAGACAAGTCACTTGAGTACAGTGGTACCTCAGGTTAAGAACTTAATGCGTTCTGGAGGTCCGTTCTTAATCTGAAACTGTTCTTAACCTGAAGCACCACTTTAGCTAATGGGACCTGCCACTGCCACTGCGCCGCCAGAGCACAATTTCTGTTCTTATCCTGAATCATTTTGGTTGCCCTGTTCTGAAACATTTCCAATTCTACAATATCCTGTTTGAGGTGAGGTGACCAGAACTGTATAAAGTATTCGTAATGCACTATGATGGCATTATGATAGCAGCAATTTCATTTTCAATTCCTTTCCTTTTGTGCACCTATCACTGTGTATGCAAAAATTTCACACCTCTTTGTGCACACACACAAAATTATAAACACTGAAATTTGGATCTTATTAAGTGTCTCTTCTTCCTGTCTTCCATTCTTGCATGAAGAACTAAAATTTTCTTTCTTCACTGGGTTGGATATTGACTAAGCTGAACACTCTTTAGTCCCATTGGTTACTGTGGGATGAAAGAGTGGCTAACTAAATCTGTATTAGGCCCCCACATGTTCCTATTAATCAAATTGTTTATTCAGTTTCTTAGGTATTTGTATTGATAAAGGATAATAGCTTTGAATTATGGTGCTGGAGGAGACTCTTGAGAGTCCCATGGACTGCAAAAAGATCAAACTTATCCATCCTTAAAGTAATCAGCCCTGAGTGCTCACTGGAAGGGCAGATCCTGAAGTTGAGGCTCCAGTACTTTGCCCACCTCATGAGAAGAGAAGACTCCCTGGAAAAGACCCTGATGTTGGGAAAGATGGAGGGCACAAGGAGAAGGGGACGACAGAGGATGAGATGGTTGGGCAGTGTTCTCAAAGCAACTGGCATGAGTTTGGCCAAACTGCGGGAGGCAGTGGAGGATAGGGGTGCCTGGCGTGCTCTGGTCCATGGGGTCACGAAGAGTCGGACATGACTGAACGACTGAACAACAAATAGCTTCCACTTATGGCTTGCCAGCATTATGGCAGAGTTGAGGGCAGGGAAGATGACCAGACTATAACTTTGCACTATAGAGTATCTCTCTATCTGAAATGATAGCCCGTGTGAATTTAAACAATGAACTTGGTGCCCGCCTCCAGGAAGGACTTCAGTTATCTTTTTTATTTGTTTATATGTATTTATTTGTTTGTATATAAGCAAGCTCTAAGGTCTGAAGAAAGTCTGAAATTCTGGTTAAAACCTTTTCTAGCATTATTATATAGCACAGTGTAGTATAGTAACAGTATGTTTCTTTCTGGAGCAAAGCTGTGGTATATCCAAGTCATGTATCCATTTGATTTACATTATTATAATAAAATACAGAATATTTGTGTCAATCTTTGGAATTTGGGGTGCTTTCCAAAAATCTAGGAAAGGGATTATTATAATATTGCACATTTTTGAATGTGGCAAACTTAAAGTACACCCTTGTAGTAAAATCTCTAAAGGTCCTTATTTCATTCTTAATCACAAAAAGCAAAGGTGAAATTACAGTGATAGTAATTACAGAAATAGTGAATTGCAGATGAAAAAGAGAGTTCTCATTTTTTACTATGCCAGGGAAGCACTCAGAGGTTTATTAAGATATTAAGTTACGTGTTTGCCAAAATAAATATTGAAACTGATCCCAGAACTATCTAAATAAACAAGAAATAAAAAACTGCAAATTAAAACCATCACATGTCAGTTAATGGATAACTATTTGGGTTATTCAAGGAGACAAATATCCCTTAAAAGCTTAAATATTTTTTTTTTTTAAAAAAAAGCTTAAATATTATCTTACTGAAGAAAATATCTACCATTATCACATTGGGCTTGGACTTCAAAATGCACATTTTTGTACCCAAATCTGTTGTCAGAAAATGCTAAAAATTGAAACTACCATTTCCATCACTTTTTATTGTTTCCTGACATTGGGTGGGGTGGGGGTTGCTGGTCTTTTTCTTCTTTTGGTTTATGACCAGCCTTGTGTGTTTCTGGACATTTCATGTTTTGCCAGAAATATTTTGAGTTTTCTCTAAGAAGAAAAATGAGGACTCAGCTGAAGCACAAATAGCACTTCTCACTTGGCAGGAATACGTAGTTCTTCTCATCATGTGGTGTTGTCTAATATGAAATAAGTAGGGAATAAAATGAATATCCCTTTTCTCTGCATGGCACTGCATACTTACATTCACTGGAGCAAATACAAAATGACTAACGTGCTTTTTATATATAAAAAAAATATCTTTGGCTGTGATTTCATAAAAAACACACAATGATGGTATGTAGATGCTGGCAAGGTTACAACGCACAAAAAAGACTGCTAATGACAATTCTCAAATGAAGCTACCCAAAAATATCCCTCATCACAATTACTTTAGAATTATTCCTCTCATTGCCACTGTCATCATTAAAACATACTGGGTGTGTTTTTAATGATGCTGCAACACCTGTAGTCTGATGAAATTTGAGGAAACTGTGTGCAGCATTCAATGTTGTCATATAAAAGATGCTTTGTTTGTCATGTAGAAGGGACATAAGTCAATGGAAGAACTCAGGCTTTTGCATGCAGAAAGTCACAGGTTCAACCCCTGAATTTTCCAGGAAGGGCTGGGGAAAACTCCTGTCTGATACCCTGGAGAGCTGCTAGTCAATGTAGACCAGGCTTCCTCAACCTCGGCCCTCCAGATGTTTTGAGACTACAATTCCCATCATCCCTGACCACTGGTCCTGCTAGCTAGGGATCATGGGAGTTGTAAGCCAAAAACATCTGGAGGGCCGAGGTTGAGGAAGCCTGATGTAACTATTCTAAGCTAGACTGGACAACATTCTGACTCAAATAAGGCAGCTTCTTGTGTCCCCCTTTCCCTTTCCTTCATCTTCAGCGCTCAGAACACATGTCTTTTAGAGACAGCTTGGATTTGGTGGAAGCACAATATCCATCATTTTCAATATCTTATTTGGATGTTTTCGAGGTGTTCACCCACCCCACAGCCAGGGGCGGAAGAAGGGGGTGCAGTGGGGGCAGTCTACCCCAGGTGTTACCACTGAGGGAGGTGGCAAAATGCAGGGCGGCACTCATCGCGGGGCCTGCAGCACGCCTGGGAGAGACGCGGTGGCTTGGGCGCACAAAGGCTCCGCCCTGCCCAACGGTCCGCCTACTGCCTCCCCTCCCCGCAAGCTGTAGGGCGGCTGAGTGGGAGGAGGCAGGCAGACTCCTCAGAGGCCCTGTGGAGCGTCCTGCCCTGGCTGGCCCCACCCCGTGGGCAGCTGGCTCCACCCCTGGGCGCACGCGCTGCCCCAGGGGTGGAGCCAGCTGCCCAGAGATACAGCTTACAATTTTTTTGTCTTCCAGTTTTTTGTACTTCTGCCAACCTTGAGGTTCTCCCAAACTTGCTGATATTGCCTTCTTGTGTACAGATGCTGCCACCTTGACTGTCTAAGGAATGGTACTCAGATAATTTACCGGGTAGGTGGTTCTTAGTATATGACCTTCATTCTCATTTTCACTTGGTGGAAATATTCCCGCATCACTTTTAACCATGGTTTAAAGCAGGGACAAGGAATTTCAGGCCCAGGGGCCAAATGCAGTCTTCCAAGTCTTCAGAAGTCTCCTAAGGCCACAGCCCTAACCAACCAAGGTGAATTAAGGGTATGAGGTAAAGTCAAGTCAAAAGAAATAGACAAGGTATATACATAAAAGGAACAAAGGAATGATGGTGGTCAACTGTCTCTGAAAATAAAAAGACAACCAGCAGCCAGGGCCTTTTTTCAATCAGAGCTCACCAGAGTAGCTGCAGTGAAAATAATGGGGCTAAGATAGTCATGACAATTACTTTTAATGAGATAACTCTGCGTAGGAATAACATTGGCTACAAATCTCCATTTCTAGCTAGCTTTGCTTGGGGAAGGTAAACAGTTTGCCTTCCATGTTTATTTTCTTCTTCCAATGCTGCTATCCAGGGCCTGCCTTGGCTCCTCAACCAGCATTGTCCTGGGTTTCCTTCTCCTTTTTCCAACAGAGGAGAGGTGGAATTTATTCTTCATTTATTTATTGCTATCCATAATATATAGGGCTTTTCTTTATCACCAAAAATCTCAAAATCTCCAAATGACTCGCAAAATCAATAAAGAGAAACCATCCAACAATAAATACAAGATACAAAGCAGAAGTAGAGAAAATAGCACAAATACATTCTTAATGGGGAAAACACATCACATAGCAATTTGCCCTTAGCTGAACAGCTAGGCTGCTGGAGGGTAAAGAAAATAAATGAACAGAAAGCTACCAAGCTTTTACCCAACTAAAAAGTAAACCAATAAATATGTAAAGGCTGTATTTCCCTGTGTTATAATCAACTGGAACTTTGCTTTCCAAAGAGATAGTGCACCTCCCACGTGTAATATATTTTACAATTCCTTACTATTCCTGATGAACTCAGATCACCGAAGTGTTTACAACTGAGTCCTGAGCCTTCACAAATGTGTTACAAACGTTGGTGCATCTAAAGAAACATAGTAAAATTAGTATTTATCAACATTATTCTTCTAACAAGGGAGGTAGCAATTACGAGTAACTGGTCTCTGTGGCCACATTTGTGATTCTTCAGGGGTTTGACTTTGCCCCCAGAGGTACACACCATTGTCTTTTGAGACAGACGGATGCCAACATTATTGTCACTCCCTCTGTTTGCAGTTGGAAGGGTCACAGCTTAGTAGAAGAGCACATGCTTTGGCATGCAGAAGGATTCAGGTTCAACACCTGGCATCTCTGAGTACAGTGGGGAAAGGCTCCTGTCTGAAACCCTAAAGAACCACTGTCCCCAAAATGCTGAGCATAGGGCTAGCAATGCCTCCTGTGCTGGGGTTCCCAAGTGCCCAGAGTTATCCCTATTTTAAGTAACTGGATAAATCTGCCAGATTGCAGATGCCTGATGAACCTAATTCACAAGACCATTAAAGCATGTGTACGTGAAACTTGAAAACAGGGGTGGGCTGGGTGTGGGTGAAAACAACATGCCTCAGCTTCCCTTAACCTTAAAAAAAAGTCATGGGCGAGTCATATACACTACAGGGCGGGAGTTGGAGAGACTGATGGGGAAATAAAAGCATGTTTCCCATCATCCTGGTCCCTAAAGCTGGTAAGGAATTGAACTCAGTCATATTTTCAGGCATGCCTATCTACTGATGAAGAACAAATCTGTGTTGTATTTCACCCAATCCTGTTGGGAAGCTCCTATTTCCACATTAACTGGATCCTCCCCTATCACATGGAATGATAGAACTAAAGATTTGCTATAAAAGTAATGCATATGTTATTAAGAATATTGGTCAGACCTCAGACTATTCATATTTTATATTTATAATGAGAAATGAAGTTTTTATCTAAAGATTTCCCAGATCACAATCTCTTCACATTTCGGAACAGAGTATCATGCTTTTTATTCAGGGTACCGGTAATTTGCTCCCTTGCCCTTATTTTATAGGAATGTAATCTGCTTATAGACTTGCTTAAAGACTGCCCATAATCTTGACAGCATTTGATGGCATATGTTCTGCTCAAAGACACTTGTAGATCTCACTGGTGTGGCCTTAATTTAATCTACATCACTGTTTGTATACAAGAATGCATTTTGGCTTTCATTCAAACCTTGAAGAAGGTAGATACATATATAGAAAACTAAAATGTAACTTTATTAAGGGTGGTAAATATATCAAGGTCTGTTTGAAATAAAGCTTGAGTAGTTTGTGGCATTGGCAGAACTCTGAAACATATTTACAACCCTGCTTGTTTTTTATTCATTCCCACCCCCACTGCTTTTTGTTGGCTGCAAGACATGGTCCTGAATGCAAAATGTAAGCGCTCTCTCTCTCTCTCTCTCTCACACACACACACACATGCACACAACATGTTTATTTAATAGAGAAACCCAGCTAAAATTATGCCAAACATTTCAATCAATCTCTGTCAAAGCCAGATTGGTTGTGTGTCAGTTAAAATTAGTTCTGAGTGTACCCAAGAGCATCTTCCCTCCCTGCTTCAAGGGTGGGGGTGGTTTCAGGGAGTCCATATCACAAGGTTAAAGAGTTTAAAACAGAGATGGGGTCTTTGGTCCTCGTGATGTTGCAAGACTCCAACTCCCATCAGCCCAAACCAACATGACCAATGGGACACAAGAATGGTGGGGCTGTAGTCCAACTAGTCTTCAACTTTTTCCAACCTGGAACTCAATTTTGCTTAAATATGCACTTGGTGATCCATTTCTTTTTGTTACACACCATCACCCCAATCTCTGAGCGGTTGAGATTCCAGGGGGTTCCAGGAGCACTTATCTAGGGGCCGTGTTTCCTTTTGGAAATAAGGCACAGTGGGGACTGTGGTGTCTTGGTTAATTAACACATATATACAAGCTGAGTCTTTGATGGAGGCATTCACAGCATTACACTCCAAGAGGGTCTTGCTTCTTCCATAGCTACAGCCTTAGATTCCAGTAGCAATCAGTCATGGCTCTCTGGCATTGCTCTATAACTTGCCTTGCTCTCTAGGTCACATCACTCCTAACCTTCTACTCCCACCCACACTGCTTCTCACTTTATCTGTTGAGGAGTCTCTGGTGAGTTCCTTTGACACATTGTTGTCTTAACACATGGGCAGGCAAACTAAGGCCCGGGGACCGGATCCAGCCCAAACGCCTTCTAAATCCGGCCCGTGGACCAGTGTGTTTTAACATGAGTAGAATGTGTCTTTTTTATTTAAAATGCATCTCTGGGTTATTTGTGGGGGCTGCCTGGTGTTTTTACATGAGTAGAATGTGTGATTTTATTTAAAATGCATCTCTGGGTTATTTGTGGGGCATAGGAATTTGTTCTTTCCCCCAAAAAAAATATAGTCTGGCAGCCCACAAGGTCTGAGGGACACTGAACTGGACCCCTGCTGAAAAAGTTTGCTGTTCCCTGTCTTAACAGATCATAGCTTCACAAAAGAAGCTACTCCTGGCTTAATTAGCTGTTGACACATCACAAGAAGCACCAGCTTGGCTGAATCACCTTTTGACACATGCTGATTACAGAAAATTAGAAGTGTGTAATACACATCCGCGGGCCGGATTTCGAAGGCGATTGGGCTGGATCCGTCCCCGGGCCTTAGTTTGCCTGCCCATGTGTTAAGACAACAATGTGTCAAAGGAACTCACCAGAGACTCCTCAATAGTACTTTGGCCACCTCATGAGAAGAGAAGACTCCCTAGAAAAGACCCTGATGTTGGGAAAGATGGAGGGCACAAGGAGAAGGGGACGACAGAGGATGAGATGGTTGGACAGTGTTCTTGAAGCGACTAGCATGAGTTTGGCCAAACTGTGGGAGGCAGTGAAGGATAGGTGTGCCTGGCGTGCTCTGGTCCATGGGGTCACGAAGAGTCGGACACGACTGAACGACTAAACCAGTGTTTTTCAACCACTGTTCCGCGGCACACTAGTGTGCCGCGAGATGTTGCCTGGTGTGCCGTGGGAAAAATTGAAAAAATACTTTATATATAGTCAATATAGGCACAGAGTTAATTTTTTTAAACATTTTCTAATGGTGGTGTGCCTCGTGATTTTTTTCATGAAACAAGTGTGCCTTTGCCCAAAAAAGGTTGAAAAACACTAGACTAAACAACAATACACGTCTTAAATACACACAGGTCTAGCACAGTTTTAACACTCTAAGTCAGGGGTAGGCAACCTCAGGCCAATGGGCCGGATGTGGCCCAATCGCCTTCTCAATCCAGCCCACGGACGGTCCGGGAATCGGTGTGCTTTTACATGAGTAGAATGTGTCCTTTTATTTAAAATGCATCTCTGGGTTATTTGTGGGACATAGGAATTCGTTCCATTTTTTTTCCTCCAAAATATAGTCCGGCCCACCACATGGTCTGAGGGACTGTGGACCGGCCCACGGCTGAAAACGGTTGCTGACCCCTGCTCTAAGTCTTGATTAAATTCTAACATTTACTGAACCCAGTAATTTAGGGGAGTCTAGCACCCATGAACATTACTTTTTTAAACAATATATTTATATTTTAGTAGTAATGGCATTGCAATCCACTACTCAGTAGTGGGTTCTGACCCACCAGCTGGAGATCAATATTCTAGTGGGTCTCAAGTCCCTCATCCCTTGTGTAACACACTCACACACACATGCATGGAGTATGCTAAGGTCTTAATCCTGTTAACTCCCCCACCCCCACCAGCTGCTATTTATAGAGTCCACTAAACAGTTAACTAAAAGAAGTATCCATACTAGTGAGGATCTGGAAGTTATCACTTTGCCCACTCTAGTTTAATGATAGGAGGAGACTTCCTAAGTGAGCTGGAAGTTTCTTCCTTTGGCAACAGATAGGTGTTGGCACACACATGAAATAAATCCTCACCTAATATCCATCAGGTCACATCACCAATCCAAGTCTCATTATAGCCTTAAATCTTGACAATGTGTAATATAATCTTAATTTAAAATGGATTTTTAAAATAAAGCAAAACACATTTTAGACCCTCCCGGCTTTCACTTTCAGGTGAACATATATAGTGGAATTGGGGTAACCCAGGAAACCTAGTTTAAACCTTGTGGTGCCAAGACATGATTCACAAGACAGTTATATTGCATGTATTCTTAATCCATATATACAGGTTTTTGTTAATCTGCAGCATGGGGAAGAGCCAAATACCCACCCACTAGGCATAAAGAAATTAGGATGGTAGAAATATCTGCTGCAGTTCCAGCCAGGGCTGACTTTAACAAGCGGCCAAAAATGCAACTGAGAAACTGCATAAAAGCTACCAGTAAATAAGCATGTTCTGTCCAAACAAAAATGATGAATATTCAGGCCAAGTTATGAGTCAGCTACCACATGCTTTTTTTTCGATTTGTACTTTTCCTAATAAGTAGACAGACTGCATGCATATCTCCATGACAAAAAGTTTGCAAAATAGTCTCAAAACTTTCTAACCTTAAGAAAAAAAATATGGATCAATCTGTCATAATATAAACACTGAATCTAAGTACAGGAATTCTACACTGTCTAAGCCTTAAGGTACCCCTAAGCATACAAATACCAGCCTCTGTTAGGATGATGTAATAGTTTACATTCCAGTCTTTGAAAGATTACTAACTGTTGGGTCTGTCTGAGTTCAATGGGCCTGGTGCTTAGGCCTTTCTTCTACATTACCCTGATTCATATCCATAGGTGTTTGGGTGCCCATAAGACTTTCCTGCACTTCTGGGCTTCTTCACCCATATCAACAGAAGAAGCAAACCTTTATTTACATTCTTCTGACCACTGATTTCAGCACTCTTCAATGGAATGAATAGAAAAATTATCACTGGTACATAAACTCTGTGCATGCCTTGCAGTTGCTTTGCCTAGAAACAGTGTCTGGATTGGAGAAACCGTTGCTTTGTACACACCATACATTTAAAGCACATTTCCCCCTGCCCACCTCCCAAGAACTGTAGTTTATTAAGGGTGCTGGTAATCGTAGCTCCATGGGGGGGTAATCTATAGTTCCTGGGATTTGGGGGGGGGTTGCTTTAAATGCATGGTGTGCATTTATTATAAATAATAAAATAAAAAATAAAAACAGAAACAGAAATCAAACATGGCTCTCGCTCTGCCTTTCCAGCCTGCTGCTTCTCTTCCAGCTTCTAGCTCATATAACTGATCTCTCTACCGGTACTTTGGCCTTTTGTCTTAAAACTAACTAACCTGAACTAGGGGAGGGCCTCACCCATTTGCCAACATCCATTTGTCATCTAACACAGAGCCCCTATCATTTGTTTCCCTTAGTGGCCCATTACGCAGACAATCACCTCAACAGGAAGTGATTGTTGGCTTATATTTTAACAATTGCTAGATGCAAGGACTAGAAGTGTCTCTG
The DNA here is from genome assembly GCF_009819535.1 of Lacerta agilis. NCBI lineage: Eukaryota > Metazoa > Chordata > Lepidosauria > Squamata > Lacertidae > Lacerta > Lacerta agilis. Next base: position 44,200,694 of record NC_046320.1, read on the forward strand.
CATAGTGCTTACTTTCCCCCACCTCAAACTCAAACAATATTTTAACAAGGGGTCCCCAAAAGGCAAAAAAAGGGACAAAATATAAGCAATGATTTTCTAAGAGTGGGTACCAGGAGGAAAGGACTGTGAAGTAGATCAAGCTCCCATGCATGACTGGTGGTGGGCAGTGTTCAGCTTCACAGATCACAACTTGTGCAGACCTGTCCGGGTAGATAAACAGTGGAAGTGAGTATGCAAACTCTGCTATAGAAAGCAATTTTTAGCTATATATTTTCTTAGGTTTTAGTAACCACTGGAGCTGTAAACAGGAGGGAAATATGCAAGCCTACATTTAGACTTGATTTTCTGAAATGTGAGTGGATTATGTTGGAAGTAAACAAGTCTGTAGTTGCAATCTGGTTGATCTGTAAGTCAAGATCAATCCTCAAACAGGACCTGTAATTCATTAAAATGGCATGCAGAGAATATAGGTACAACTGCATGTGCATATGCAGCACAAATTGGATGCTTGTGCTTCTAGATTCTCATTTGCATCTTCATTCATATACAGTGGTGCCCCGCTAGACGAATGCCTCGCTAGACGAATGCCTCACTAGACGAAGGCATTCGTCTAGCGGAAGGCTGCCCCGCAAGACGAATTTGTCTATGGAGCTGCCTCGCATAATTACATAATTACAAAACCGCGGTTTGCATTGGTGCTTCACTAGACGAAAAAATCGCTAGACGAAAATACTCGCAGAACGAATTATTTTCGTCTAGCGAGGCACCACTGTAATTGGGTTTGGGAGAGGGATACTGTCAAATGCAAACATCCTCCCTAAACTACAAGCAAAACATCTCAAGGATTTTCCCTTTGCCAGAAAAAGGCAGCAAGACATTAAGGGGGGGGCACTACTTCTCTAGTCCTATAGATATGCCAACCTATGATAGTGTATAAAGCATTCTGTTTTGGGATGTGACCCAGCTCCATGAAGTTGTTTTCTGTGATTGCTAGTCTGGCTTTGCATTACATGTGAATCAGTGCTTATTATTTGGTTCTCTCCAAACAAACCATGAGCAGAACATGCACCAGCACATTAAACCATAGTTTATTTTTAACTATGGCTTAATATGTCACCCAAGCCTGGTAAATGTTTAGCACTTTTCTCCAAGCAACTAACGATAAGGAATAAGTAGTACAAAAGAGGAATGGGGTCTTCTACCTTTAATAGTTGTGCGGGAGTATAAATTTGAGCACATGCAGTTTCTTAAATAAGCCCTAGACAAAAACCTCATCGCATTATTCAAATGTAATTTCAAGATAGCCGTATGTATTGAGTACCCACATTCCTCTTTATTGTTTTTAGTATCATCAGTTTACCTAGTGTTTTAACATAATTACAAAAGAAAAAGAAAAAAGCAAGTCTCGGAATTTACATTTTGAACAACTTTCCAATACATTCATGAATGTACAAAAAGGCATCCCACGGTGAGGAGCTGGTTAATTCGGGGGGGGGGGGGGTTGCTTACACAACCACTGGGTGGAGCTTGACAAAACAGCAGATTTTTGCCAGACAGCAACTGTTAAACAGAAATGCCTAAGCCAAAGTGCCTTGCCTCACACATGCCGAAACATTATTTGCAATGGAAATGTTTGTGCTTTAAAGGACAAGGAAACAAAAGGACAAGAGAAGGAGGATATTTCAGTCTTCTGTCCTCTGATCAGATGTTTGTGCAGGATTGGTATATGTTCTCCAATGTTTGCATCAAAATATTATGAACTAGCATAAAGTAAGGACAGGAGAAAGAGGTTATCATTTGACAGATGATTTGCATTTAGAGAATGGTGACTAGGACTGTTTTTCCACAACTTTAACTGTTATGATTTTGTTCAAAATCATGTTTTGTTCATTTATGTTAGCAAATTTGACTTGAGTTGAGCAAAATTGATCTTGCACTGCAGCACACTGCAAGGTTAACAGCCTCTTCTTGTTTGTTTATTGGACTTCTGGCCCACACAGCCCCCTAGTGAGGGGTACATTAGTACTGTATACCGACACAGTAAAAATGTTAATTTTAAGCATCAAACTAAGCAAGACATATTTGTACAACTCATTCTAAATGAAAAGCTTATCCTAGAGTTTAAAAACTGCTCAAACAGAAAAGCTTATTAGAGTTAGACTTTGGAGAGTAGGAGTACTATAGCTGTGTTTCAGTCTTATTCTGCAAACTTGAGACATGGGTGGTGCCGATAAGGTAGCATTTTAACATATCTGTGCAATTCTGATAATCCACAGAAGAGGGGGGTGCTCTTAAAGATTTCTAGTGTTTGAGAAGAGTCGATGTCATTGCATCCTGGGTGTGATAATGGCTGCACAAATGGTTGATGAATGCTCAACAAAACTGTAAGATGTAAGAATGATGTCACAACTGCATCAAAGAAATGAATGACCCAATGGAGGTGATGGTGTTGCTTCAGTGGGAGTGGTATGACTGCAGCAGGAAGCTGCAAGATGGCAGGCAGGGGTGTATGGATTTTTCTGCTCCAGATTTGGGTATATGCAAGAGAATGCAGGCGAACCTTCCCAGCACTGGGAGTCAGGGATGCAGAGGGAAAGAGCCAAGTGAAGGCTAGTCCATTGCGGCTACTCAGGCACAGCAGCACTCCCACTGAAAAGGTCAACCAAGTTTTTAATAACGCCTCAAAATCTCAGAGCCACACACTTTTTTCTGCCCCACATTTTATACTTCTTTCGACTTACCAAGGCATTTCTGTCATTCTCATATTCTTTGTCAATATACTCCCTAAATTACTCAAAACGATCCTAATTCAAAAGTATAGCTATGGCAAAGAGAAAATTCTTTTCAGTAGCACCTTAGAGACCAACTGTGTTTGTTCTTGGTATGAGCTTTCGTGTGCATGCACACTTCTTCAGATACCTTCTTCAGATGAGCACACGAAAGCTCATACCAAGAACAAACACAGTTGGTCTCTAAGGTGCTACTGAAAAGAATTTTCTATTTTGTTTCGACTATGGCAGACCAACACGACTACCCACCTGTAACTGGAACTATGGCAAAGAGGTCCTTCTCACATGTCTCAAAGTAGAAAAACCATGTGACTAACTGGGCTGCCAGAAAGTCAGTTCTATTAGGAAAGCTTTCCCCCCATCTGTTGTTTTGAGACCAGTCAAGAACAACCACGATAGCAGACATGGGAGGAGTCAGAACTGCTTCAGAAACAGCCCTATGTGCTAGTATTAGCCTACCAGAATCATACACTGGTTTTCAGCATGGTCAGGGTTGTTTCCCTGAAGACTACAGGAGTTACAGTGAGGAGCTATTTTTGTTGTTGATTAGTTTAGTTTTTGTTTTGTGACCTTGCCAGAGATACAACGAGCAAGCAAGCAACAATGAATCTTTCTCTAACCAATATCTATTTTTTACTTAATCATTCTGCATTTATTAATTGATTGATTGATTGATTGATTGGGTGGAGAAATAGTGGCTGGCTTGTTTATTTATTGAAACAAACCAGGCTTCCTCAACTTTGGCCCTCCAGATGTTTTGAGACTACAATTCCCATCATCCCTGACCACTGGTCCTGCTAGCTAGGGATCATGGGAGTTGTAGGCCAAAAACATCCAGAGGGCCGAGGTTGAGGAAGCCTGAAACAAACTCTGTATTAACTCTGTATTAAACTCTGGACCATTTGCAATTCCAGGATATTTCCAAAAAAAGGTATGTGGATGTGGTTCCTACAAGCCCCTCTCCTAGTAGGGGAGATATCCTGAATGCATAAAAATGGAGGAAAATGTTATCACTGTTATTTCTACCTTGCTCTTTTGTGAGTTTGTCAGTGAATTTCTAAAAGCAAAAGTTTGGGCTGTATGCCTGTCTGGATATGATTCCACACCCTTCCCCAAACCTGAAAAATATTTTTCTGAATTCCAAACAGAGGTTGATTATTATAAGTCTGGTGTGATTATTCTGATTTTCAGAAACAAGTGACATATTACAAATATGTTCTGATGTGTCCCTCAAAAAGCCAGCTAAGAAAATGTTGGCGATGTACCCCCAAAAAGTTAAACAACTTTTCCGGCCTCTTAAAAAACTTTGGCTGATCTAAAAAAAGCTCAACAACAAGGATTGCTATGTCGCTGTGCATGCGCAGGCGTGTGTTTCAGACAGAATAAGAGACAGTAAAAGAGCAGTTCAGTGGGTTCGGTGGGAAAAAAATATAAATATGTGTACCATCTTCACTGAGTATCTCAAGGAGCTGATCTACTTGAAGTTTATACAAATTTGGAAATTACCATAGTGTGCTATGGATTTTTTAATAAAATACTACCTGGTGATTAAAGATCAAAGTCAGTGCATGTACGCTAACTCCCTGCCTTGTTTCATCCTCCTGCCTACTCTCTGGAACAACAAGGAGAATGTGTAATAAGATGAATGCACACCCACCTACTGCCTGTCCTGAGCAGGGGGTGTGGCAGCAGTAGATCCAGCAGTAGATTCTCTGCAGTCAGATAAGGAGGGTGTGTCTACCAGAGGCATGAAATCGTGTCTTATGCCACTCCAGTTTTGATAACCTGCCCCTAATTTCACTAACAGAGTGAAAAGAGTTGTTATTACAGAGGACAAGGTAGCAAGGAGTCTGGTCTTGAAAAAGACAAAACATCATCTTTAAGACTTAGAAGCAGGCTTTGTTGAAATTACTGGATCTAGCTTCAAAATAAACGTATTTGTGGGAAGGGGAGGGGTTAGTTTAAAGTTTGAGATTGAACTGGGTACGTTTCTAAAGTGAACATGTTGATTCATTCACATAGGGAAGCATTCTTCATGTGGGCCTCTTCCTAATTTACGAATGGAATTAAGAGAAGGCAACTATACAGGCAAGGTAAGGCAATCAAAGTTTTCCACACCCATACAATTAGCATGTTTTCCATTAGTTGACAAACTAGTTCCTAAACGAAGTACAGGACAGTCTGACCAAGTTGTTATGTTCAGTCAGCTCTATGTGAACAAATTTCTTAACATGTGTGTGTGTGTGTGTGTGTGTGTGTGTGTGTTCGTATAGCAGCAGCCAGATCATTTCTGGTTTTCTGTATGTTGGGATCAAAACCTCTAGATTTCTAGAATAAATTATAAGTACAATAGTCAATTAAATTTGAGACAAGCTGAATAGCACACTTTGAAGTTTGCTGGAGGCTCCTGGAATCATGTCCACACCTTCCAAACATTACAAACCACATGTGGTGCTGATGCTAAGACAAATGTTTCTAACGGCCTCTATATATTTGCTTAAGACATTTCATGCTCATAACAGCTCATTTTTTAAAAACTACAGTGGTACCTCGCAAGACGAAATTAATTCGTTCCGCAAGACTTTTCGTCTTGCGGAAATTTCGTCTTGCGAGGCACCGTTTCCCATAGGAACGCATTAAAATTTAATTAATGCGTTCCTATGGGAAAAAAGTCAGGGAGCGCCGGTCGGAAGGGGCGCCGGCCGGCACCGGAGCCGCGCGGCGCCGCATTTTAAGGCTGCAGCGAGCGAACTGTTCGCCCGCTGCAGCTTTAAAATGCGCCGTAGCTAAAAAGGCTTACCTTTTGGCTCCGGTGGGGGGGGGTTCCGAGTCGCGTCCGCCATTTTGGATCGACTCAGACATGCGCAGTCGATCCAAAATGGCGGACGCGACGCGGAAAACACCCCCCCACCGGAGCCAAAAGGTAAGCCGCGCCCCTCCCGACCGGCACGACGCCGCGTTTTAAGTCTCCGGCGAGCGCTGCAGCTTTAAAACGAGGCGTCGCGCCGCAGCTAAAAAGGCTTACCTTTTGGCTCCGGTGGTGGTGGGGGTGTTTTCTGCGTCGCGTCCGCCATTTTGGATCGACTCAGACATGCGCAGTCGATCCAAAATGGCGGGCGCGACGCGGAAAACACACCCCCCCACACACCGGAGCCAAAAGGTAAGCCTTTTTAGCTGCGGCGCGACGCCGCGTTTTAAAGCTGCAGCGCTCGCTGGAGCCTTAAAACGCAGTGCCGTGCCGGTCGGGAGGGCTTACCTTTTGGCTCCGGTGTGTGGGGGGGTGTTTTCCGCGTCGCGCCCGCCATTTTGGATCGACTGCGCATGTCTGAGTCGATCCAAAATGGCGGGCGCGATGCAGAAAACACCCCCCCACCACCGGAGCCAAAAGGTAAGCCTTTTTAGCTGCGGCGCGACGCCGCGTTTTAAAGCTGCAGCGCCCGCTGGAGCCTTAAAACGCGGCGCCGTGCCGGTCGGGAGGGCTTACCTTTTGGCTCCGTTGTGTGGGGGGGTGTTTTCCGCGTCGCGCCCGCCATTTTGGATCGACTGCGCATGTCTGAGTCGATCCAAAATGGTGGGCGCGATGCAGAAAACACCCCCCCACCACCGGAGCCAAAAGGTAAGCCTTTTTAGCTGCGGCGCGACGCCGCGTTTTAAAGCTGCAGCGCTCGCTGGAGCCTTAAAACGCGGCGCCGTGCCGGTCGGGAGGGCTTACCTTTTGGCTCCGTTGTGTGGGGGGGTGTTTTCCGCGTCGCGCCCGCCATTTTGGATCGACTGCGCATGTCTGAGTCGATCCAAAATGGCGGACACGACGCGGAAAACACCCCCCACACACACACCGGAGCCAAAAGGTAAGCCTTTTTAGCTATGGCGCGATGCCGCGTTTTAAAGCTGCAGCGCTCGCTGCAGCCTTAAAACGCGGCTCCGGCGGCTCACAGTGGTACCTCGCCAGACGAATTCGTCTTGCGAAAAACAGCCATAGACGAATTCGTCGCGCGAGTCAACTAAAAACTCGCAAAACCCTTTCGTTTTGCGAGTTTTTCGTTGTGCGAGGCATTCGTCTTGCGGGGTACCACTGTAGCTGCACCACAAGTCTTCTCATACTGTATCTGGATAACAAAGGAAAGTGGGCCTTCTTTTCATCTCACCAATTCCAGCCTGGTGCAGGAAAAAGTAATCACAGCAGGCTGCCTTTCAGAGCCCTGCAGCATGAAGCCACACAACACATGTGACACATACACCACACATTCCATAAAGCCAATGCTGCCATGGGTGTCTACTTTGTATTACTTTAAAATTCATCTGCTATTATTTTATGTGTTGTTTTTAACTGGGATTTCTTTCCTCTTTTTGACTGCTTCTATTTTATTTTGTACATTGCCTTGAGGCATGTCTGTGTGGAAGGTGATTAATAAATAAAGAATGTGTAGTTGTGTTGGTACAAATATGCCCCAGTAATCTGATTCTGGTACAAGTGCTTCTGAATATCCGTATTTTAAAAAATCAGATCAAGATAATAACATACTATGTTATTATTTATCATCATTATTGGTGTCAATTTATTAAACAGTTGTCTCGAAATGATATATAATAAAAACAGCAAAAAAGGGTTTAAAAACACACATGCACACAAAACGATACATTTTAAACAAAACTTTGTTGTTTAGTCATTTAGTCGTGTCCGACTCTTCGTGAAATACAAAACTAAAACCATACAAAATAGACACTCATACCAAAGACCAATTTATCTATCTGCAAAAGCCTGTTGGGACAAAAACGTCTTACAAGTGTTTCCTGAAAATGCAGACAGTGGGTCCCTGTCCTATCTCACAGAACAGGGGCGGCCACGCTAAAAGCCCTACTCCAAGTTACTGCAGAGAAGGCTTGAGATCTTTGGAACTTGCATAAGAAACTGAAGTCATCTACTAGGTATATTAGGGATAAGGCAGTCTCTCAAGTAACCTTGTCATGAGCTGTAGAAAATTAAAGAATTGTTCCGTAGCACCTTAGAGACCAACTACTATAAGTTTGTTCTGGGTATAAGCTTTCATGTGCACAGTGGTGGAGGAAGCCTCTGCGCTGCCCGGGGAGGCGGTGCGGAGGCACCCCCCTGGGGGCGGGTCATGACGCACGTCGGATGCGGCATGGAGGCAAGGGGCGGGCCAGCGAGGAGGGGTGTCACGCTTGTCGCTGGCATGACGCCCCGCCTCACTGGCCCGCCCCTCGCCTCCATGCCGCGGCTCCGCAGGGGGGGAAAAGGGAAGCAAAGCAGGCGCGTTTAAGTGCCTGCTTTTCTTCCCTTTTTTCCCCATCTCTGAAAGGGGAGAAAAAGGGAAGCAAAGCAGGCGCTTGAACGCGCCTACTTTGCTTCCCCCTTTTCCCCTTTTCAGCAGCTTTTTTCGGCACTGCCTGGGCTGCGGTTCCGCAACCCAGCCAGCGCCGAAAAAAGCCGCCGAAAGGGGAGAAAAGGGGAAGCAAAGCAGGGGCTTGAACGTGCCTGCTCTGCTTCCCTTTTCCCCCTTTCAGCGGCTTTTTTTCGGCATGAGGGACAGGTCAGCGAAGAGGGGGCATCACGCTTGTCGTTGGCATGACACCCCCTCCTCGCTGGCCCGCCCCTTGTGCCGAAAAAAGCCAGTGAAAAGGGGTAAAGGCAGCATGCCCCTGTTTGTGGCCTGCCCAGCGGGGCAGGGTAGGGTGGGGCCAGCCAAAGTGTCACCCCCCTTCGCCTGGAACCCGGGGTGGGCCGTCCCCCGCCCCCTTGCTCCGCCCCTGCATGTGCATGCACACTTCTTCAGATATCTTCAGTTGTCTGAAGAAGTGTGCTTGCACACGAAAGCTTATACCCAGAACAAGGTGCTACTGGACAATTTTTTCAATTTTTTTTTATTTATTTCTACTGCGTCAGACCAACATGGTTACCTACCTGGATCATGAGCTGTAGAGTACAAGTACAGGCTGGTAGTCTGTAAGCAAATCCTGCAAGCAGGGCATTGTATGCTGGTGGTAGTTTCCCCCCACAACCAACCTAACTTATGTTCTGTTCCAGCTAAAGGCTCCCAGCCAACCCCAAGAGTAGCCCCACACAGAGCACATTACAGTGATTCAACCATTAAGCTACCAATGCATGGAAAACTGCAGTCGTTAACCCAATACAACAACCATAGTCGTTACCGACCCCAGTTGGTAACTGGTACTCCTAGCCATCCGTAACCCAAGCGTCCACTGTAATCCCAATCCCACTGGATTTCAATACCAGTATTTTTTTACAAATATATCCGGAAAAGACCTAAAATTTTCAAGGCAAGCCTTTAATGCAAAAACACAGGTGAAGCCCTTCTTAAGGAATTTGAAAGTATTCAAATTCTTACCTTGCCTTGTAGATATATGTAAAGAGCACCAGCTGAAAAACAATAATTGGTGGGTGTTAAAATCATTACAACTCAAACTGAGGTGGCAAATAAATGGGGAAATGTGCAAGGTCCACATAAAAGTGATTGGATGAACAGTCTGGTATATGCAGTAATACACAACACCATTTACACATTTAGTTCAGATTATACATTCAGATTAGAGAAGGTAAAGAATGGGATGCTCACAAAAGGGATTTTGCTTTAAATCAGAATTTATTTGTTAATGTTTGGAAAGACTTATTAACAAAATATAGCTACTGTATATATTTTACATTTTGAGGTAAACTGAAAAGGATTGTATTATTTATGACAGCATTATTATCATTTTTCTTAACTGTAACTAAGGATTTTGCTATAAAAAGGAGCTGCCCTCTATTAGATATTGTAAATGCATTAAAAGCAATGGGTTAGAGATGTAATGATAAAATTGCAGGACTATCCAGTCCTTAAATGACATATGTTAAAATGGACAGTACCAATCCCAAATCCATTTGCACCAGTATAGTACTGATGCTGTCATAGAGAACCTGTTGCAGCCAAGCAACAGGACTGTACTGGCACAGAGCTAGGGACAGTGCTATATCAATGCAATCAGTCATACACCAGCAGAATCCCATGTCAGAATCACAAAAAAATGATAGACTGAGAAATGGTTTTGGCATGAAGGAATTAAGAAGTGGCCAGTCTGTCCTCAAAGCCAGGTTTGGATCCATTCCTTGCACCAGCATAACAATAAAGTGGAGCTACACTTGTTTGGTAAGGGAACCTATCTGATGCTTTGAGATGCATGCAATGGGACTATACCACTCTCTCCCATGTCTTTATATTAGCAACAGACATTACCTTTTTGGGACAGATGTAGGAAAATCTATCACTGGGTGGCCTTCCTGCCTGCACCATACTATCATCTAGCACTTTCCCCCTAAAGTTTAGGGGTACTCTCATTTTCCTACTCATATTGAATTACTACCCCTCAATGAGGCCAACTTAGATTCACAAAATAGTTAGGGGTATGCGTACCCCTGCATCCCCACAGGAAAAAAACCCAATGCAATCATCTACTTGTATATAATTTTATTGTCCTCTTAGGGATAACATAAGGATTCTTAATTCACCTACATTTGTATATATCAATCTAAATAAATGTTTCTTCATTACTGTACAATTACAGTACAATTTATAATTATTAGATGAATATATAATAATATATATAATTAGATGAATCTGTGTATCGGTAATTGATACCTGGCCAATTACTATTCTCGCTTCTGTGTGTTCTGCTTATGGCAACTATATATTCTCTACTAAGAGCAGGAAAAAACCTCCTTGAAAATGTTTAGGAATTTACAGCACCTCTCTTTGAAATTTCCATGCATTTATATTTATCTATATAGTCATTTTTGTCCAACTAAATTGCAAATGGCATTAAACTAGGAATGGATTATACATATTCAGAACCTCATTCCAAATGGTAAGGAAATCCAGATAAGCTACACCCATTAATATGCTTGTTGGAAAGACAAGGTCAGATGTGGAAGTCTGTTATTGTTTAGCTTAAATCCCAAAACATTTACTTGGAAGTAATTTTTGTTGGTTTCAGTAGAACCTACTTTTGAGTACACCTATTTTGGACTGCAGCTTGACTCCTTTCAACCATTATGGCTCTGTGTGGAGCACTGCCATATTGAAGTGTTTTTCTAGAAAATTACCCCTGGTGTGTGTGTTTTCCACAGTTTGGGGCTGTGGTACCCTCCAACACTAATGACTACAATTTCCATAATCCCTGAACTATGGTCATGCTAGATGGGGATTAAAAGAGATGCAGTTCAGTAACATCTGATATATTTCTGATATAATCCCGACCCCACCTGCTACAGACATAAATATCCTTCTTGTATCACTTCTTTTTAGGGGAGTGGTGTATACATCTGTTTACCTGTGTGCACACCTTTACTGTATGTCAGTAATATCCATAGAGGGCTGGCAACAAGTGTGATGTACTCCTAGATAGAGGTTGGTCAAGAATCTTAGAATTAGCTTAAAAGGATGCCCCTTTCCATGACCAACAAGAGAAACTGTTTTCAGCAAGCGCTTACAGAAGGCCTCTGGAGTCTGGAGCTTGTGACCAATGCTTTGGAGTGGGGAGGTGTTAAAATAGGAAATCCTGCTTTCTCCTGGGCCTGATGTGGTGTGCAAAGCATGTCCTGTGTACTAGGAAATTGGCATGTTTTGTTCATTTATACAGCAGCCACATAACTGCAACTCACAAAGCAAACAAAAAACGGTAGAATGCAGTGTTAAAGAATAAAAACTGGGACATATTGAATAAAAAAAAACCGAAGCAGAATTAAAACAAAATACCGTAGCGAAGAAATGTGGATTTCGGTGAAGGATATTTTGGGGGGGAGGGGTTGCTTATTTTTAAAAGCCTATTAGGAAAAGGGTTTATGCAGCCACTATGTATTAAAAACAGCCTGCTGGGTCAGTCCAACCGCCCATTTAGTCCCTGCGTCCGTTCTCACAACGGCTACCCCAATGCCTGTGAGGAAGCCCGCGCAAACGAGCCCTCTCTCGGCCGTGGTTTCCAGCAGCTGGGACGATATACAGATTCTGCCTCCTTCAGCCAGCATTTTTCTCAGGGCGAGTGTTAAGCCTGTGGGGTAGGGCCTACCTGATTTTTCATTTTATTTGCACAGAGCGCCCCGTGTTCTTAGGTGCAATATACCACTGACAACTCATGACCACGCTCATGCATCTTCGCCATTGTGAAGGCAAAATAAATTGGAAAAAATGCCTTGAGGGACTCCGGGAGCCTCTCGGAGATAAGCAGCGCCTCACCGCCCTGACTTTATAATCGATAAGAGAAAGGGCGGGGGAGCACAGAAGCATGTTTATGGCGTCGACCAGCCCCCTTCTCTCTCTTTCTCCCCCCTCAAAAAGAATATTCTAGTCCAGCGCCCGCAACGCGCGCGCAGCATTCCTCCGTCGGCACCACGTGAGCGCCAAGAATTTATGAGGGCGAAGGCTCGCTCGCTCGCGGACGCCACACGCGCACACACATTCTCTCTCTCTCTCTCTGTCTCTCTCTCCAACCAACCCCTCCCAGGCGAAGATTCCCCTAAGGTGGAAATCTGCCGTTGGGTAGCCGCGTGCGCCTCTTTCTCATTCGTTCTGCTGGGCGCGAGCTAGCGTGGGTGACGTGTCCTTACCAGTGGCCAATTGGAGCCCAGGCGAGGAAGTCAGACGGCGCCCCGCCTGCGCCTCCCCGCCTCCCTCCCCCGTCGCGGGGCGGAGCGGTTCCTCTCAGGCAGGCGCTGGCTGGGCAGTGATGGCGGACGATGGGGATGGGAAGCTAAGGACTGAACAAGGAGGCGGGGGTGGCGGCGGCAGCAGCAGCAGCTCGGAGGAGACGGCCGCCGGCAGCTGGCTTGGGGGGAGCGGCGGCCTCGACATGCTGCTGAGCTTGGCGCTGCTCGCGATCGTGGCGCTCGCGGCCTATCGGCTCTACAGGCGCTGGGGCAAGAGGAGCGGAGTGGGGGGCGCGGCGCAGCAGGGCCAGGCCGACTCCTTGCCCCGCATGAAGCGGCGGGACTTCACGCTGGAGCAGCTGCGCGAGTATGACGGCGCGCGCGCGGCGCGCATCCTCCTGGCTGTCAACGGCAAAGTCTTCGACGTGACCAAAGGCAGCAAGTTCTACGGGCCCGGTGAGGGGGGACGGAGGGAGAGGGGAAAGGGGGGCTAGCAGGGGATGCGGCGGCATACATGCCTCCTGGGTGAGCGAGGGTGGGACAAAGGCCGGGAGGGGGAAGGCAGGAGAAACGCCCCCGCCCCCAAGTAGCAGGTGTAAGTGGGGGAGGGGAAAAGGCCCGCTTTGCCCACCCACATGGGTAGGAGAAAGAAGATATAGCAGGCTGCAGACCAGGCTGGTTTCCCCAGCCTTTTTTTTTGGGGGGGGGGGTTCCAGGGCACATTTGGAGGCAGGGAAGTGCCACGGGCACCACAAAATACCCATTTCTCAGAAGGAAAGCTGGTGATCTCCTCTGAACTCTCCCTTCCAAAACAAAATGTAAACACACACCCCCCAAATAAAATACAGACAAGGAAGCAGACAGCATCTACACAGAAACAGGTAGCCCACATCCAACCAAACCGAAGAATGTGAAATTTAAAATAATTATTTTTTTAAAAAAAATCAAGGAGGTAGGGAGCATTGGCAAATATGAGGGATTATTTATGGGCATGCCATGGTGCCCACAAATGCAGTCTTGGGCACCTAAACATTCCTAGTTTTGTTCACACATCTGCTTTACTTTCAGACATTTAGTCCCTTTTGAATGCATATTTGCCCTGGAGTGAACAAGCTGTCTTTGGCATATTTGCTTCCCAGATTTTCAGAAATCCTGAGGCTGGCTTGTTTCCTTTCCCTATACATGTAATTCTCTGGACTTATTAACTAACTAGAAATAGTTCCAGCCTTTTACAATGTGAGTTGTAATCCAGTTTCATTTTATTAAGGCTTGGATATTTTCTCTTTCTGCAAGTCTCTCAACAATTGCAATGATAATTGGGCTGCAGTCTTACACATACAGTAGTTACAACAGAATAAAGTTTATAATAAGTTGACGTGGAGCTGTGGACTTAATCTTATACTAGTCCTAACCATGTACAGATAAACGCTTACTGATGTATATCTGCACAAAGTTCTTGGCAGCTGGAATAAAATTTGTCTTGCTTCTGATTAGATTTTGCCTAATATATATTAAAGTAGGTGGGAGATTGCCAATATATAATCCAGTTCCTAATATGTTTACTTGCAAGTAGCAGGTTTAATAATTAAACATTATTTTATTTAATAGGCTCACAATGATCTTTTGTGAAGTATATAGTAGGTAGTGAAGGAAAAGTAGGGCAAGGATTTTTTAAAAAAAATAATCATTGTACATAGACAGTTAATAGTTAGAATAGCTATTTCTGCAGTTTATTTTTAAACCTGCAACCTGGTTAAATAAATTTACAAATTATATAATTATGAGAGTTTGGGGCTGCATTTTTAATTTAAAAAAATTGCACAACCAATGGGGCATCTGTGGCCCTCCAGGTGTTGTTGGACTTCAGTTCCCATCTGGAGGGGAACAATATCTGGAGGTTCATATATTCCCCATCCCTGCTGTACTCACTTGCCTGGGGGTCAGCCACATTGAAACTCTAATTGCCTTGGTTCTGTGTACACACAGATGTGCATACTGTAAGTCAGTTTGTATATAGTTAAAAACTTTTCCAAACACAAAGCATAGACAATGTACACATAGGTTGTAGTAGGCAAGTTAGAAGAGGCATTCTTCTGTGTAAAAGAATTGTGAATACCTCTAAAAATAGTGTTGCAATCTGTTTTGAAGGTAATTTTAAAAGATCTGTCCATTAATCATGATATTTTTAATTCATTAATGACCTTAATTGAGTGGTTAAACTTGGTGGCACTGTTTATTTAAATATATTGCTGACCACTTACACACTACAAATGTGCAACTTGTGCTGGTGAAGTAAAACAGCAGTAATGTAGGTACAAATAGATAACATGCCATTTGGGCTACTAAACCTTCCTCCCTGAATACTGGAGTCAGTTGTGAGAATTTGATGCTGGAATAGGGGTCTATTGTGTCTTGCATTGTGCTGAGCATTGAAACTAATCTTTTCCAGCTCTCTCTGCAGGCTATATACTGGTCACAATATGCTAACTATCAAGTAGGTATCTTGACATTTTCACTATCACACAATACAGCAGTCCAAATCACAGTGATCCCACAACTGAAGAAATGAATCTCATTTCCCCAGCATCAATATGTTTTGATATTTAATAACAAAAAAGTTACTATAGTAAAACTATTTCTTAAACTATAATAACTACTTAAAGAATAAGCAATATGTGTATCTGTTGTGTTGTAAACCTTCCTGGAAAGTACCTTGGAAGACTCCTTCAGAAGATCTTCAGCCTTCTAACATGGATGGGTCACTAAATGAATTATGAATAAAGGAGACATCTTTTATAAGAATATGCTTGTCCATCTAACACTGAAAGAAGTGGTGGCTTATAAACTTGAGGTTAGCATATGTGACTTCAGCAAATCAAATGATTCTGAGTCCAAAGTACAATAGAGACTGGTAAGCACTCCATGTTGATGGAGATTTTATTTCTTATATTTTGCCCTTCTCATGAGAGTGCAGGGTGGCTAAAAGCAAAGGGTAGAGCAAAGTAAAAGCACACTACAAAGTATAGCAGACAAGTCAGCACTAAATTAGAGAAATACCATATAAATTATGCCACTCTTACTATACCCCAAAGGCCTGTTGGAACCAACAGGTATTTTGGTTGCCCTCTGTGGGGAACAGTCTGAGTGTGGTAGGGAGGGGTTTCCACAGTCAGGGTAAGACCCTTAAGAAGGCGCTGTCTTGTGTAGTGATCCTCTGAGTCAAATTCACTGAGTACTGCAAGCTAGGCTTCCCCTGCAAATCTCAAAACAAAGGTTTGCGGATACTGGGGAAGGCATTCCTGCAAGTACTTGAGTTCTAACCCATTTTTGAATGCTATTATCTTACTGAATTGGACGTGGTAAGCTAGCACAATTCTTTCATGTTCTGTGTCATTTACCATTTCTTGCTGCCCTGCACAACAACTGGACAGTAGTACTCTGTGGCAGCTGCAGCTTCTAGATCATCTTTAAGGAAACACCCATGTAGATTGTGTTGCATTAGTTCGATCAGGAGCTGTCTGAGTGTGGACAACTGCAACTAGGTCATCCTGATCCAAGAACAGCTCTAATTGGCCAACTAGCTGGAGCTGGCACTCCTAGCGGTGGAGACCATATCCAGGTACACCCCCCCCCAAAAAAAAACCTATGCACCTGTTATTTTAGGAGGAGTGCTACTAATGGGCTACTAATTCTGAGACCTGAGAATCACCTCACGACACATCCAGTTTAAGAGTATTAATATAACACAATAAGCCAAACTTAGGCATTTCTCAACCTCCTCATTTCTGTAAGTCATGCTTATGCTTTTGCAAAATGTTTAGCTTTGTCTAGATTTTGCCTTTTTCATGGAATCGAAAACCTCCCTGAATTAACGTTTCAGTAGCATAACAATAAATATGTGATAGTCTATGTTGTTCAGCTGTCCAGATGATTTCTTTTTTTGTAACTGCTATGATATTATCAGAATAGATTTGGGTGAGGGGTTTATGAACAATACGAACAGCTGTCCCATGGAACTATGTTGTCATTGCAAAAAATGACAAATTTGAGGTGAGAATTTTACTATTGTCAGATACCAGTTTCTTTGGTGATCTTAACTGTTACATAGTGAAGCATTATTTTTATGCTTTAGAATTTACAAATTACAGTATTTGTTAGGACAACAAATATAACCTGCCCTGGGATCATTAATCTGATAAACAGAGGCCTAGACTCTGATTACTTATTTCAAAGTAATAATAATAATAATAATAATAATAATAATTAATAATAATAAAGCAAACTAACGTTCCGGTTGATATATCTGCCATTGCTTGCCAGCAAACAATAAAAATTGTGAGCCCTTCTCTTCTATGCCTTTCATCAACATACCCATTTTGGCTATTTCCACACATGTTAATAGACACTCCTAAACAGATGGAGAATTGGTGTATTTCCGGTTTCTAGCACATACTATTTTAGTAGCAGTCGTTAAGTTCACAATTTTGTTTAGGGATTCCAAGTACAATCATATCTAATGTGACTAATAAAGGGTATTATGTATGTTTTTAGCCACCCTTCATCCCTAGATCTCAGGGTGGTTCACAAGATCAAAATGCAATATAGTAACCACAAAATGTATAATAAAAACAAAAAGAAGCCATGCAGTTTGAGATACTATGCAGTCCCCAGGGAGCCTTGCCTGGCACCTTCATTTCATCTCTTTAGGCTCTAAGCAAAACCATTCCTCTTCACCCAAGGCCTTTGGCTAAAAACAACTACAACCTTTTTAACTGTGTGGAGGGGTATTGCTTTTGTTTGTTACTATGTTATGTATTGTTGTGTCTTTATATTGTAAACCACTCTGATCCTCGGATGAAGGGTGATATAGAAATTTAATAATTAATAACATTTAAAAGACTCTTTACATGTACAAAAGGTGACTACTATAGTGGGGTGCTTTCCTTTCGAGTCTACAGTCGGGGGGGTGGGTTAGTGACCCTTTTAATAACTTGAAACACTGCTGGAATGTATGGAACTGAGGAAGAAAATTGTAAGGAGACTTGGAACAAAGTACAGTTCAGATCTTCAGCCTATGATTATGAGAATGATTATAGGTATTAATGGCATTTGTACCTATTAAAACTACACATGATTAGCAGATCCATATCACCAAAGTGCTGGAAAGGTGGTGATGAGATTGGGTGCTACTGCTGTGTGGTGGATGTGTAAGATAGTTTTAAACTGCTGGAGGTTAGATTTTCATGATATTTTAAACAGACCCCTCTTAATTCAAAATTGGCCTTGTTTAGCATTTTTTCGGAACAACCCAGATTGCATTATTTACAGGACTTTACATTTGTGATGTCTGTGGGAAATTACATTCAAACATAACTGCACAACCAGTTAGTGCATGAATGGGTAAAGGACAACAGGGTTGTATTGCTAGATAGACTCAGCTAAGTCACACCCCCTCTCCTTCAGAGATGGAGAAAGTAAAGCCTTACTCCTCTTCTTCTTCTCACCCCCCCCCCCTCGCTGCATCATGTAAGCAATGAAAAAGGATCGTGTCTGTGCTTTGTGGGAGTTCCACTGTGCAAGTGGAAGTTCTTGCATGGGACAGCTTTGTTGAATGAAACCTTCAGTGTCTGTGTTGGTGTACCGATTTATCATTGCAGTTGTTTTTGAGGCTATAGGTAGCTTCTTGGTATAGTTGTGTTTTTGTACTATAAACTATGACTCTTAATAAAAATTTATCTCTCTTCACATTAAACTAGAGTTGTGTTCATTTTCTTTCTAAAATTCGGGTCTGTCCTTTAACCCAAAAGTATAATAGAAAATGTTTTTTTCCAAGCATAGCAAGGTAAAATCATATGCTTAAACACTTTTAAGTGCATGGTTATGAAAAATGCTAATGAATTTAAGCCTTAAGATATGTATTTATCTGAAATCCTAGTATTGCAATGTGGACAAAAGTTTTAGAAAGTCATTTTTGTGGTTGTAAGCTGTTCTATTTTTGTTGTTTTAAATTCTTGTAACCTACTCTAGGTTACATATGTTCTACCATGTGATCATGCATTTCTGAAGCAGTCCATTGATCAGATAATATGAGCCAATTCAGCACAAATTGGTCATATACTATTTCATCAGAATGACTGCTATCATTCTGTTATTAACCTTAAACCCTTTATTTGACTTTTTTCAGTAGATAAGTGTATAATAGTGTCACAGTTCATTTGAATAAAAGCATAAAACTTATTTCCATAACTTGAATTTCTGTGCCTTTTTTAAAAAGTCATTTAGTAATTTTCTGGATGTTATGTAATCTTAAGATTCAAGTTACGGTAAGCTATTTCCAAAGGTCAGGTTGATAAAAGTTAGTTGTGTTGCCAAGTTCCATTACAGCAATTTTTAAAGATTCCCAATGTCTCTAGGTACAAGAAAAATATTTCATGCTTCTTTAAATGTTTTTGGGTTTGTTATAAATATATCCAGTTTCTTTAACCAAATTCTGTTCTGCCATTCATGTATCATATGGCCAATATAGTCTTTGAGTTAGTGACCTCCTTTGTTAGCTTGCGCATTTCACTTCATTTGAACAGCATTTTGTAGAGGAAAGTTCATGTTTGTGGATCGTTCAGCTTCTGTGTTAGCCAATGCTCTGCCCAAGAAAAAAGGATAAACTTACATTTTGCAGTCCTGAGTAGAGACAATCACGCACTTTAAAGATGTTTGCACTCAGCCACTGTGTGACTAGCATTTGTCATGTATTTTTAAAAGAAAATATTAAAGTTGGGACAAAGAAGGCAAAGCAGTTTGAGTTACTGAATAAACTTGTTTGTTCAAGCTCAAGTTTATTAAACTGTGTTCAGATAGCTCTGATGTTTGGCAACAATTAATCTGGGGTAGGGGATTATGAGAACACATCAATGTTATTCTGAAAGGATAATGCAAGTGAATGACTGAATACATGGGTCTGTTTTTTTCTATTTTCAGAGGGTCCTTATGGAATATTTGCTGGCAGAGATGCCTCAAGGGGACTGGCAACTTTCTGTCTAGATAAAGATGCGCTTAAAGATGAATATGATGACTTATCAGACTTAAATGCTGTGCAAATGGAAAGCGTTAGAGAATGGGAAATGCAATTTAAAGGTAATGTTTAAATTGGGATATTCCTTTAAATCAAATGGAAAGAGTACTTTTAAAGGTGTTTCTCAATTATTTTGCAGAAATTGATATTTACATTGCTAGGGATTTTTAGTTTGAAAATGTCATGGTTCACCTTATGTAAATATTCAGTTAATATGCATAAGTATAGCGTATCTGTGTGGAAAGGGAGGTAAGAGACACCTTAATAGCTTTCCATGGCTGGACACAACAGGACCACTCCCTTTCTCACAGTAGTAGTGAAAATACTGGATCAGATGGGGCAATCAGGAGGATGTGGAGGCAGTTGGATCTAAGTCTTAGTATACAGATGCCTTGTGTTAATTCTGCTGCTGCAAGCAAGCTAGAAGGCTGTGCTGGCTAGGATTATGGGAGTTGTCATCCAGAGCATCTGGAGGACACCAGATTAGGGAAGGTTAGGATAGTGCCTTTGTAAACATCAGCATTAGTCAAAGTACCTCTTGTGGGGGAAGGAGCTATTGCTGTGCTGGGAGTGATCGTGGGGTTTCTTCCAGAATTCCAAAATCACTATCTCATGAGTTGCTTGTGTACCCTTCAGGGACTGCAGTACATTCTCATCATTGTAGAGACATTTTTGCATGGATGTTTGTGCAGGCAGAACTTAGTCCTTGACTGTTCCTTAACAGTCAGCAGGGGAGGGTGGTGGTGGCAGAGGCAAAAGCCACTGCTCTCTGCAAGTTCAGTTAACCTCTGACACTTGTTGCTGTTTGGTGGATGTGGATGGACAAGTACCGTATTTTTCACTCCAGAAGACGCACTGTTTTCCTCCTAAAAAGTAAGGGGAAATATCTGTGCGTCTTATGGAGCGAATGGTGGTCGCTGGTGCTGAATTGCCCAGGGGCCAAAAAGAGGATCATGCTTTTTATTTTACAAGAGAAAACGGGGTGTTGAAAGGACCCCGCTCAGCAGCTGATAAGCAAGAGATCGGGAGAGAGATAAGAGTCTTGGCTCCCTTTCAGCCCCGCCCCCTTGCCCAGGCCTCCATTGTTGAATGTGCTGCAGGGGGAGGTTGTTTGTTTCCCCAGCGACATGTGACTGGCTGATTAGATTATCTGTCTGGAAACTGTAGAAAAGGCTCCCTTTCCTTTAGAAGCTGCAGAAATGTGAGTTGAACCCCATAAAAATGGGGCTTTTCTTCTTTGCTTTTCCCCCTTTAGCTGATCCTCAAAAAACCAGGGCTTTTCCCTTTGCAAAAAAGCTGCAAAACTTTTAGTTGATCCTCAAAAAAACAGGGCTTTTCCCTTTGCAAAAAAAAGCTGCAAAACTTTTAGCTGATCCTCAAAAAAAACAGGGCTTTTAGAGGAGGAAAACCAGGGGAAAAAAATTCTTGTTTCCTCCTAAAAACGAGGTGCACCCTATGGTCCGGTGCGCCCTATGGAGCGAAAAATACGGTAAGTTTTCTGCCTGTGGTGACAACTGTCAAGAAAGCCATTTTTATTTCAGAAACACTAACCTTTCCATTGTGGTAAGTGTTATTTCCAGTATACGAGGATGTTTTTCAGGTAGGGGAAAGCTGAGAGAACAGCTTAGGTGTGTGTGATAACACATTTAATCATGGATACTAACTAAAAAAGTTGTTAATGGGCTGAGAGATAGACCAATGTTTATATAGATGTTTAATGTCATGTTGTAACTTTTGATTATAATACCTACATGTCTTTTTCAGAAAAATATGACTATGTAGGTAGACTGCTAAAGCCAGGAGAGGAACCATCAGAATATACAGATGAGGAAGATACCAAGGATCACACTAAACAGGAATAAACATTGTAAATCACCAAAGTCAGGGGCCTTTGGAACTGCAATCTCTTACTCCCCATCACTGAATGCCCTGTGTCCTTGGGTACAGTTCATCTGCTGCGGAAAACGACTTGATAGGTTTTGTACAAGAACATCATTACCCTCTCAACAAAAAATTGATTACTAGGCATTCTTTGTGCTGCCAAACATTTTTTGTTGCAGTTTAACTGTAATGTTTGGAAAGGCTTCAGAAATGAAATGGGTGCAGGGATTTAAAATGCAAAGAAAACTATTCCTTTTAGCATGTTGAAGCCTATGAAGAGTTTGTTATTTACAAGCTTAAGCGTTTCATATGCCATTTTCTACTTCTCTTGACACTAAATGAAAAACCTAGTTGTTAAGGAATCCCAGGTAAAATTGGCTGCTGAAACGTAATAAAATGAAAATACTCAAACTAGTTTGTGGGCTATTGGTTTCCATGGCAGAAAACTACTTCAGATCTCTGCAGTTTAAAGGGTTTCAAATAGAATCTCCTGGAGGATAAAGGAAAATTTATCTGCAGAAGGTATCATCTGAAGCTTCTATGATTTTCCTTCCCCCTCAATCAAATCGGAATAATTGTGCCTTATTTCAACTTAGAGACTTGAATTGTTTTAAGGGAAAACCCCAAATGTGACCTGAGTCACTAAAAGCAGCATTGAAGACTGAAGTTAGAACATTCGGGTGACTGGAAAACATTGATGTCATTCTGTATATAGAATGTAAAGGAATACTCAGTGTTACTGCCATATATATATATATATGTTAATATACATAAAACTTAATTAGCAGTGTAATGGCCAAATGCACCCCCCTTTTGCTTTTTAAATAAACAAGCCCACCTCTTCCCTAAATTTAAGGAGCCTAGCCTCATATCTTTGAGAAATGAGGGGTGTGCATGGATGTGGGTGCTCAAGTGCAAGAAATGGAGGGATGCCTCCTGCAGATACTGTAAATATGAATACAATTTTAATAAAGCATGTAAAATACCAAATGTGCTGTCAGACTTTATGTAGATGCTATTAAGCTAGTATCGGTGGCCAAGACTCGTGTGTATGAGTAAAAGAATAAATATTGGAGATATTAAATATTTTTGCACTGCTATTAAATAAAGCTTTACCCAGTTCATTTTTACTTAGTCATCACACTTAATTCACAACAGAAATGTGACATTCAGGTACAGTTTAGATGAATGAGAGCAAACAGGTGGCATATAACAGTGGAGCCTATCTGTAGACATGCTTTGGCTATTACTTTTCATTGAAGGTTGTCATTCCTTTTTCTTGGCACAGCTTGTTTTTATCAATGTGGCAGGTAAAAAAAATAACTTTTTCTTGAATGCATTTCCTGTAAATTAGTCAATAAAGTAGCGTTAAGCTGCCATCAATGACCAACACAAGGAAAATCATGCCATGCAGTAAGACAGCCATGTGTTGTGCACGAAGAAAACCGAGTTGTGATCTTCAAGCTATGTGATATAGTGTGTTTAACAAACAGCATCCTCCTCCTGTCCAAAATGACCAAACAGTTCTGGACCATGCTCAGGTTGGCTTGTGAGTAGAATGTTCTTATGCTGTCAATAGGAAGATTTTTCTATCTGCTGCCCCATTTTTTAAAATGTGAACATGCTGTTGTCCTTTAATTTGAAAATAAGCCTCCACCGATGAGCCACATTTACAACTCTTCCACTCCAAAAATGTATTCCATAATTGAAATAATGCAGTCTGTTTTGAGAAATGAACAATTTGTGTTCCTACTTTTTTTTAAATAAAGTGTTCTGTAGATACATTGTTAGTGTGCTGTGTTTGTCATTTTACATTCAGGGAAGCTGTTGGAAGGGGAGTTATATGTTGGACTTAACATAATTTCCCTTTCTATAGTGGATGGAAGGTATCCTCAAATCAATTGGTGTTCCCACTCCAGTAGGGCAGGGCTATGTTAAGGAAGAGCAGATAACTGGGAGATTCTTAGTCAGATTGCTGTATTTGGGCTGTCCTGTTCTTTGAAACCACTCTTCCTCCCCACTGAAAGCTGTTATTCTTGGCACCTTGAGTTAGATGTGCACATGCACAGTACAAGCAATTATCAGCTGCTGAAAGAGACAAAACCATGCTTTCAAAACCTTTTGATAGTAGTTTTTACTTGGCACCTTTAAAGAAATGCTAGAATCCCCTATGAATTTATCCCATAGGCCCACCACCCCTGCCCCTCAAACAGGAGCCTAAAGATGTTGGCTGTAATTGAAAAACTTATGTGCAAAAGAGAACTGCTGGTATTCCCTGATGGGTAGAGGGTCACACATTTCAAAGACCGCTGATGTTTGAGGGTACTGATCTACAGGAAGCCAGGAGGCTGAAAAATCTCTTTAAGAACTGTATTACATGCTCAAAACAAAATCGAAAATTCTTTCTAGTAGCACCTTAGAGACCAACTGAGTTTGTTCCTGGTATGAGCTTTCGTGTGCATGCACACTTCTTCAGATGTGTGCATGCACACGAAAGCTCATACCAGGAACAAACTCAGTTGGTCTCTAAGGTGCTACTAGAAAGAATTTTCGATTTTGTTTTGACTATGGCAGACCAACACGGCTACCCACCTGTAACTGTATTACATGCTGTGTTTGGACCCTAAATAGTTTATTTGAAAGGGATACTAAGCTTGCTGCCACTCAGAATCAGCCTACTGCAGTAGTCTTCAATATTTTCAAATCTGGAACCCACATTTAACTAATACATGCATTGGGCAACCAAATGGATTTTAAAAAACCCTATACTGTTTATTTTCATATGGAGAAATGAATAAAAAGTACAGACGCAATATGAACTCTTAGGTTTCAAGCTCTACTTTGATGGCTTTCATAAAAGACATACAGGTAGTTGGAGACCATTGTCACATTGTGTTCTCCCTCTATTCAAGTTACGAGGTCCTTCTTCAGGGTGCTTGAAGGGTGGCAATAAATCAGAGTTGGAAGGGGCCCTGAGGATCATCTTGTCCAATATACAGCTGTCCCATGCATCAAACCTGCAACCTTGGCATTATCAGCACCATGTTCTAACCAACTGAGCTATCTAGTGAGAGGGCCTTTTCAGTTGTGTCCCATCCTCCCCGCTCTGCCCCCAAGTGTATGAAATACTTTCTCTGGTGAGAACTGCTTCACACAGACACACGGACATCTTTTTGGCACCAGGTTAAGACTTCCCTTTTCTTCACAAGCATTTGGTGAAATGTGACCCAGCTCTGTGAAGGCCTTGTTAGTGTTGCTGCGTTTTGGAGTTTTTCGGTTGGTTTATGTGGAGGCTGGGGTGATATGATTTGTGTGTTGAATTGATGGTCGTTTTTAATTTTGTATGCTTTGAAACTTGCTAAGTGTATAGTGTTGGGCAGCTAACAAAACATAATCTGCAGTTTAATAGTCTCCTGTGTAGGGTGTAGTACCCATCTACTCAAGCAACCATTAAATGAACAGGATTTGTCTGTTTCAGCAACAGAGCCAAGTGACTGAACAAAATGCCTATTGATGGTGTTAACATATAAAACCTCCTATGTAGGATGAAAAAAGCTGAAGCAGCACCTTCCTCAGTACAAGCCCGTCCATATCCCAAGATCTTCTCTGAACCCAATGCTAGATGTCCATTATGTGGTGATGAGGGAAAAGGCCCTATCTGTGGTGGTCCCCCATTTGTGGAATGTCCTTCCTCCCATTAGAAATATCAGTCCCAAATATACTTCTATAATTCCAAAGCCACATAAATAACTTTATGCCCAGGCATTTGGAGGATGTAGGAGTATTTATTGCTGTCTGCCTTGCATATTTGAGGTTTTTTAAGTTTTAATTGTGTGTTTTTGGCTACTCTCATTGTTAAATTGATAGTTTTCATTTTTAAGTTTTATCTGTACTGGTAATTTGTGTATTATATATAGCAACTGCCTTCTGAGGTCTATTACGAGAAGCAGGCTGTAACTACCGTATATCTAATGTATGATGGCACCTCTAGCATAAACATAGTAAATTGACATATGCCTTTAAAACCCAAGGTCTTCATCACAGACTATGTCTATTCAACCCAACAGAAATAAATTAGAAGCATTTTCTAAATCTGTTTTATGACACACATTAGCATTCCCCCACACAATCGGCTGCTAGTTATTTTATTAACCTTAGCCTTCCATGGCTTGTCACTATTTTACAAAGACATGCATTTCTAAACAAAACACTCTGCTTGCCAAAGAAGAAAGAAATGCCCTACTGCCCATTGTATTTCTGAGGAACCATGAAGCAAGGTTTGGGGAGGGCATTTCCAGCCAAACTGTTTTATTTGTGGCAAGTCACTTTGGGCATGATTTCTTTTGTGGGAAAGTGACATACAAATAAAATGAATGAATGAATGAATGAATGAATGAATGAATGGTGTCTATTAGCTTGTCTCTGATGCAGTTAATGTTCTGTTAAAAACAGCATTGCATTTAAAAACTCACCTGGTATAACCACAGGCATATCAAATTGAACTCTGTCCCTCCTCTCAGCAGACAATAAGCAGGCTTTGAGGAAGGAAGCTTCCTCCTTTTGCCCTGCACTAAAATGCACTCTGCTGCTGCAGGAGGGAGTGCTCTGTCCTTCTTCTAGCAGCAGATAGCAATTTTTCTTTCTTTCAGGATTGCAGCTTTTGAGAGCTTATTTGCAAGGCTGTCTTTAAGTGATCCAGTAACAAACAAGGCAAGAAAAAACTACTCCCTCTCCATCAGTAAGATTCCTACCCAATCACTTGCTCATATGTACTCGCTGTGCTACTTCTGAACTACAAACATTCAAAGGCATTTTTAAAGACTCCACAGAGTATTTGATTGCAAATAAAGAACCTATTAAATCATGAAATTGCATTTTCATACAATAAAAAACAACAACTTTCACCTCCAAACGTATACTACTAAGGTGAGATAAGTAAATAGCCACTTCTTGGGGAACTGCTTTGGATAAAAGACAAGTGTACTGTTTGGTTTTGTGATGTTATCAGGAAACAGGCCATGGTGAGCATTACTTTCCAAGAAGAGGGAGGGGGTGAACTATGTAGGACTACCTTGCACATAATTTGCTGCATGAATGTTCAGAAATGTTGTTTTTCCAGCCTACCCTTTCTAATGGTGGGGCTTGTACTACCACCAGCAGTTTATTATTTATTTCACAGAGGCTATACTCTCTCTGGGGGGACATGTTTGCAAACTAGAGGAATTATTTAATCAATTATTTTTTTAAAGAGCCTTTTCCCAATTTAGATTAGTGAATCAACTACCTAGACAAAGACTGCTTCAATGTCTTGGAAGGTGAATACCTTTAATGTTCTCAGGTCGTTTAAATTAAATTTGATCTCTTATCCAGGCTGGTGGTTTTTGTTTTTGTAGCTCTTCTTAATAGTTGATTGCTTCTTGTATATTTCTATTCTTCCCCACTAGTTTTAGTCTATTTTGAAATTATATAAGCCAATCTGCGAATCTGATCAAAGGATGAGGTATAAAACATTTAACAATGAAATTGGCCAGCAACAAAGTACAGTGGTGCCCCACTAGACAAATGCCTCGCAAGACGAAAAACTCGCTAGATGAAGGCATTCGTCTAGAGGAAGGCTGCCCCGCAAGACGAATTTGTCTATGGGGCTGCCTTGCAAGACGAACATTTTTCGTCTTTTTTTTTTTCCATCTAGCGAAAGCACGGCTGTCATTGCCGCTTCGCTAGACGAAAAACCCGCTAGACGAAAATTTTCGCAGAACGAATTATTTTCGTCTAGCGGGGCACCACTGTATTGCACTTTGAATGCAGGGAACACAGTATTTCCTCAGCTAATGTCTGATGCAAGAAAACCATGTTTGAATCCATCCCAAGAAGAGACTTCATTCCTTGGCAATGAGTTCCACAGTCCCCAAATTAAAACCTTAAAAATAAAACTTGTGTAGAAAGGATTCTATTCCCATCAACTATTTGGGTAAAATGATTGACCTTTTGCTACCCAACAAGCAACAGCTTTTTATGACTCAAGGAGGATTCAAATAGTAGAGACAAGCAACCTGAAACTACCATGCAATTCATGTAACTTTCCTCTTTACTCCTGCTAATTTAAACATCTCTCTCTATGCAACAAGGCAGCATTTGCTAAGCACTTGGATCATTAAAAAATATATTTTTCATGAAATAGCCTAACATATTGCCTATTTTTTCCATAAAAATTAAATCTGCATAATGTAATCTGAGTTTTCTTGCCACAAACACTAGAATTTTGGAACATAGTGCATGAACAGCCATATCAACAGGCGATATAGGTGGTCTGCACAAATAGATCCATCAAGATCCATTCAGCGCTTTGACCTTGTATGACAAACCCTTGTTTATCCCAGGCAGGATAAGGATCAGCAAGAGCCTAAAGGTAAAGGTAAAGGGATGCCTGACCGTTAGGTCCAGTCGCGGACGACTCTGGGGTTGCGGCGCTCATCTTGTTTTACTGGCCGAGGGAGCCGGTGTTTGTCTGCATACAGCTTCCGGGTCATGTGGCCAGCATGACTAAGCCACTTCTGGTGAAACCAGAGCAGGGCACGGAAACACCATTTACCTTCTTGCCTGAGCGGTACCTATTTATCTACTTGCACTCTGACGTGCTTTTGAACTGCTAGGTTTGCAGGAGCAGGGACCAAGCAATGGGAGCTCACTCAGTCACGGGGATTCGAACTGCTGACCTTCTGATCGGCAAGTCCTAGGCTCTGTGGTTTAGACCACAACGCCACCCGCGTCAATTGCTATACGTACAGAGTTGGTGGACAGAAGTTGTGCAAACCAGTTTTAGAGAACAAAAGCACAACACACCTCTTTCTTTACAATCAAAATCACAGTTAATCAACTGGAAATAAAAGTCAAATGTTCATAGCCAAGAACAACTTGCAGGAAAAATATTCAGATGAAGTTTAGCAGCTATACAATACCAAGTACCATAAACTTTGTATAAAGCCCATATATTTTTGCCAGTGTCTATAGTGTGTTCCATTATGCAAAAGCAACACTCCCAATTCTCCTATATTTGCAACATTGTTTACCTCATCACCACCAGTACCTGCTAAAATCATGTGAATTAAGAAGGTAAATTAATACATTTTGATAACTTAAATTTGGGCCGGAAAAGAAAAGCCCCTGGTCATGCTTAGGTCCACTCACTGCTGCAACAAGCTCTAGACATGCCAGTTTAACTAATAGCAACAACAAAATTACTACACAAGTTTAAAGAACAAGATTGCTTAAGAACCACACACTACACGAAGGTGACTTTTTTGTATTTTTATAAAATCTGCAAAGATACCACAAATTATGCATACTAAAGGCTAGATATGCACACATTTCATTCAAATAAATGAAAGTAAATATATTTCTTTTATATACAGTTTAATCCAAATTTACAATTGCATCATTTTCATGGAGGAGGTGGCATAGATAGAGCACAGGTTTGAGATGTATAACTTCAGCACACTGAAAAGATGCTATATAAAATGTATATCATCAATTCCTAGTTCCTTTGCAAAACAAAGTAGTTCTAAAAGGCTAGTTTGTGTGTAGAAATTAATTACTGGGAAATCCACTTATATTCATATACAAATATGCACATATTCATAATTGTTCTATTCAGATTCACAAGGCAATAATGACAGAAAATTGCAATGGATTTCAACCATATCCACCAAAGAAGTCTAATAAAACTAAAATGTTGGATCACTTAGGATATCTCCCAGTAATAAGGCATCAAACAGTGTTAGGCTTTATTTGTAGAAAGTTACCTGAAGACAGCTGAGTATCTCACTGTTTTGCTGTATGTAATGAAAATGCACCTATTCCTACCACTCCTTCCACTTCAGGGAAGGAGGTTTTCCGTTTCCTTATTCTAAGCATTTTAATTTACAATAACTGAAATGAACAGGTAATTACAGGTTAAGTATCCCCTTAACTTCTACCTCCCAATACAAATAACTACTATTTGAATTAATCATTTACATTTAGGAAAAGTGATGACTTGGACAATATAAGTTCAGTTGGTCGTAGCAGAGTATGAAATTTTCACTTTATTTAAACCCATTTTGACAACATTTTTAGTATGTACTATATTTGTACTTTAAATAAAAACAGTGTCAAATTTGTACTTTAAATAAAAACAGTGTCAAGTAACAAAATATAATTGTTTAAAAATAACCTCTCCTCGAAGTGCAAGTCACTTAGTAGAGCAATTAAACGGAAAACACAAGCATCTCTTCTAACTGAAAGGTGATTAGTGAGCCACATGTTATTTTATCCTTCTGCTTAAACTTAAAAGATGTAACGTTTACTAAGCCATACCCCTTCCCCTCTGCAATCTACTTTTGCCTAAGTACAAATATGAACCAGCATAAAATAAAACACCTTAAACCAAAGAGATTGATGCCTAACTCAAAATTTCATACTCAACGCAAAAGAGATCCTGAAATAAAGTAACTAAAAAGCAAAACAAAATCCAGCACCCAAGAAATGTGCACATTCCTATACAGCATGGAGTGTGCATGTACTGTTAAAAAAAATGTTGATAGTAATATATGCATTTATCAACTTATGTCATTTCTCCATTAAAAATGTCTTCTTTTTGGCTTCTATAAGTAGAAATAATGATGGAAAACTTGAATGAAAAAAGCGTTGCAAGTTACATGAGTATACCATAACTTCTTTAAGAAGTATGAGCTGAACCATAAGGCATCCCAAAGTATTTTTGCATGTAATATTGGAATGCAGATCCTGTAAACAATACATCAGGGACAGCAACACGGAGACCAATATATTTTCCCTAGGATCTCTTTGATTATTCGCCAAACACAGTACAACTGATCAAGGGCAAGTACTTGGAACTTAATTTTGTGAGAAACCAATGCGATCCTTCGTTTTCCTATACATTTGTTTTTAATCAAGCTTTAAAATAGCTCTCCCTGAAGATCCTTGAGCTAAAATACTGGCATTAGGAGTTGATCTCAAGGTTCAAGCTTAATGATAGTCTACTGCTCAGGTATATCACTTCTTGATTTTGTGGCAGTACTGTTCTGGTGTATGCTGTTACTCAACTCCTGTACAGTATTTGTAGTGGGAAAGTTTATTGGGACCCACGCCTGAGAAGCAGCTGTAGAATTACCAGCAAGGATCTTGGAAGAATTGGATTGATGTCTATGACGATCACTTTCCTCACCAGTTGGATGTCTTTTTCTCCCAGATTCT
Organism: Lacerta agilis; assembly: GCF_009819535.1. Lineage (NCBI taxonomy): Eukaryota > Metazoa > Chordata > Lepidosauria > Squamata > Lacertidae > Lacerta > Lacerta agilis. Next base: position 44,231,343 of record NC_046320.1, read on the forward strand.
TCACTAATGGGAGGCTGAAAGAAAGTATGGAAATATTATTATACCCTTGCAGTTATCAGAACTGATTATGATCTAGTTTTGAACCTCAAAGCCTGAGCATTTAATGGTTACTCCAAATGACTGAAGTGCAGTGACATCATGCCAAAATATTAGAAATTGTTTCTTGAATAAATAAAGGGAATGCGGCCTGCATGAAAGGTATCAAATACAACTCAGCAATAACATTTTCTCTTTTAAGACCTGCTTTGCTCTAGTTGTCACTGTCAGGTATCCAAGATTATTTATACAGATGACATATACAAAGTTTCATAATGCAGAAAGCAGAATAGAAAATGTGCAGCATGACTACAAACTGGTTTGGCATTTCAGACCATCTTACATTTCAGAGTATCTTAAACATACCCTCCAATCATAACAGACATTTGTTAACTTTACATTAAATTTGGGGGATGTATCTCTTAAATCAGTCAGTAATGTTAATACACTAAATTAATTTGCTTGAGATATCTTGAACACTTACATCTACTCTGAAGTCTTCTAATCTTTTAAAGTTACAGAGGTATTCTTGAAGTTTTGGATCAATAGGTGGAGTTTTAGACTGTGAATACTTTAGATAAGCCCAAAATTTTTCTAGTCCATAGAGTTGACCTATTAAGAGAACATGTTGGAGATGTCTTAAAACTAATTAAGCATGAAGTCAAGGAATATTACACAACACCATTATGAACAAGGTGTTACCAGATTCATAGTCTCTCTTTGTTTCTTCTTGGAAATCTTTGAAGATCTCCTGCCTGAACTTTTTTTCCAGCCCATAGCTGTAAAACCGGAACAAACACTCCAGACCATATCTGTAGAACAGTGAATAAAGAATAAGAGCACAAAAATCTCTTGATGATGTTTTACCATATTTATTGTTCTCCTTATAGCAAAAACAACAAAACATCACTTTAAGGATTAGCCATGGGAATCTAGGAAGTTTACCCAGCTGTTCCAGTTTTCATAAGCTAGTTCTCTCTCTCTCTCTCTCTCTCTCTCTCTCTCCCTCCCTCCCTCTCTCTCTCTCTCTCTCTCTCTCTCACACACACACACACACACACCCCATACCCCTCAGTACAGGCAGCTACCTTGTTTCTTGCTGAGTATGCCATAGCCTGAAAACAGAACAGCATATTTTCACGTTGACTTTTACAGAAGGAATTTAGGTATGATGAAGTGGAGGTGGGGATTCTACATGATAAACGACTGTGCTTACACTAGTTAACTGTAGCTACATAGTGGAGAAACATACCTGGACTTAATTTTGGACAGTGCCCAGGCCCTGGTGTGAGCTATTTTCATGTTGATCAGCACATTAGTGGTGAGTATACTGCTATCAAATATAACCAGACTTGTAAATAATCCCACAAAGTTTCCTAATCATATGTTATTTAAAACAAAAAATGGGGATGGTGGAAGCACCTGCCTGTTGGGTTTTTCTGTCATTTGCTTTGAATCAAAACTCTGGCAAAAATGTAGACATTGAAAAAAGAATCTTTCCATTTGTTTAGTGCACCCAAAGCTGCTATCCAATGAGGAAGACTGGACAGCCAAGGATTCCTAGCAAACAGTCTCTTAAATTATCCATCTGATAATTTTTTACAGTCTGTTGTAAGCTCCATATTCAAGAGTAAACACTGCATGATGGAAAGAAATCTTAGTTTTCTATTCTGCAGCGGGAACCACTTTGTTTTGCTATACTAATGCTTCAGAAGCACCAAAGCAATGCCACTAATATTGCTCCACAAGTTGGCACTCGGTTCCTGTACCATATATGACTTTACAAGTCAAACAAAGCACTACCTGTAGTGTTCTTTTGCATCATCTAGAGCAAGTTGCTTGAATTCTTCATACATTTTCTTGTTAAAGTGGTCTCTGAGGAAAAAGGACCAGAAACGAAATAGTGTGTTCATTTCTTGAGACTGGCCGATTCCCAATCGTTTCCTTTCTGGAGACAAAAATAATAATAAGGTAGCAAAGGTGAAAGATAATCTATTTAGCATTCTAATTCTATTTTCTTCAGAACAGATGCTTTGTATGAACCTATGCCACAAAATAGTAACAAAAAACAATACACCTTACACTACAGCTTGAAAACAAGTGAACGTTAAAGTCACTTAGGGCATTCATTTATTTCTGTTTCTGCCATGTTCCAGTGAGGTCAGGGCATCAAAACACAAACCTGATTTTTCTATAAAGATAACTAAGAGGCAATTTTTGGCCATGCTTCCTTTCCTGTGCAGAGAGCCCTGAAAAGCTGCCCTGAGGGCAAAAGGATGCAGAGGGATAATCAAAACTGCCTCCCCTTTTACTTCAGCAGGAACACCCACTTGCGATCCAAGTCCCTTCCAAAAATATGTAGTTATAGAACATTGTTGACATCCTACAAGCTATAAGAACAAACACAAAGCAAGAACATAAATGGTTATGGTTCTTAGAACTAAAGACAAAAGGCTATTTCCCATTAAAGTTGCAGGAAAAAATATCGTATTTTTTACCATTTAGGCATCTACGGCGATATTTGTGGTACACTTGCTGTGTAAAACCATTTTCTTTTAGAAGTTCATGAGAAGGATGCTGAAATTTAGGAAGCGAATTTGGAGTACAGCCGTAACTTCCAGATAGTGGAGCACCTTCCAATGGCGATGCATTTGAACTACTATTGAAAATAGAAGATAAGCTGCTTAAATTCTTCAGAACATTTTTGAATATAGGTAATTGTGCATTCTCTTTTAATGAATAATGTAGAACCAACTTTCCAACCCTGTCACCAATAGGCGATTGTCAAAGTTAAAGTCAAATCGAACATTCCGAATGCCTCCAGCGGCTATACTAATTTCAAAATGAAGGTGGCAAGACTACATTGAAATGTATAGCAGGAGGCATGGTTAAATAAAAATATTTCTCTTATCATGCTAGCTTTTTGCATGAAGAGAATTCTGGGCAGACGGAAACATAAAATATGCCATCTGTTGCCTGCATTTTGAAGTAGGAGATTCTCAAGGTGTATACCACAACACACTTTCCCCAAAAGGTTCAGGCTGGAGTATAATGAATGTACAATGAAAATTATTTATGTTTAGCAAACCCAATAGATTTGGATCTACATATACTTTTGAGCAAGCCCTTTCTAGTGTGATGTCCTGCCATACCTAACTCTTTATTCAGCTCTGCTTTTTCTGACAATTTGTTAGAACTCTGTAGGATTGCAAAGGCCCTTCAGTTCTGGCACAACAGATATGGAATTACCACAGAACACTCCTCTTGCTGCCACTACAGAAAACAAGTCTAAATGACAGTATTATTTACTATACATCCAAGGAAGGTTTCATAACTGCATTCAGGTATTACCTACTGCTTAGTCCTATGCTGGAACTTCATGACTGTTCCCTGCTGTGACCATGACAATGGTTGCATTTGGATAATTAAAAAATGATTCAGCCTCCTGAATCTTCATGTAACTGCTTTGCTCCTACCTTCATGAGCAGGAAAACAATCCAGAAAGCTGGTTTAAACCAGGGGTTTATATCCTAGCTTCCCAGTTCAGATGTAGCTACTTGGATTGCCTCCCCGTGCACTTAAAAAGAAGTAAAGCAATTGCATGTGAATGCAGGTGGTTTGTTTTTATCACAAATGATTGTCCAAATGTAGCCATTGAGACAATGCCTGCACTTAACTAGATAAAAATGTTTTCACAAATATTGATGCCAGATGCAATACAAATGTAAGCCAACAATGTGGCAAGTGCCTGTAAACTGTGTGCTACCATTCATAAGCACAAGCTGTTTTGTGTAATACAAATTTGTGTTCTGGAAGAGATTTCCATTCCATTTATATACATGGAATCTATTTCTATGAAACTCCTGACAATATGCTTGCAGGTTATGCTCACCAACAGGCAAACCTGAACATATCTTGTAGTTAGGGGCTGTATGTGTTTGTTTTGAAGGATACCCACCATTTATAAATAATAATTTCCCCAACATAATAGGTGTGAGCACTTGCTCTTTCCCTCTACAGTTGCTGCTCACGTGTGTAAACCTTGCAGCTTTTAAGAGTATTTCATTCCTCTCATTATTCTTTGCCTCTTACTTGCTTTGTTATATTGTGTAATTAAACAATTTTATAATGATCCTATGAACACAGAAGATTAAACTAAGTTATAATCTTAAAAAAATATTGCTACCTTATAGAAGATGTTCTTGGCCTGTGATCCTTGGAATCCATTACCCAGCCAACATGACATTCTAATGGAGGGTTTGTACTATGCCGTGTTTTTCTTTTCCTTCGTGTCTACAATAAAATATAACATTATAATTTCCTGATGTGACTGGTGCCACTTTTCTGAAGAATCACAGCCTAATTAAAGTCAAGTTTCATAAAGTTTCACATTGTATATCATATGCATTGTGAGGTCATAGAGCTTGACTACCCAACTGCCTAGCCTTAAACAAGAAGTTAACAGTGTGAATATTTCACAATGGATTTAGCAGTTTTGGTCAAATCCAAAATTATTATTTCCTACACTACAATATTTGAGCAGCAGGAATTTTGAAAGTGTTACAAAGCCTGTGCTCTCTGGCAATAAGAAACAACAGTAAGTATTATGATCTGAAAGTTTATGTAGACAGAATTTAGCTACCTTAACATCAATGGATCTTGCTTCTTTAACCACAGGATAGAACCTTGGTGTTTTGTTAGGATCTTGTAGCCTTGGTGTACGAGGTGTTTTGGGTGTTCTGGTAGGGTGGACTCTAGGAGATTCCGGGACAGCTGTTGGCAGTGAGCGAGCCATTGTTGTTGGAGGTATTTCTTGGATGCCAAACAATTTACAAGCCAGCTCTTCAGTTAAGTCTAAACAAAAAGACCAGCAGATTAACAGATGAACACTAGGCACCTTGCTTTCTGTTGCTCTTCAAGGCCTTTTACCCGGCTCTGTGTTTATCTGTTTCTTTAAATTTAATGTTATCTTCTTTTATTAACTTCTTAGTATAACTATTTTTAATTAAGATTCCCCCCTTTTTACTTGTAAGAAAAATTCATTGCATATACTCTCAGTATGTATAAAGTAAGCCCCTTGTAACAGGAAACACTATCAGCACCTGGAACTCCATGTGAATAGTGAAGGACTCATGAAGTTCTCAATCAGGTTGCACCATATCAACTACCATCTTGATAACTTATAATTTTGCAACATTATGAATATATACCTTGTTGAGATCTTGGAGGACCTGGAGGAATCTCCTGATTTGGATCAATTGAATGCTCAGGTGTAAGATTGTCAAATTCTTCTTTACTAATGAGATTTAACTTCTTAAAGTTTTCAACTTCTTGCTGAAGTGGAGATAAAAGCTTCTGTAACAATGTATCATAAATTATAGGATAATAGCTGAAACAAGCCATATCAACATGAACTATTTGTTAAATAATCACATATTATTTACTAATATCAATCAAGTTGCCAAACAGAAATATTTTGATAGCAAGAATGATTAAGAATGCTGCTCAGCCAACTGTCCCATCTTTTTTAATATGCAGGAGAAAAGCAAATTGTACCCTAATCTCTCACATCTCCAGTTGTGTATAGCATTATATGCCAACAGTAGGCAGGCATGGGTGTAGCCAAGGGGGAGCAACTACCACCCCCAGCAAGTAAATCAATAAAAATAATGGAGGTTCCGCCCCCGGTAACATGAAGCTTGTCCCCCCTAACATAAATTCTGGCTACACTCACAATGGTGGGCATTATCTTTGGATAAACAAAACCTGCTATGTTCCACACACTGAGTAATATCGCAGGCCCACAGTAATTTCATTTAAAAATCTAAGAAAATGCCTTGATCTCAAGATTCTGTGCCTAAAGCAGGAAAAGACCTGCTTTAAACACTGAACCTAATAAAAGATAGTAACAGAAAACCTAGACACACCAGACAAATGACTACTAAGCCATTAGTTTCTCAATTTAAATGTATCTTGTTCTTCTGCAAACATGTCACTTATTATTTTTTAAAATTGATCTAGCTCAAATATTGACAATGAGTTCATTCATTTAAAGTCTAAATTCCAGTATTACCAACACAAGACCAAAACTTTATTAGCATATGGATTTCTACTTAATTTACCACTGTTGATAATCTGAGCCCACGACATATGTATTTGATTCAATAAACATTTAATACCTATTTATTAACCATTCATTAACAGATCACACACATAATTACCTTCAAAGCAATGCAATCATTTTCACTCTGTTCTGTCCACAAATCTTGTTCATAGTAGTATAAGCCATCATTAATAACTTTGGCAAGTTCTGATGTAATTTTTGCTCGTGAGACATGGTTGCCAGTGCGATCTCCTCCAGGATGTTTTCTCATATATGGTGGTGTTTGTGTTACAATCAAAATCTTATTTACATCCTGATCATCAATTTCATAATCTGAATCACTATCTGACCACTCAGTGAATGTATTTTTTCGGCCTTCTATTTGTTCCATCTCTTCATCAAATAAAAAATCAAGTTCTTCCTGTTCTTGTTCCTCTAAAGGCAGTGGCTGCTGCTGTCCTGATGTCTCCTCAAGTGCAGGCACAGATTCCTGGAAAAGGCAAAAGTGTTTCACACTTTCAGTGAATCAAAGCTAAATATCACTTCTTGAAATAATATTGGGAAGGTATCTAAATGGAAATAAAACGAACAGAGGAATTAACTGCAGGAATAGCAGTTTCAGCATCCCAAGTCATACAAAATGGAACAAAAAGATTAACAAATTATCATTTACGCTTCTTAAAACCACACCTTTTTTCTTAGGCTTACAACTCAATTTAAAAAAATAGTTCTATAGTGTAATAAGAGTTCTAACACTGGCCACAATTCAACAGAGAGCCAAACATGCTTAAGCCTACTGATTTCAATATGCTGATTGTGGCTGGCATGTTTTGATCATGGCTGGCATGTTTCACATATTTTTCTTTTCTTTTCCCAAAACAAATTCAGTAGCATGTCACCTATGGCTGCTTTCCACAGATGTGGGTTATAATGCAAGCACATCTACCAATGATGGATCCATGTAGCTTTAAGTACCTCCCTCCTAAGAAAAACACAATAACAAGGTGAAGACCAGTCTAGTGCCAGCAGGAGCAACTGTGCAGAGCTTGTCTACCCTTCCCTGCCTAAAAGTGCTGCTCCTGTTCCCATTACTTTAGCAATGCGGAAATGAGGGAAAGGACACTAGCCCCTGCTGCAGTGAGTGAACCATAGGCCACTGGAAAGTAAACCCATTTCAATTCAAGTAAAAGAATCAGCAAAAGAATACCAACATGGGCACAGATGGACACAAGTGCCTATACACAACTCAGCATGTAATTGTGGCATTATCAAGCTGATCTCCCTCCTCTAACTTTCCCCCCTTCCATATGCATCTTGCCTATTCACATTTAAGCTCAAGGACAAAGCTTATGTCTATTAAAAAAAATACTGTGAGGCACTTTGGAAAACAGTATGTAAAGGCGAATAAAATGAATAATTAACAGAGACAATTTGTGCTTGAGACCAAAATCACTAAAAGAATACAGTATATTTGCTAAAGTTATGATGGCCTGAAGGCTGTACTTCGACATGTGTCTACGTCAGGCAAGCCAACCTGCGGCCCTCCAGATGTTTTGGCCTACAACTCCCATGATCCCTAGCTAACAGGACCAGTGGGTCAGGGATGATGGGAATTGTAGTCCAAAACATCTGGAGAGCCGAAGGTTGGGGATGCCTGGTCTAGGTCATGGTACATCACATCCCATGTCTCAATCCACATTTTCAAAGTTGAACAGGAAATGATCAACTATTTTGACACATAGTCCCTTTATAAAGTTAGCCAGAAAAATCAACAGAGAAATCAACACATAATCTCATTTTATCACCAAATCTAAATTCATTTGAATGTGTCTTATTCTCTAGCATTTCAGGTACAGAACTATCCTGAAATACTTTTTACAGTATCTGGAAGACACATAACTTAGAACATCTTACAATACCTTTGGCTTTGCTGGGGATGGACGATGTCTTTTTTTAACTTCTATCCAGGGTTCAGAGTCCAGATCCGGCAAGCTTGTAGATAATCCTTTAGACATTGTTTGAAGGTTACTTGTTTCAGTGCTTTTCTTAGTATTTAGACTTCCCATTCTTGGAGAACTTGGTGCAGATTCTAAGATTGAAAATTATTTCTGTATTTAGAACAGATCAGGCTATTGTTTATTATAGTTTGACTTGCTATTTTTAATAATAATAATAATAATAATAATAATAATAATAATAATAATAATTTTATTTATACCCCGCCCTTCCCAGCCAGAAAACCGGGCTCAGGGCGGCTAACATCAATTAAAATCACAGCAAGAAACATAAAAACGATCAATTTAAAATAACAGATTAAAATACAAATTTAAAAATTCAATTAGAACTGCAGGTCTCAATTTCAAAAATAACCCACCAATAAAAGATGAAGCATAAATATTAAATATTTTTCTTTCATGAAGTTGACCTACTTTTCCATTCATGTCCTTATTGGTATGTGTTTTAAGACAAATAAGTCTACAGAATATTTTAAAATGTAAGGTGTAGCTGACAAGTGTAGAACTGCAGCTTTGAATCATTCACTGATTTACTGTCACGTTCCCCTCATGTTTAGTTGGTAGGACAGTAATAAGAAAAATTAAAGAGTTGATTCCTCCTCTGACTCAGACGTCAAGGCCAACAACACTTATATCACTGACCAGAAAGGAAATCATTCCCAGTTTTGGGAGATAACTACAACCATTAATTGAACTACATGGCAAAAGAAGGTATACTAGGTGGCAGGCAACTTGAAAAATAGGTAGAAAGAGTGGAAACAAAAAGCAGCAACAAACAAGTGTCTTGGGGAGGCAAAGCAGTCCAAGCCCTGGAATATCCCAGCAGCTGGTGCTGAAAAGGAAATCTCATGAAGGTTCTATTCTAGTGCAGTTATTGCCACCTTAGCCAATCTACTTGCATATTCAAGTGTCATCAAAAGGAAGGCAACTGCAATAGAAGTCAGGCTGTTCATTGTCCAAGATAGGAAAGATGTTTTCACCTAAAGAACCCTCAACTTAGTGCTCCCTTGGATTAAGATCAAACTTCAAGCAGTACAGTGAGACAGTAGCATGGGGGTGGCCTACTGCACAAGAAAGGGAGTTCTGTGCATGTCCTCAGCCTACAGAAGTTCACATGTTTTTCTGAGTTAGGTGGAAAAAGAAATAAAAATACCTTACCAGTATGTGAACCAAAAACTTTGCCTGGTATAAATTCTGGACAGTTAATAAGCTGAGAAAAGTCTGTTTGTGGAGGTCTGCGTGGAGAGGGTCCTGGAATTGGCCATTTCTCTGGTTCTACTCTTTTCCTCATCTTCTGATCCACTATTTCTACTTCTGTACTGTCCTTTAAAGCCTAGATGACACAAATACATAAATACAAATAAACTGTAATGTTGTATAACACTTTTTTTTGTTTCAAATGGCTGTTTCATATACTTAGCTTATCAATAGGATTCACATTTCATCATGAAGCCAACAATGCCTTTCGGATTATCTATTTTTTCTTTGTATCAAAGGGATATCCAAGAGCAGAGATTGCTTGTTTCCTAAATCTTGCAAGAGTGAGAGATCATACACTTCCATTTCGAAACATGAAGTCCACCCCAAAAGTGCTACCACATCTTGACTTATTTTTTATAGTTCCAATGGGTATGTTCTGACCTATTTCTTTCAAAATGAATTTTGTAATTGTTTCAATTATTCCTGACAATGTAGGATTGATACCAAGAAGGACCAATGTACCTCTTCTTGCTGGTAAGGAGCCAATAACGTATTCTGCTTTACTAAGATGTATTACTGGTTGTTTGTGTTTTTTTAAAGGAGCACGTATTTTTCACCCTTCTGCAGAAAAGCAATTTAGAATTACCACATTTGTTTTCTTAAAGTTCTATATTTAACAGCCTTCAATGGCAAGTGAAATAACCAAAATATGCTGAAATTAATTTTATATTGATCAGCTTGCATATTAGACAAGTGTTGCTTTGGTATTTTTTTATTTCAAATGTACTATTTTATAAAAACTGATTTTGAAGCATTAAGTAGTTTTAGGTTAGACAAAAAATTGAACCAAGTTTTGTTAAGTTTCTAATTCAAGTTTCCAAAAAAGACCCCCCCCAAAAAATGATTTATATTACAATAGAGACTAAAAACTGAAATTTGGCTTACCTCTAATATTAGACTAACATTTGTAGTAAGAGCCTGCACACGATGGAAACTGGCAATCAAAGAAATAGGCAAGAATCCTTGCTGGTCCATCTTTCTCCTCAAGAAGAAGTCTCTTTCCAAGTTTTCTACACTGAAATAATACTCACTAAATAAAAAAGAATGTTTGGTTAGCCCACTATGTTCTTCTAAACTACCATCACCCTTTATCAAAGCTGGCTTAGTATCTCTTTGTAGTAATTATTTGTTTTCTCACTGTACTAACTATTTGAAGATATTATCCTATACCACTGTGAATATTAAATAATAATAAAATAACTTATCTTAATAAAGTACCATTGCTTCACTTACCATGAGCAGTAAAAGCAGTCATAGGAATGGTTTATGCTAGCCTGAGTGAAGACAGACTGTTAGCTCCTTCCCCAGCTTTGCTGAGTAAACTTGTTCGTTTCACTGCTGTCTGCTAAAGGCCTAAAGAGGAAATCAAAGAGGGTTGCTTCTGTGGGGAGAAACAGGGGGAAAGGAGCGAAGAGGGAATCTCAGGAAGAAGATAGCAAAAACTGAGTGCTTTGACAGAGGATGGAGAGATGCTTCAGGACAGGAGAGAATGAAGCCTGCTATGCATTGGGCCCACTGAAGCTTGGTTGCTTTTCAACCCCCAACTAGAAAGAAGTACCTTTCACACTAAGTAGCCAATAGTACATTCACAGTTGGGATGAAAAAACAACCAACAAAACTTGATTTGCCAAAGTGAAACTATATATTGGGAGAAAGACAATGAGCTCATGTTACAGATAGAAGACTTGTTGCAGGAATCTCTGGTCAAGGACAGCTTTTGCAGACACACATGTATTCTAAATTGTCTTGTATGGGTGACAGAGAGGGGACCCTTTCTAGTAGCTACTTTGGAAGATGAAAAACATATACACATCTCCATCTACTTTAGCAAGAGCCATCAAACGGGACTCTTCTGATAAGTCCTCAAGCTGGCTTGTGCCATCCTTTGAAAAGTATCTGCAGAGTTGAGAACTGCCTATGAGATGAGAAGGAATGTATTAGGGTAATTCCTTTGAGGAATGCTTTGTTTCAGAAGCCTGTTTTGACTGTGGCAAAATCAGATAAAATGCACAGCTTTGGGAAGTTATTATTTGCTTCATCAAAGGAAGAACTTCTCCCTGCCTGGGCAATTGTGGCTTAGAGGAGCAGAGTCTATTTTGGGCTTCAGAAATGCCCTCCATTTCAGTTTGACAGTCTTCAATAATTAGATGGCTATTGGGCTTCCATGTAGGGCAAATTCCCATCTGCTCCACACCTTTGCGTTTGCGATCAGGTTTGACAAACCAGCGTCACTCATGTTTTCTGGAAACTTTTTGCTTCTGAGTTCACCCTAGAATGTTCTGTTATGAAACTAGAAGCAAAGGAAGCCTTATGATTTCAAAATCTGGTAGGACTCTAGATCAAAGCAGTCTACATCAAGCCCAGATTTGGCAACATCTTAATCACAGGTTTGACAGACTTGGATTATTTTTCTTTCTCCATGTGCAGAGCATGTTTGATTTTTGTCTTCGCAGGAGTTCTCAGGAAGAGCCACAAGAGTAGAGAAAACAAGAAAGCCAGACAGATGAAGGCAGGTTTCTTTTTCTTCCATAAGACAAAGATAAGGAAAAGAAAAGGTGCTGAAAAATTAACAGGTTAGAAAGAAGAGCCAGTTGAAGTGAAGAAAGGGCATAGAAGAGATTTTCCTTCTCAGGAAAACCAGGATATGAACAGGAGTCTACTCAGCAGAAGCCAAACTATTAACTGTTTCCTGTCTTCAATCAGGCAGTAGAATGCTTTTTCACCCCAACTAAGAACAGCCACTGTATAGAAATACAGAACAGGAGTAATATACAATTAGAGTACACACACCTACTATGGTAAGCATTATCGTATGACTAGAATGTATAATTATTTGCAACAAAACGAACTGCACAGTTGGGTACACATGCTGATCTTATCCCTGTTTTCAATACAGTGCAGAAGTAAATGCCCATGTTAAAAAAAGAGTCATTTTATTTTCTCTCTACCTTGCATCAGTAATGTGTAACTTCAGTATTCGAGAATAAGACTATCAATAGCTTTCAATGGCTACACTCTGCTTCCATGGTTGGAGGCCATGAAGGCAGTTTGCTTCAGAACACTAGTGGCTAGAAATGGCAGAAGGGAGAGTGCTCTTTTGCTTAGGTCCTGCTTGTGTGTTTCTCACAAGCACCTGGTGGGGCACTGTGAGAACAGGATGCTGGATTAGATGGGACCATTGGCTTGATCCAGAAGGCTCTTATGAGCGTACAGTAGTAGCCACTACTATAGTCATGCAATGGAGTTAAGTTTATTAGTGGCCCTTCCTCAAAACTACCTCAAAGTAGCATTAACTGGGGAAACTCAGCCAGATGGGCGGGGTATAAATAAGCAACAACAACAACAACAACTTATTATTATTATTAATGTTATTATTACTGTACAGTTTAAATTTGTATTATGTTCCCAGAATAATAGTAATAGTAATAATGGCATCATCATGGAAAGGGAAAAAAGTGTAAGTTACAAAATGCAATTCTTAGAATGATTAATTTATACTATCATAAAACCACAATAGGATGCATATCCTATATGATAAAACACAAACATTAAAATATATGGATAAAAGAAAGGCATGAGTTTTGAAAAGATCTGGAAGATATGCATGTACTTCAGTAAGCTGGAAAGAGACACAAGTAAAAAGAAACTGCCTAAAGATACTAGCATATTCTCTGCCATAAAGCAGAATATATTTTTTCTACAAGGTGACAATTTAAATTCCATCTGGGAAGTAAAAATTATTGGCTTATATTCACTGTCGTCACCTAGACAATGCTCTCAAAAGTGTTTGAATGAGCTTGTAAGACACCCAAGATTCTTATCTCTGAGAAATATTGAAAAGTGCCCAAAATATGGAACATAGCAAGATGGGAAAAAATACATTTCCATAAGTGAGTTAATAATAAAGGCTCCTGAGATGCTCTCAAGAACAAAGAGTGGATATGGTTTGAAAAGTGTCAAAATGTACATCTGGAGCCCCCAAGAAAATTAGACCAAGACAGACTTATAGCTTATTGAAACCAATTACTGTTTATCTGAAATAATATCCCTCAACCCCACTGAAGACAGAAATATGCCACATTACATAGGTAGTATAACTTTACCAAACTATGAAATAGGAAGAAGACATACCCTCAAGGTTCTAGTTTAAGAAAGGCCTTTTTCCCAAAAACATGGAAGCCAACAAATCAATATTGATGACAAAAATACATAATCATTTTAGCTTTGAATTCTACACAACATTCAGAACTCTGATAAGGTAGAAACTCATTTTATCTAAATTCTATTTTCAGAATGGAACCAATTATATTAATTTTCAGAATGATTCTGATAAGGTTTCTCTTAGAACATAAGGAAGTGCAGTTTTATGGCAACAAATGCCAATTATGGTTGGGTTTAAAAAACAACAACAATGTATGCACCTTATATTAATTTTCTCTCTTATAAGGTTGTCCTGATTAAAAACAAATTGAACTCTTGGGGGAGGAGGGTTTCAAGGCCAGCTATTTAATTAAAACTATAATTAGCAATACAAGAAATTAAAGTATGCATATTCTAACTTGTCTTAAAGCTTTATTTCTATATGGCTGCAGAATCTGTAAACACAGTCCAGAAATTCTAGTACTTAATAATTTAGAAAATAAAGACCTATTGCAACAAAATGCTGGACAGCACCCAATTAGAAAATAGTAAGACCTTCCAAACTATTTGGATGGTGGAAAAAGCCTCCAACATTCCAAGAACAGTAGCACATTCCATGATAAGGCTTGGAAATGTTCAAACTAATTAAGGAGACTGTGAATAATTTAACCCCTGCTAGGATATCTGACTAAATCCTACTATTAATAGCAGAACTTGAAGATATGACCAAATTTGGTTTAACAATGTGCTGAGCATCAGAGGGGGACATCATCATGCTCTACCTTAGAGGATCTGGATTCTGTACTGCAAACTCAGAAATCTGACCACAACGAAGAAGTGTCTAAGGGCAGTGGAAGCCAACTGATTAATCTGACATGGAACTGTATGTCCGCTGTCAGGTTTCACAAGGCCCAGCAACAATAACTGGGGGAAATTGAAACTGACAGCCTCAAGCCAGAATCTATCTGCCAATAAACCAAATTTATTTTTCTTTTTTTCATTTGCATCAACTGTAACAAAACAAGCAAGCAACATGCCACATAAAATGCAAGAGCAACAAAAGCCACCATTGAACTATGGCAAAACTGGATGTGCAATATGCTAATTCATAAACCCTTCACTACAATCTGAAAATTCTGAACCGCCCTGTGATCCTTGAATGAAGGGTAGTACAGAAATTTAATTAATAACAACAACAACAATTTTCTCCAGGGATTTGGATAACCAGCCTTCCAAATGGCTTTTCACAACCCATTCAAATACAAGGGAACATTTCCATTTATAGCTATAATGTATGCCATTTGTTTTCTTCAATTCAAACACAATGACAAAGCACCAATAAGTACTTTTGAAAGAAAAATTAAGAATGGCAAAATTACTTCCAAGCCAACATAATTACAAAGTTTTCATATGTACACAGTCTTACTATACCGTAACACAAGCATACCTAAGTTACAATGTCAACAAAATGCCACAGACACAACAGAGTAAGGATGTATATACATGGATTGCATGTGGTTTATAACACCAAGAAACTCAAGACCTGTTCTTATTAAAAGTTCACAGTGAAATGTTTGTAGCATTTCCAACCTATGCCACATGTTTATTTGAAACCATTGGCTTAATAAATGAATGTAGTCTTGCACAGGGACAAAGTTTAACATCTTGCTTCCCCAACCACCTGCACGATAAACACACAGCAGTCTACTTACATTTGGCGTTTAATGTATTCTTTTAGTAGTGCTTCATCAACAGAATACATCTGCACTCCTGTTCCATCATCGTAGTAATACATCATACTGGTGTTAAGATCTGGTTGAAATGGCTGGTCAGTCCTCTCATTATATTGTTCCCGGTAGCCATATGAATATTCATGGTTCACTTCAGGAAGGAGGAAAATTGAATTAATACAAATTATGAGTCTAAGTATGTGAAAAAAGAAAGCCTCGACCTAGTCAATGTTTAGAATTATTTGAGAGAGTCAACATTTTATTTTATTTATTTCATAAAATTTATATGTCACCTGATTGTAGAAAAAACTTCAAAGCAGTTTACAATATATATATACATGAGTCAGAGGGTAGAAATTTACTTTCAGAAAACACATGGCAAAGTTTCTCAGTAACATTATAATCATGGGATAAGAGGTCTCTCAGGAACCAATAACTGCTTAATGACAGGACAACAGGGAATGGAAGGACAATTTTCACAATGGAAGGACATGAATGGCAATTAACTAATTCCTATGGGAGCAGACACTATTCAAACTGTCACTATTATTTTTTCTTAATAATTTCTATTTTCATACTTCGAGGGTTTCCTCTTCCACGTCCTCTTCCTCTGCCCCTGCCTCTTCCTCTTCCTCTGTAAAATCCTCGAATACTGCCACCTTCACTTCTCACACTAGAGACTTCATCATGATCATCTCGTTTTTCTCTATCCCGTCGCCAGCCTTTTAGAAATAGAAGAAATGTAGATTCCTAGAGTTACAGAAGTGAGGTTTTAACAACAAGTAGTTGTCAATTAAATACAAACACAAATCAATAAAATTTAGATGACATACTAGTTCTTGTCTCATTGCGTCTGTTGTTGTGTGGCACAAGTTTGCCTGTTTCTGGCTGAGATCTTGAACTGTTCCGAGATCCTGGTCTATCTTGGCCTTCTGGCTTCATATCATCTAAATGAAGTGGCACCCATTTGTGCTTGTTACCTTCAAGTGTAAAATATAGAACTAGAATGCTGTTAAGAATACCCATTAACCCTATAAAATATATTACATTAAGTATTAATTCCCACGTTTTGAATACATATGCACATATGAATTCATTCTAAGAATAACAGCAAATGTCACAAAGTAACTTTCTATCATAAAAATAAGCTCTGCACATACAAGAAATAGCTTCTCATCCTATGCACAAACTCAAATTTCAAACACTTGGGAGAGCACTTTGGGAGGTGATTAGATGATTTTCATTTCAACTGGAATTTATAGAAGTCCTATTCAGACAGTATGAAAACATGAAAGTTATTAGATGAGGGGGAGCTGTGGAGGAAGGCATGCTAGCGCTGCCTCCTTTCATTTTTGGCACCTTCCATAATATGAAAGCTAGGGAGCTGTTGTATCTGTGGGGACTCCTTGCATGTATGCAAACCCCAGAAAATCAGACTGCTGCAGGAATAGTAAGATATCACTGGTGGGCCTCAGTAAGATCTTAAAAGGACACTCTTTTAAAGCAATTCTTCAGAAATTTAATCCCACTGTGTCTTTTACCATGTTCATAGGTTCTGTGGGGATATCACTGAAAATACTATTCAGTTTATTGTGCTTTGGAGACAGTGAAGAGTTTTATGTCATAGTAGTAATATTAATATTATAACTGCTCACTCTTTTCCACCTTTCTACCTTCCAACTCTTTTGAAACCTAACATATGCTAATCGCCTATGTGAGCTTTTCCTGTAATATAAGCAGGATATTAGGTTGGTTGCTACCTCATTAAATGACTTGTGGGGAAACAAGACACTGTCAGAGGGTTAAAGAATTTCCTCCCATGACAAAACTGATGTGATGCACTCAAAGTGCTGAAGCAGCTCCTTGTTTCTGAATATGATTTTTGTGTTCTAACTTAGATTAAAATTTTATCTAAGGGTTCATCTGCATGCATTTACAGTATGAGGTTACTGATCTTCACACAGAAAAAGCTAATGAAATTTCTTTATATATAAACTAATGCCCAAATTTAAAATTTTAGGAAAATGAAGATTTGCTAAATTCTAAAATATTAAAATATTAATACAGCAAGATTTGTGCAAGCACTATTGAAACAGTCATAAATTAGAGTTGCAACCTTTAAAAAACTGTCAATAAAATTAACAAGAATGTCAGAAATCAGGAGCACAAACATACTTTACAGCTCCATTCTTTAAATTTAGTCATGATACCTCAGGTTATAGAGAACATTATTAATATGCTAGCCCAAACCAACCTTTTTTCTTTTGATTGTTAATCTGAGCCTCATCTTCACTAACGTTTTCGCCAGGAATATCCGGATTTATTTCCAGGTTTTCTTTGATTCTGCTATTATTCTTCCTTTCATTCTTCTCTTCTTTCTCCTTTTTAATTGGAGTTTTTTTATTCTGATTGCTTATATTTTTACACTGTAACACAACAGAGAAAAAAAACATTAGAGCGGAATCCTAACCCCATTCAAATATTTGCAGCAATCCCATCCCTGCTGCCAAATTTGAGCTCCATGATAAAAAAAAGCAAACCACTCTTTCCTACTGTCCATTTATCAACTGTTCAGTTGACATGTGCAAAGTAACAGAATCACAGCAGAAAGTCCCAGCCTCAATTTTTATGTGTTGGTTATACTATCTGTACAGTCCCTATTCACACGTGTTCAGAGCCAGCTATATGTATGAAGGCTCATTACATGTTTCCAAGGAACCTGCAAAAGCAAGGTACAAGGCACAATTAACATATGGGGGGGGGGCTTGTTACCACAATTCCTCTACTGCCTTCCCCAATCACATCACTGAGCACAAGAACATATGGACAGAACAGATAATAATAAGCCCGTTCAACTCCCAAAACAGTTCAAAAACCAAGGTGCGGCTTCCAATTGGCTGCAGGAGCTTCCTGCACTCAAGTGGAAGCCGCATCAGATGTTTAGCATCCGAAAAAGTTTGAAAACAAGAACACTTACTTCCGGGGTTTCAGTGTTCAGGAGCCAAAATGTACGAGTACCAAGGCATTCGAGAACCAAGGTACAACTGTATTCCATTATTAGTAGAGTTAGATTTCCAGCTAATGTAAGAATAGTTAAATCCATTATAATTACTATGGCTCCCTTTCTCTTCCCCACATGCTTCTACTAGCAGGCTCCTCCACAATCCTTCCTTCTTTCTTTTTCCTTCTCTTTCTTTCTTTGGAGGCAACTTGCAGAAATAAGCAATTGCTGCTTCCTTACAACCACTTTTGGTATCTACCCCAGCTGAGCAATGGTAGCTTTCTCTGTAAACTACTTTCATGTAGGCGAGTTACAAAGAGACAGATCATTTGTTACTACAAGCCACACAGACAGAACTCTCTGGGTGGAGCACCTTTCTTGCAGCAGTGATGGTGGTCCATGTTCTTTCTCCTTCAAACCGGGTTTCGCATAACACTAATCCAAGTTGTGTGGTTTGTTTAAACCATGTGGCTGTTTAAACCTAAGTGCTCCCATTTCACTCCTTCGTTTGTTCAGATGAAGCAACAAACCACAAGCCTTGCATTAGTGTAACATTCAAACCAGTGCTTATGGTTTGTTTCTCCCAAATAAACCAGGATTGGGACTCTAGTTATAGCTTTGAAGAACACAGGTTGCAATGGGTTTTGCTGCCATAGACAGAAGATTGGGACTGATCCTTTTCAGCTTAAGTACCATATCATTCCACATTCAATCTGATTTCTAAATCATACTTCAGAAAAACCAGCTACAAGAGTCCTGTGGCATAGGGTAGAGAACCATTAGCTATTTACAGAATGCTTTAGGAGAGGGAATGGGGGCTGGCTACCCAAAAATATTTTTCTGCAAATTGTCTAGCTGCCCTTGCTGATCTCCCAAACAGATACCTAGGTCATTTGTATGCAAAACAATTGTCATTAATTAACTGATCAGCCTTGTACAACTCATATATGCTTTAAGAATGAACTGAACATTATGTGCATCAATTAGTTCTATCATACCTCATTGATATTGTGTTTTGCAAAGGTCACAATATGAAATTATTTTTATGTGGTATAAAAAAGAAAAGCCATCTAGAAATAAGTAAATGTTGTCATTGCAATTTAAACTTGTTAAGGAAATAATTTTGCCTTCATTGTAAACTACCGTAGTCTTACAAGCAGTTAAACCACAGGTGTCAGACACAAGGCCCGCGGGCCTAATCCGGCCCGCCAGACCTCGTCATGTGGCCCGCGCTTGCCTCCCTCCCTCCCGGTGCCCGCCCACCCGCACCGGGGAGCGAGGGCGCGCGCGCTCACTGCACGCAGGGCCGGAGCTGCCATTTAGGCCAACTAGGCGGCCGCCGCGTTCCTGGCCCTCCTGCGCCCGCCCGCTTCTCCAGCTGGCCGGCGGCCCGCCCTCGGGAGGCTGAGGCAGGCGCTGCTGCTGCTGCTCTGCTCTGTCATGCGTCCTCCCTCGTTTCTGCCAGCGCAGGCGCAGCAGCAGACAGCAGCAGTTTCCCTCCTGTTTGGCTGCTGCTGCTGCTGGCGTGGAGGCGGAGCTGCTGGCTGGATTCGACGCGAGGCGACAACGAGGTAAAGGCAGCTGCGGGCTGGGCCAGGGGCGGCGGGCGAGGGGGAAGCCCTCTTTCTAAAAATAGGCCACTACTTCCACAGGTAACTCGCTGCTGGAGTCTCCAGCACAGCTTTGCAAGTGAGCTGCGAGGCTGCGAGTCTGAGGCTGTGCACGCCTCATGTTGAAGAGGGAGCCTGAGCCAGCTCCCGCAGATCAATTGTCTCCAGTCTCCGTGGAAGCCCATTCGCTGCCTTTCCCTCATTGGATCTGTCGATCACTTTCCCGATCACTTCCCCCCTCCCTCTTGTACCGTGCCTGGCTGCTGCTGCTTGAGGCTCTCTTCCCCTCTTGCGGGGAGGGGTCTGGGGAGGCGAGGGGGGTGGAGAGAAACGTTTCATTCAGGCTAAACTGGCAGTAATTTAATCCGATCCCTCTGCTGAGAACAGACAGCAGTCGTGGTCCTTTAGAAATTCAGACAGCTCCCCCTGCCCCCCCCCACCATGTTTTTGGTGTAATACAGATTCAACCCTAAAGCCAAATCGCATCGAGGAGCCCCCTTGCAGTGTCGTTGCTGGCCGTTTGCCTTGCCGGTAAGTACGGCTGAGGTGTGGCAGCGCAGGTCTAGCCGTACCTGCTCAGAAGTAAAGTAATGAATCGCCATTCATTGTGGTTTATCTTATTTGTCTCAAGCCTTGCGCACCGATGAGACGCAGAAGCCCCTTGTGTGAGCAGGCAGGACCCCGCCCGCCTCTCCCCTGCCCTCTGTCCTGCCCACCTCTCTCCTGATTTCTCCTTTTTTCACTTTCCCCTCTTCGCCTCTCCTCCTCTTTATGGTTTACCTGTTTTCCCCATCCCCCTTTTCCCTCCCTTCCCCCCCTCGGTCACATCTTTTTCCAGCCTTTCTTTCTCTTCCCCACTTTCCCCACTTACCAAATTCTATTTTCCTCTCCTCTTTTCCACATCCTTCCTTTCCCCTCTTTCTTTTTCTCCTTCCTTCCTTCCTGTCTTTCTTCCTCTCCCTCATTCTTATTCTTTCTCTCCCTCTCCTTTCTTTCTTCTCTCCCTCTTTCTTTTTCTTTCCTTCTTTATTCCCTTCCTTCTTTCCTACTCTTCTTTCTCTCCCCTCTTTCCTCCCTCTCTCCCTCCCTCTCCTGCATGTAACAGATTGCTTTGTGCCTGGGTCTTCTCACATGGTGACTATTCAGTAGGCATGGTGCTTGTTTACTAATTAATGGGTTTGTGTATGCTAGTCCTATCAGAAGGGCCATGATTTACACCAGTGCCACCGTGCTCTCCTTTCACCCCGAGTTAAAATGATTGAAGTAGTGCACGGAGTGGACACATAGTCCTACAGATAAAACCGGCCCTTTGAGGGTGACCAAACTGCTGATGTGGCCCCCGATGAATTTGAGTTTGACACCCCTGAGTTAAACTAACAGTTAACCAGCTTGCTAACCTCCATCTGTTGTACCTTATAGCTGCTAGCTCCTCTGCTACCACACTCAACCTAAGCTTGTCCAACATTCTGAAGCTGGGAAAGTTACAATACTGTTATGAAAAGAACATTATGATGACAGTGCAGAGACAGGAGAAAATTGGCTGGTAGGCAGAATTATGAGAAGAGAAGAGTACAATATTGTTTGTTATTTCTCTGGGCAAGAGATACCTGCCACATGGAAGTGGCAAACTTCATTGTTGTTGTTACAAAGAAATGTTATAAGTGTACTGACTTCAGAGTTGGCGATTTCACTTGGTGTTGGCCAGTTTGATGCATCACTGAAGTCATTTGCCTGCAATGGTAATGAACACATCTTACTATCCAGAAACATTTGTTCAACAGCAAGCAAGCAAGCACCCCCATTTGACACTGGATTTATGCTACAGTTTTACAGAAATAAGATCGCAAAACAAAAACTCTTGATTCTTACATATCGCAAAATAACACAGTGAAAAAAGCAAACTCAGCAACGTGGTCAGCAATTCTGAATCCATACACCTTTTAAAAACAATGTGTTCAGTCATTTTTATGAAGGCAGTCTTTTCAAATTTGATATTAATGTTAAGAAATAATTTGCATAATAATTAACAGTCAATGGATGTGAATTACTTGAAGCTAAAATCAGCAAGTAAACATAGCTTTTCTGCTTATCCTCTATTTCCAATGTAACTCTTGGTAAGGAAAACTTTTCCATCAGTTTGGAAAATTACATACAACACTCAGACTAGCTGTTTTACTTCTCAAGATGCTCCTACAGTAACTTATCCCTTGTTCAGTTCAAAGGACAGACCATATTGTAAGATAATGGCTATTCTGAAAAAGGTATCAAGAAAACTCTAATAAACTTTTTTGTTTGCTTTAAAAAAAACTTTCAACCGTCTAATTTCTGGGTACTCCCACTTTCTAAAAAGCATATACAAATAGATTTTAAAAGCAACATTTGTATATGAGAAAAGGATTTCATGTAAGTCTACCAGCACTATCTTTCTTCCTGAACTTGAATAAGATGGTAACTTAAAAACTTTGCTTCAACAGTTCAGTAATAAGGGTGAAGCCTATGGTTCAGGTTTTATAGTCTTTTCCATATTAAAAAACCTATTCATTTGAAGTATGTGGTATCAAATAAGTCCTCTTTATGATAACTTAAATAAATATGCAAATACAGGATTATCAGTATATTACAATAAATGAATTTAATAATTATGAAAGTATTAATTACTAATTAATATAATAATTTAAACATGAATTAATAGACTATAATACTGATTTGGACTCCTAAAACATACCTTACTCGATTTCTTTACTTTCGATTTTCCTGCCTTTATGACTTTAGCAGAACTCTGCAATTCTAAAATGAATAAAAGAAAGATGTGATTCAAGTAATCCAGAAAGAGTAGCAAAGCCAAGTTCATCACATAATTTAAATAGTATGATTAATTTCTGCTCTCACATTGTTTAAGTACAAGTTGAAACAAAGAAATTCCACAAATTTGTAATATTTGCCTTGTATGCTAGTTTATAAGAGTATTTACTTTTCCAGAATTTTGTATTCCATATGTGACAGCTGTGGGGGCACAGACTGAAATATTTAAGTAGCTGTCTGTTACATATATCTATAAGCATAATGGTAAAGTAAGAATTCATCTGACATAGATTGGATATTTGTTCTGAAATCTACAAATATACTGGATAAGTAAATACTACAAATATTACAAATTTGTCAGATAACTTACTAATACATGATTAATGTTTCAGGTCTTCTCCATATCATACTCTGAACAGACATATGAAAAGTGAAGATTCTAGAGCCAAAGTGAAAATAAAGAAACAAAACAGTCTAGTTTCAAGAAGTCCATCAAACATTAAGAATGTAAATAGTATACTATAAACAAAATACAATTAAAACAAAAATCTATCTAATGCTTAGCAGGCTAAATAATTAAAATTAATCTAATTTCAATTAATTGTTTGCATCTTTCTGGCGCTTATGAGGAAAAATTATAACTGCTAGTCCTATCAAAAAGCATCAAGTATAGATGGAGGGGATGCTTTCTCTATATATCAGGCATCTCCAAACTCGGCCCTCTAGATGTTTTGGGACTACAACTCCCATCATCCCTAGCTAACAGGACAGGTGGTCAGGGATGATGGGAATTGTAGTCCCAAAACATCTGGAGGGCTGAGTTTGGGGGTGCCTGCTATATATGTTTAATAACCTAGTTAGGAGTGCAAATGTACACGAGCCCAAAAAGATTGGGATCCCCTGCTGTACACTGTAGGAATTTAAGATGGAAGAGATATACTGTACACAGTACTACTTTGTAATATATTCCTTTCTAATATGTAACGCATTTTGAATGTGAGCTAGTAACTTATCCAAAAGAGAAATAATATGATCAAAACAACAACCGTGTGGTAGAGATTATGCTCATTGTATTGCAGAAGAATAGTACTGTACTACTGGGGTCTCCAATGCGACAACCATGTGCACCACGGTGGCCTCAGGCAACCCCCAATCTGGAGACCAATGGGGAGTGTCATAAACACCACTCTAAGCATTTTGGAGAAAAGTCTGAGTTGAATGATACCGGGTATATTACTAACCACCGCCACATTTAGAGCAGGAACTAGTCAGGCATATCATATCTGACAGCATCTTTTCTGAACACATCCGCTTTAATATTATATTCTAGCATTACAAGGTAGTGCCTGAGCAACTATCTATCTGTCTAGGCAAGCATGTAAAGCTGAATGCGCACAAGTTAAATGTGTGTAAATTGCAGACTTAATGTGTAGAATAAGTTTGCATAGCATCACTTAATGAACTTATTACATGAAAGCTGAAGATATGCAAAACAAATTATCTATTTAATAAAATCCTAATTAATGCTAATTAACCTTTTACTTTCCCTATTTTTTAATGTAAAATACAAAAGCTAGTTATTTAAGGCAGAACTCTATTTCTAAGATATTTAAGCTAGGATATTTAACACATTTATTAGGGAGCAAGTACTTAAGAATTCAACTAAATGAATTCTTTTATCCAAGTTTTAAATTGTACTGTTATATCACTTTAATCTAGCTAAGTCCCAGAGCACTAATATAATACCTTCTATTATCTCCAAGAGTGTTACAACTACTGCTGCTGAATTTGAATACTATTTCATGATAATTCCTGCTACACAGTGGCATACTGTGGTTTGTGATCCACAAATTACCGGTACTGTATATACAGTACAGTACATGCTAAAGTTTCTTGCAAGACCATCAAGCATGAACTACAAAGCAAAGCATGACTAATTACTACAATGGTCATTCTCTAAAGACCTGTCAGTGCAAATATATATTTAAAAGCCTTGAATTTGCTTCCACCAGCATACTATCACAGGAACCCTAAACTATGAATAGCACCCTCAAGAGAAAATGAAGTAAACTCTATACAGAATTCACGTTTTTCAGTTTTATTGTAGGTAATGCAAAGTGTTGACAAACATGCACAGCGACAGAAGAAAGAGTAAAGGCTATTTCATAAGTTAACTCGTTAAGTTTTTGTTTGAAAGTAAACTTATTTAATAGCACCACCCATACATATAAGTTCACAAATATGTAGAACTGCAGTATATATGCATACAACAGCGGTACATACACAACAGTGATTTACATGCAAGCAGGAATAAACTATTCCCTGCACGCAAGTGGCATCCGCACAGGATTCTGACATGAAGCAAGCAATAGGCATAATGAAGGACAAAAACACAGAAAAGCTCTGTATGGGCATAGTAGGACTACAACAGTGTCCCCACCACCACCACGACGTCTATCAAGCTAGATCTCTTCTCAATCCCCACCCCCCAAGAAGTAGCCGCTTTCGCTTATAGGCATCCCTACCGCTGCCAACTGAGCTCTGGCTTTCCCAACCGCTTCGCTCTCACCGTCCACCTTATAAAACAACTCCAAGGCAGAAGAAGCCACACCTCTTCACGCTCATTTTCCTAATCTGACCATATATGCAACATGAGAGAGGGCAGGCAAGGCTGAAAAGAGCTCCCTGGCACCGGCTGGCTGGCTGGAGGCAAGCAAGCACACGCCTTTCTCCGAAGCCTGTGTCATTCGGGGTCGCCGCCGAAAGCGAGCGGGGAGGGTGGAGAAAGAGAAAGAGAGAAAGAGAGAGGGAACGCTTTAAAGAAACTTGAGAAGGAGGCACAACAGCAGCAGCAGCACGCGGGGCTCTTGTCCTCCCCGCAGTAGGTCAAAACACAAGCTCCCTGTTCGCCCAGCCCTTTCCTTACCCGAGTCCTGCGGGGCGAGCTCGCTGCCGGCGGAGGCGCTGGAGGGGGATAAGCTGCCGCCGGAGACGGGGGGAGGCTTCCAGCGGGTCCAGGGGTTATCCTTGGGCAGGGGGGCCTCGACGGCGTGAGGCTGCTGCTGCCCCGGTTGGCACTTGTCGCCGTTGCTACTATCCTCTTCCTCCTCGTCGTCGCCGCCCTCTTGCTGCTGCTGCTGCTGCAGCCCCTCGCCGGAGCCGCTTTCCCGGGGGGCTTCGGTCACTTGGCCGGAAGGAAACAGGAGCTGCTCCTGATGGTTCTCTTCGGGCAGTCGGGCCCCGCCGCCGCCGCTCTTCTCCGCGCCGCGAAGTGGTGCCTGCGGGACGGCCGCGGACATGCCGAGAGGGGTCCGCACCCGCTGTCCTTCCGCGCGCCCCTCTCCCTCCGCTCCCCGCTGGGCTGCCGTAGCGCGGGAGGGGGAAGAAGAAAGAGAGCCTCTAAGCGGAGCTGCTTCGTGCGGGGGGCCTGGCCCGCCCCACGGGGGCTGCGGCTGGCGGGGAAGCAGCCCCCCCGCCCCAACAGCGGCCTCCGGGGGCGGCGTCGCTCATTCACCTCAGCGGGTGGTTCAACCGCCACCGCCCCGTGCCGGGGGGGGGAAGGGAGGGGGTTGTAGAGAAGAGAGACGCGCGAGAGGGCCCCGCACGAGACAGGAGAACGCGTCGCCGCCGAGGGGCCGCCCGGGGTTGAGGGAGGGGGGTAGGGGGTAGGAGGAGGCGCCGGAGCCGAGGCACAGTTTTCGTGGGGCCTGCTTTGAGGTCCGGCAAGGAGCTCCGTCACAGCTGTCGCGCGTGTGTGCGCTTCCTCGCGCCGGGGGAGGCGGGGTGGGTGGGAAGAGGGGCGGGGACAGAGTCAGGGAAAGGAGTGAAGGGAGGGGGGTAAGAAGAAGGCGGCGGCGGCGGCGAACGGGCGAAGCGCTCTGCAAAACGAGGGCGGAGCCTCTCCGAACCCCTTCGGCGCGTTGTGACATCACAACGGCCAACAGCGCGGAGGGAGGCCGCGTGCGTCTCTTCTCCGGGCTCGCCTTCCCCCCCCCCTCCTTTTCGCTCTGCTCCCCTCCCCTCCGCCTCGGCTAGCCCCGCCTGCGCCCCGCCCGGAACGAGGAAGCGAGAGGCGGCAGCGGAGATGGCTGCGGAGTGTAGTGCGGCCGTCCTCAATTGAGGACCTGGGAAGAGGAAGCGGCGGCGGCGGCGTTCAGGGAGACGCCACCGTTCCCCCTTCGAATTGGGTGGGCCGAAGGAATGCCGCTTCTTGAGGAGCACGACAGACGCCAGTGTCTGGGGGAGAGGGAGTCAGTTGACAAGGGATGGGGCGCGAAAGAACGCGGCCCGTCGGCACCTGAGAAAGGGCTTCCTGTGCACGAAGCTCACCTTCGGCCACACCAGCATTTCTTCGCCTCAGGAGAAGTGGGAAAGGGTTATTTTGGGGAGCTTTTTTATTTTTATTAAGACTTTGGGCAGGCAACCTTGACACTGCAGACTTAAAAACAACTGCCTGGACAATATAATTAAGCGTTGTTGCATTGATTATAGCTTGCTGCCGAAAGATCATTTACATCCCCCCCCCCCCACGGCTGCATGCTGTAGGAGGAAGCACTAAGTCTTTTGAAGTTTCCACCAGCACATGAGCCCACACGGAAGGCGGCGGCTGCCCGCCGTCTTTCAATTTTGGCTTAATGTACAATGGCTTTGAAGATCCAATAAGATTAAAATGTTCCAGAGCGATGCAGCGTTGGCTAAAACATCTTTCGAAATAAGACTCAGTTGTGCTGTAGGCTCCCGTGATACAGTCTGGGATGGTTCCACGGGTTTGGACTAGATGACCCCCCCGGGATCCCTTCCAACTCTTATGATTCTTGTTTACCATGACACAGTAGACAAACGACTAGATTTTCTCTTGGAAAATTAATTCTGCAAACAACGAAAAGAGTTTTGCACCTAAAAAGATGCTGTCATCTTCACTTGCAACATCTATCTATAGCTTCTGTGGCTGTTCTTTGTGACATGCACATTTAAGAAAGCACCAAAGCAGTAGACAGCGGTGCTGTCATAGCAATCCATGCATTCCAAATGTAGGCTAATAATAGAACCAAATATGGAGCTGGAAGCCAACTTCAGCTTGTAATTCCATTTTATGTACATGTTGCAATAACCTAAGTTGCTTCCATTCTTCTAAGCTAAAAAACAGTAACTGTCCTTTGAAACAAAGGGGTGTTGTTTACTTTCTGGAAGACATAAGGTTCAGCCTGAGTCTAGCATTCCAAGAACTCTTACTAATTATGCCCTGCATTTGCTTTAATTCATTCTACAGTATTTATTTTTATTTAGAATGATAAAGCAAACAGCTAAGTAGCATATGAAAATTTGTACATAAAATGCACCTCCAATTCCCCAAACTATTTAAAATGCTAATGTAGTTACCTGATAGTACCACAGGAAATGTCAGGTTATACAGATTTTACTTACAACTGAAACATTCCTTCCATATCAGACATGAACCTAGAGAAGCTGCTTTGCAATTCATCACTTTAAAAAATTGCCTGACAAGCAGTCCACAGCTCTTAAGAGTCCACAAGATGGAATGGAAAACAGGTATTTTAAAAATGACATAAATACAAATAATTTTAGAAGGCAACTAGAACATGCTACTTAAAATGCATGCAGTTCATAAAATTGTGTATGTCAAATGGTTAGGAAAAAAACTGCCTGTCTGTTAATCATGTGAACAGATAAAAACGTATCAGAAGAACCTAAACCACAAATGAAAGTGGTATTTTTCAGTGGTTATGAAGGCATTCAGGAGGGCATTTTGCTCCATCTTGCATTACTGGGTAGAGACATTTTGGGGCATATAATGGGAGATAGCATATGTCTCTCCCACAATTTCTGTATTAATATTACTGCTACCTACACTTTAGCTATGGAGTCAATAGCATAAATGTCCCAACATCTTTTATTGACCAATTGTATTGGATTAGTATTAGTTTCTGATACTTGAAGGTATGCTAGATGCTTCTGTTCATTCTACTACATACCCAATGCTGTTTGTCTACTTGTGGCTCATGTTAAGAAACGTGCCAAGAGGAAGGTGTGCTTGGCAAATCCACACTGTGATCAACTCCTGCCCAGAAACCTATGTCCCCACTGTGGAAGGACGTGTGCTTCCAGAATTGGCCTCCACAGTCACTTACAGACTCATTGTTAAAACCGTGTTTATGGAAGACAATCTTGCTGAGCTATGAGTGATCGCCAAAGATGACGACTGTGGCTCATACTGTCCATTGAAGGATATTACATGCTACTTTGGTTATGGACAGTGCTTATCTAGATAAAGCAGTCCTTAAATATAAGATCCTTCTTAAATAAGATTTCTGAGTACAGGACATAAAGATTTAGGACTCATTTTGGCTCAAGTTTCAGGAAATTGTGTTTCCATTGTCATATTTTCCTAATTACAGGTAGGTAGCCATGTTGGTCTGCCATAGTCGAAACAAAATAAAAAATAAAAAAAAATCCTTCCAGTAGCACCTTAGAGACCAACCATGTTTGTTATTGGTATGACCTTTCGTGTGCATGTACACTTCTATTTCCTAAACGATTCAAGATTGAACTGAGAACATCTTGACAAGGTCATTCATTACAGTCATCAAGGCTGCATAGCAAAGACAAAATGGGTGATGTTTCTGGTTCAGAACGCCTTTATGCCGAAGCATACTCTAAATAATGTATATTCCCTGGAAGTAGACAATAATTAAAGGTAAAGGTACCCCTGACCTTAAGGTCCGGTCCCGGACGACTCTGGGGTGATTAAGCCGCTTCTGGCGAACCAGAGCAGTGCACGGAAACGCCGTTTACCTTCCCACAGGAACGGTACCTATTTATCTACTTGCACTTGATGTGCTTTCGAACTGCTAGGTGGGCAGGAGCTGGGACTGAACAATGGGAGCTCACCCCGTCGTCGGGATTCGAACTGCCGACCATCCGATCGGCAAGCCCTAGGCTCTGTGGTTTAGATGAGTATTGTGTTTTGTTTTTTAACTATTGAGTAATTAAGGTTCTTGGGAGAGTTGTCTTAGAAGAAGTCAACTATTTTCATATAAAACATTGCCATTTAAGATTACATAGAGCCCACGAAGAGTCGGACACGACTGAACGACAACAACAGAGCCCATGGGTATGGCAATCCCAGTCGCAGAGCCTACTAAAACTTGGTTTGGCTGCTCAATTCGGATACAGTACTTTCATTGGAGCCCAATGACTCAACAACTGTCTACAAGGCGGCTCTTCACAATACAAACCAGCAGCATGAAAATGTTTTTGCAAGGTTTTATTGAAAAATATAAAATGCAGTTTAGAAAAGTACACAGAATTCTGAAACTTACTTTCATTTAATTATGATTTTCCTTTTTGATTAGAACACCATTAGTAAATACTTTTAAATGAAATGTGTTAGGCAAGAGTTTTAGAGACATTTGAATATAGGAAGGCCACAAAACTTTGTTATCAAAGACTTTGTTACCAAGAATTTTGCCGGTCTTTGAAATATAGAATGCACTTTAAATGCAAGATTAATTAATTACCGGTATATAAAATGCTGTTGAAAGCACATGATTATGACACACTAATTCACAGCACATAAACAGTAGTCTTTGAATAGTTGTGTTTAGAGAAATTTGACAGTATTTATTTTGTAAATTTTATATATCACTTGGATTTTTGAAAAAGACCTCAAAGTGCTTTACAAGGAACCCACTATGTCCATTAACTGGGTAGCACTAGCAATGAATACCACCCCTTAATCACTAAATTGGACACACAAGCATGTTACTGCTCCTGGTACAGCAGATTTTGTGGTATAAAGTTCTAGTAGATGTATAATATTGTGGCAGATTCCATTTTCAAACATCCAGCTATTTCAAGCCAATCAGTTTTTACCAATTCTGGTGTTCCAGAAACCAGCAACTGGAACACTCCAAAATGAGACATAGAGCCAATCCCATGTGGGCCATAAACATTTCTCAGATGAAAATAGGACTATCCTAAGGAAAAATGAGACATTTCTGAATCAAATCAGAAACCGGGGTGGCTTCTGTAAATCCAGGGCTATCCCTGGAAAATAGGGGCACTTGTAGGGCCTGCAGCTATCCATAACTGATCAGAGGAGTGAGTTTTAATACTTAAGTTCTCCGTGAAATTACTTTGAACAAGACTTTAGCATTATCTGGAATCCACTTAAAGCTGCTGCTTCAGCATAAAGTGCTGTTCACTACATTTAGGAAGTTCGGCCAAGTTTTTTTTTTTTCTTAGGCTTTCACCTTAAGTTTTGGTACTTTTAATGAACTTCCTCTTCAACAGACTTTGCTCTTCAAAAATTATTCTAGTACGTACAATCTTATGCAGGTGTACTAAACATGTCCAAATTCAATGGGACCTATTCCTAGATAAGTGGGCTGACTTCATCTTTAATTATTCAGCACAATCCAGTTGCACTTAGAGCATTGTATCCAACTAAGTCACTGCATGGGTTTAACAACTTCCACTCACACAACAGAACCCCAATCTCCTCCGAGTTTCCCCCCAACCCTCTAGCAGATTTGGGGTGGAGGGAAAGAGAAATTGTGTGAGCAGAAGTTATAACTTTATTGGATTCAGACACAATAATATTTTATCAAATTCAACAGCACATACTAACTTCCATATAATATGAAAGAAAATACAATGGGTAAGATGAAGAGCTTCTGTGAACCTAGCTCAAGTCATAGGATGCATCCACTGAATAATAGGGGGATTTATTTTCACCAAGTCCTGCTCCCTGAAACACAGCAGCCCCATTGAAGGCTGTTCTGGAGTGTTGGGGGACCTTGTGGAACTGTGTGGGAGGCAGCATGGGGAACGCTGGGGATAATAAGGATTGGATCCAAATGAAGATGGCCACTTTCATCCCATTAAAAATACTGAGAGTTAACTTAGTCTTGACTAACTTGTCCCATTGATTTCAATGGAACTAAAGCGGAATTAACTACAATATTGGGTAGGATCCAAATGAAGTTAATCCCTCTTTACTGCAACATGATGCAAAATAGTTTGTAAGAAAACCAACATTAAACATGCAACATATACAGAAGGATTTGTACTTTATTTTCATTTCAGGTGTAACAATTCAGTCAATTAACATTTTATGATTCCTCAACAGAAGTACACACCTCCTCCCTCCATTTTAAAATAAGAACACACTTGGCATGCTGCTTTAAATGATTAAAGGTGGACAAATAGTTTTAAAGAACCAATTATGAGGTGCAGGAAAGTAACGTGCAAACTTTGTTCTTCCAACTGAAGTTGAAATAGGGTCAGGGAACACTGAAGATTGTGGGTTGTATGTAGCTGCCTACTCCGCAGAGTCTGCATAGGCCATCTTAATAATTTTTATTATGAATAAACTTTTCAAGTTGAGCTCATTATTGAGAGTCCAGTTGGTCTCCCTGAAGGAATTTTTAAATTCCTAGTCCTAGTGACAACCTGGAGTGTGAAACTTATGCTAAAATTTACATAAACCAAATTTAAGCAGCCTGTATTGGTCTTTCTTCAAAGGATAAGTGTACTCTCGAAATAACAATAGTCTTAAAAATCAGTCTATTCTTTAGACAGACATTACCTGTATTAAGAAATTGTGCTAAAATTGTTATTGGCATGACTGGTGCAAGTTTGAAACTGGTTGATTTCATTCTGATATAATGCCAAGTTCAATTTAATGTCCAATTGGTGACTTAACTGAACTTATGTCTGACTTGTTCTCCACATGAAGTCAACATGATGATCCATGTAAAAAAGAGCTCAGAACAAGTCTATATAGAGCAGTTCCAAAGGACAGAGCTATACAGCATATTTCTGGAGGAAACGTTCAAAGGCATCATATATAGCTTGTCTAAGAGAAAGAGAAGATTAACAACATTAATGAAGGTACACTAATAATTTACAAGATTTTTTTTTGTCCAGATGCAACACAGTGTTCTAACAAAAGATTTTAGCGCCTGCTTCTACTATACATTTTAGGAAAATGTCCATTTGTCTGTTTTCAGCATTCAGATACTTCTTGAGATATAGTTGCCAAAATTGAGGGTTCCTGAGTTGGGGTGGTGGCCTACATTGATATTTGAATGCAGCATGCCAGTTTTAAATAAAAATGGTGAAATAAAACACAACTTTGCCATGACTATGCCCATTTTTTTGCTTATCTTCAGCCACCACTTGAAATATTGTTGCCTAACTTGGCATGAAAGTTGCCAAGGTGGGAGCAGCTATCTTCAGCAATGTTTGGATGCTAGGTGCCATTTTGATTCAATTTAGTGGAACAATACAGGACTTTGGATTCTTTTTTTTGGCATAGATTTGGCTGCCTCTCAATAAATCATCACCAAACCCAGCATGAGGGTTCCAGGTCTGGAGGGGCGGGGGGAGTGCAGCAGTCTTCATTGACATTTGAACAATGGACATAATTTTAAATACACTATTCATTTATTTTTAAAAAAAACCACAAAAGTGTTTCTAAAAATTCCTGGGCAATGCCGAGCACTTCCTGCCAGTTATAAAAAAAGCCACAAAACTCAGAAATCCACAATTTAGGGGTAACAAATAAAACAACTGAAATATAAAACAGAACTGAGTAGGAAATAAAGCTCGTTTCAGATGTAATGCTGTCATTTAGCACTAAATAAATGAGAAGAGAACCTAGGTTTATACACCACCACTTCACTGTTATAACAACCTAGCAGTATACACTTCCTGTTAAAGACTACATCCAAGCTAGGTGGGAACTCTATAGTTATTTTAAACTATGGTTTGTTAAAACAAGCCTGGCTCAAACTGAGGAGTCCATAAGCCCAAGACTCAATTCAGCTTGTTCACATAGCACAAAACCATGACGTATTACTACTCTGAAGTGGCCTAAGTCTGTTGAATGCAGGCAACTTTTAGACTTTAAAGCACTGCTACAACAAAATATGTATACTTAGCACTTAAGAGATGCAGTAGTAGTAGTAGAGTATAAAAGCTTTGTTTGATTTTCATTGCTTAATCAATGCCTCACCTGAACAATCCTTGTTTGAAGAGGTATGCACTAACATGACCTCCTTCCAAGTATCTGATTTCACATCCAGGCCATATTTCTTGAAGGCTACGTACACCAGTTCTTGGAACATAAGCATCCTCCTTGGCTTGAACTACTATGATCAGTGTTGGATCAACTGGAACTGAGAACAAGGAACAAAGCTCTTTAAAGCTAAATATGCTATCTTTAGTTCAGAAGACAATGTTACAGAAAGGTTAAAATTACAAGGTAATTGCATGGGAATTCACAATTATGTCTTCAGCAAATAGCAACTATTTAATGTAGCCTTAGTTCTTTTTTACTGCTGAAGCAACAGTCAGTAGCTTATGTTAGATTACACAAGAATGGGAAAGAACAACGGAAAATTAGTCCATATACAGTAAGTTCTGAACATGAAACCAGCTTTCTTGATCCTGCTGAGCCTAATAACTTGCTCTAGTATAAGTTAGCAATGGTCTCATGTTGACCTTGTGGCCTCCTTCCCTGTGTCTTTCCCTTTTTGGTTCATAGACACATGGGGTAGTGGGGTATTGTCTATGGCCATTTCAACATGTTGCATGGTCTTATGGCACAGTATTGCATTTTGTTTCTCTGTTGGGCTTTGTTGAGAATAATTGGCCTTGGTGCTCAAATTTTTCATTTCAATATTTTTTGGTCCTCGCCTTGCAGAACAAGGAGCCCTAGTCCCACTTATATTTATGTCACTAGCCCCTACTATATCTTCTCTGCTCACACAAAGCTTTGCATGTTGATGATGTATTGACCTAGCTGCTGTTCCACCAGTTCACCATAATTTACAATGAGGCAACGGCTGTGCTCAACCCTATCTGCTTTTTGCATTGCGCAGACCAGAGAATTATGCTGTTGGTGATCATGTTAGGCTTCAAATAACTCCAATTATAAACAGCCTAAACAACTTCCAATATAAGCTACATTTCTAGTCCTATGAGACAAACTAGACACCACTGGATATAAAGAAGAAAGAAAAAGCGCTTTATGCGCTCAGAGATTACTTAGAAATGCAGAAATGAAAATTTGGAGAAAGAAAACATAAAAACGGATGTATTACTTAACAGGGTAGAAATAGGCAGAGGGCAGCAAAAAGAACAATTTCAAAACTGTATTAAAATAACATGTACCTGAAAAATTAGCTACATGAGTACATTCGTCCATCACCCCTTTCATGAATCTTAAAGATTCTCTTTGTAAACTGTCACTTTTTCCACTTTTTCCACTTATCAGATCCTTCTGATTACTGGTAAAATCCTTATTGCTACTGCTGCTGGTTGAAAACGTCTGGTTTATGCACTGCATTTTTGATGCCTCTTGCACTAACAGTCCTTCCGCTGAGGTACTTAGAGTAGTTCTGCTACTGCTAAGGCAGTGACCAGTTTCCGAAGATAGAACTTTGCTTCTGGTATCCAGGTTCAGCATACCGGAATGCAGATCCAGATTGCTTAAACTGTCCACACTGCCAGGAGAATTTTTAACAAAGTCTTGTCCCATCTTGAATGAATCTGTCTAAACAAAAATATCTATTCAATTAAGACACTTTGAATATTAGGTAGATATTCTGTAAGTTATGAGTTACTCTAGTAACCCTAAAACGTTTGTTCTCTCTCTCTCTCTCTCTCTCTCTCTGTGTGTGTGTGTGTGTGGTTGTGTTTTTTTAGTATGTGGCAACTTCTATAATTTGCTCTCTTGAATGAGCTAGATGTTCCATTACCCTAATACAGGGGTATCTAATGTAGTGCGTTCTGGATGCTGGTGGGACTCCTAATTGCCATGAACTTTACTTAGCATGCTAGTAAGTCAGGGATGATGGAAGGTGAAGTGCAGCAACATCTGGAGGGCACCGTTGGTGACCTTTGTTCTAAAAGAATATGGCAGCTTTTATATTTTAACTCAAGACACTTCCCAAATATATGGTTACTACAACAACAAATATCTCTTACATTATATAAGATACAATTGACGGTGTTGAATCTTGAGAACAATTTAAACTATGTAAACATTGAAAAGACTAAAGTGACATGTTGCAACTTTTGGCTTGTATGAAACTGCCTTATGAATGCACCCTTTTGTTAATGACTTTTAATTTAACAGTATTTGGGGTGGGTGGGGTGGAATTTATTTTCAGAAATTTGAAATCTGTGCAAATGCAAGCACATCCACAAGCATCCTCAGAGAGTCCTCTCCCCTATCATAAATGATTAAATCATCCTCATTCTACACTAGGCTTTCCCCAAAGTATCTGGAGGGCACTTGGTTGGAAAATGGAATATTTATTCATTATTTTATTTCACAAAAGTTATATATCACTTGATTGCTAAAAAAAAGAAAGAAAGCTCAAGCAGTTTACAACAATATAGGCTGTTGTGAGTATTCTGTTACCTAAGGTTTAGTACTTACAACGCATACAGTACCAACTCCGCCACAAAGGGTATAGGAATATGCAAGATACAGTATGCAGTTCACAGTTCTGCTTAACATAGAATAAATGTTCCTGGAGAACAAACAAGATGCTTTCCCACTGATTGATAATTTTCTTCCTAGGAGAAGGACCTATTAGTCCCAATATTTTGAGAAGCTAGTTATACATGACTAGCATTGGAAACACCAAAAACACCCAAGTTTTCCATTCTCCTTCATCTTTGGAAATTCCAGGCAATAGTTTTACCAGCAGCCACTTGATGTGGCAACAGCTCAGCATCTTCCTCAAACCCATTAGTGGCCTCCTAGCACATCTAGCCACTGCTCTTTTGTTTTCAATGAAAAATATGAAACAGCTGGGAGAGACTGCATAGGTGAGTAGGCGGATAAATAACCCTTCTTCTACCACTGCCACATTTCTCCAAGTTTTTCCATAATGATTTTCAAACTAAAAGTGATAGAGACAAGGAGTGCAAGGAACACTGTCAAAGGAAAATTCCCCACTGGGGTAGAAATCATTTATCAAATAGATGGAAAGCTCTTTAACATGAGTAGGCTGAAAGCAAAGAGTAAGGTTACCATAACCTCCATCATAGAGCTTCAATATGCTGATGACAACATAGTGTGTCCACACTCAGAGGATGACCTCCAAACCATCCTAAATAGCTTCGCAAAAGCTTTCAAAAAGCTTGGCCTATCACTCAACATCCAAAAAACCAAAGTGCTACACCAACAAGCACAAAACAACTCCTCTGCTGTGCCACAAATCCAAAATGTTGACGATTTTTCCTACCTGGGCAGTTATCTTTCCACAAGGGCCGACATTGATGCCAAAATCCGGCATCGCCTGAACTCTGCAAGTGCAGCTTTCTCCCAATTGAAGTGCAGAGTGTTTGAGGTCCAGGACATTTACAGGGGAACCAAAAATGCTTGTTTGCAACGCTTACTGTACGCTTGTGAAACATGGACTACTTATAAACACCATCTCCAACTCCTCAAAAGATTTTATCAACTGTGTCTCTGAAAATTTTTAATACATTATCACTTGGGAAGACAGGCAAACTAATGTCAGTGTACTGGAAGCAATGATTCTTCAACATCCCCTGGTGGAGGAAGGGGAGTGCGGGGGAGTGCCCCGCCCCCGGCAGTGCGATCCCAGTGGGCTGCCACCGTGGCTGCCCCCCAGCCAGCGCTGGGCACCCTGCCACCGCAGGCGATGCACCCCGCACCCAGGACGTGTGCCAGCCCGCCCCCACCTGCTCTCCGCCTTCCGGTGCCAGAGCAAGAAGCTCTGCCACTGTCAACATCAACTTCGTTGGACTGGTAATGTTGTTCAGATGCCTGATTATCGTCTTCAAAAGCAACTACTCGATTCTGAACTTTAAAATGGAAAGCATAATGCTGAAGGTCAACAAAAGAGGTGGACTCTCTCAAGGCAAATCTAAAAAAATGTAGTATAAACAACGACAGCTGGGAAACACTGGCCTGCGAGCACTCCTATTGGACAACAGCCTTTACCAAAGGTGTCATGGACTTTGAAGACACTTGAACTCAGGAAGAAACGTGCTAAGAGGAAGGCCTGTTTGGCAAACCCTCACCGTGATCAGCTCCTGCCCAGAAACCTATGTCCCCACTGTGGAAGGACGTGTGGACCCAGAATTGGCCTCCAAAGTCATCTAGGGACACACCGTTTAGATCATGTTCATGGAAGACAATCTTGCTCAGCTAAGAGTGATCACTAAAGAAGAAGAAGATGACGCCCTCCTCCACATTCTGCAACAGTGACCTTAAAAAAATCCCAACACCTGGCCACAGCCAAGAGAACAGAACAGAACAGAAATGAGACAGATGGCCCATTACATTCTCCTACTGAAAAGACAGCAACTGATAGTCTATCTATGGATCCTCACATTATTATTTTTTATAACCTGATAACAAGAAATAATCCCTAGTTATACTTTCTAAGCATCTATGAACAGCTATGTATTTTACTGATTTTTTGGTGAACATGTAACAAACATGGGAGCCACTTAGCAACCAACATACAAAATGTAAGAGGAAATGCAATATTTTTTTACCAGAGCAATTCAAAAATTCAATTTTATGGTTAAATGCTCTGGTTGGTTCTATGATAAAAATGCTCCTTCCTGATCACACACTGTAGTTTGACAAGCTCTCTCACAATCCACCATTCACCAGTGTAAAAATAATCAAGAGTAGAAGGGTAAAAAAATACATGAACAATATAAATGCATCTTTTGACAAGAATATTTGTATAACAAATCCTATAGTTTCATATCTAATGTTTTTTGCTAATGTACTTGAGCACTTTAACATGTTTTCAATGGTCAAAAAGTGCAGTTAATATTTAGTATGAAAAATAAAATTATACCTACTCCACAATATTCAAGCATTTGAATGATCTCTTCTTCATAAACACTCTCTGAATAATACTGTTTCTCAAGCTGTCTCCAGTTCACTGCCTTGCTCAGTACACCCTGAAATTAAAGACATTATAAAGCAGTGACAAGGCATTATGAACCCTTATTCTAAAGACACCAACTCTATAAGAATAATTTTAATTTATAGCATTTTAGCAAAGTTTCCCCATGAGCTGTGAAAACATATCTCTGGGCACATCTACAAACAAGGGCAAGGATCAAAGAACCATTGAAGCTTTAGGTTTGCATGTTTCACTCAGCTGCCTTTCATGCCTCATAAACCATTTTAGAAATGGAGAGTTTGTGGTGAGGTACTGAGGTGGAGTAACTTTTTTTTTTTAAGTTCCTCCTCAATTCAAAATTTGGTAACTCTACCCTAACCCCAAGAACACAAAGTATTACTAATATAAAATATCCCAACAATAAATCAAACCTGATTAATATTAGGGCTTTGAAGCCTTTTGGTTTCCCACTTGTTGACATTGTACACTACAAATAATTACCGTAGTAAAAACACCAGATGCTGTAGACCAGGAGAGACAAGGAACTAGTGGCAACGGTTTAGGCCAGTTTGACACTGCTAAAGATGCCATCTGTCAAATAGAAGACAATACAATATTTTTTTCAGATTTCATACTGCTTGTTACCGAAGACGAATAGCGCCTGTGATTTGTATTTGTATTAGTCACCTCAGTATTTTCCTTCCAAAATCCTTTAATGTAAATCTTTATCTGTTTTCTTTACGCACACAATGCATTTACTGCAAATTGAAATAAATTATACAGCACAGTTGGTTTCATAATTCCTTCGGGAGCGACAGACTTATTTTGTTTTCATAAGCACAAGTTAAATGAAATTGCTACTTGAGAGAAATAGCTTTCGCCCCTCAACATATTTTAGAATATTTTAAAAAAACCTTCCCAAGTCTTTCTCCTTCCAGATTTTATTCACAACAAATTTAAATGGCATTTATATAAAAATATTATCTAAGAACGTCAGATTTTGAAAAGCATTTCATAATTTTAATCATTATGTATGCATCCAATGCAAATCCTTCTTCCAAGGAGTCCTCCTTCCCTCTTTAATACAAATCCTGAGGATCTCTGAGTAACATAAGTAAGGTTCTCATTTAATCTTCACAACAGACTTGCTGAGATAGACTTGTCTAAAGTAAGTGATAGGCCAACAATACTTCATATGTTTCATGGGTTTGTACTTGGGATTTGTACCTGGACATAAACTTGAAATTTAATAAGAATTTGATCAAACTATATTCAGTACTCATTCTAATAGAATATGAAAATGTAAGGCCATTTCCATATCTGCGCATCCCATTTTTCATGTCTATGTCATGTGATTTAGATAACTCACTTATATTGTAACTTATTTTACAACACTTAAAACCAGCTAATGATAGACACATATAAGCTTCAACTGATTTACTATTTTTCAAAGAAAGGTTCTTACATGTCCTCCCATGGATATTCCTGTCATCCCAAGGGGTCCATAGCCTTCTCTTTCTAACCAGTGCAGAAGAACAGCTGATTCTAGCACAAGAGCTCCTCCCATGACAAACAGGTCAGAGACATTTTTCAGACATGATCTTCTTTTCTCCCGAGAAAAGAAAGGCAAACTTTAAATATATATATATTAACAAATGCACCTATAATCATATCTGCTACAATTCAGATCACTGTCCTCATGAAAACTCTCTCTCATTTAATTTGAGATAGGGTTATGATTATTTTTAAACCTAGTAGCTGCTGCCTGGACAAGCTGGACCCAACTATATAGCTATTTGAACTACAGTTAACAGGAGCACAGTCCACACAAAACTGCCAGCAATGGATTTTGGCCAATAAGGTAAAATATTTTCTTTATAAAGTTGCTTTATGACAAAAAGGCCTCAAAATATTGATACTGCCAGGAGAAGAAAAGCTGTGGACTTTGTGCAATTTATCCATCAATTTACAATTACTGTTAAGGCCAGAATTTCAAATGTGCTACAATATTAAACAAATATTTTTTGCAGATACCTGCTTTGAAGTTACAGGATTTATTTTCCAAGTAGCTATACAGCAGTTTTGTCTGCTATGCAGTATTACAAGTACCGGTATACTGCAACAATTTAACTTTATGATGGATAGCTCTGGTGCCTGGTTAGAATCCATCATGCTATGCTTGTTCAGAGCACTTTGCTAATTTGGGGAAACAGAAGGGAAGAATGCAGGGATGAGGAATGTATTATCCTCCCCTTCTCAGTTGGGGAAAGCTGCCACTATTCACTCAAAATGGTTGGCAAAAGAAACAAGTGAAATGCTACAGCCACATACAGTCTTTACTGTGAAATATATTTACAGCGATTGGCATTCTAAGAAATGACCTAGTTTTCATACATCTGAACATCTTGTAACACCAAGCTGCTGCATACTAGGAACAAGGTTATTTCTAGAAATAGCTTATATAAAGGATTTGAAGACATTCAGCATTAACAGTTACCAAAACCTTCTTACATTCAAGGTATGCAGAAGGTAGCAACTATAAAAGGTTATGTAGCCCCTAAGTGGCAGAATGCAATATTCCCATTTGTATTATGGACCATTGTGGCTTAAAACAAATTTCTTGCAAAAAGGAATAAAAAAAACAAAGTCAAATAAACATGATACATCAGAAATAAGATATAACTTGTAAATTTTAAACAGTATATTTATTTCCTAAATGTATCACAGAATACGGTACGTTCAAAATACTTACAACTGATCCTTGGGTTTTCTGCATCCATGTACAGATAAGAGTCAAAGAATAATATTTATTTATTTATTTATTTATTCATACCCCGCCCATCTGGCTGGGTTTCCCCAGCCACTCTGGGCGGCTTCCAAAAGAACACTAAAATGCAATAATCTATTAAACATTAAAAGCCTCCCTAAACAGTGCTGCCTTCAGATGTCTTCTAAAAGTCTGGTAGTTGTTGTTCTCTTTGACATCTGGTGGGAGGGCATTGCACAGGGTGGGTGCCACTACCGAGAAGGCCCTCTGCCTGGTTCCCTGTAACTTGGCTTCTCATAGTGAGGGAACTGCCAGAAGGCCCACGGCACTGGACCTCAGTGTAAGGGAAGAACGATGGGG
Source organism: Lacerta agilis (assembly GCF_009819535.1). Classification (NCBI taxonomy): domain Eukaryota; kingdom Metazoa; phylum Chordata; class Lepidosauria; order Squamata; family Lacertidae; genus Lacerta; species Lacerta agilis. The sequence continues at coordinate 44,273,105 of NC_046320.1, forward strand.
GTAGAGACGCTCCTTCGGGCATACTGGACCGAGGCCGTTTAGGGCTTTAAAGGTCAGCACCAACACTTTGAATTGTGTTCAGAAACGTACTGGGAGCCAATGTAGGTCTTTCAATGTGGTCTCGGCGGCCGCTCCCAGTCACCAGTCTAGCTGCCGCATTCTGGATTAGTTGTAGTTTCTGGGTCACCTTCAAAGGTAGCCCAACATAGAGCGCATTGCAGTAATCCAAGCAAGAGATAACTAGAGCATGCACCACTCTGGCGAGACATTCCGCAGGCAGGTAGGGTCTCAGCCTGCATACCAGATGGAGCTGGTAGACAGCTGCCCTGGATACAGAATTAACCTGCGCCTCCATGGACAGCTGTGAGTCCAAAATGACCCCCAGGCTGCGCACCTGGTCCTTCAGGGGCAGTTACCGCATTCAGGACCAGGGAGTCCTCCACACCTGCCCACCTCCTGTCCCCCAAAAACAGTACTTCTGTCTCGTCAGGATTCAACCTCAATCTGTTAGCCACCATCCATCCTCCAACAGCCTCCAAAAACACTCACACAGGACCTTCACCGCCTTCAATGGTTCTGATTTGAAAGAGAGGTAGAGCTGGGTATCATCCACATACTGATGTATATGGAAATGTATATACCTTCTGAATCTCAACATTTTCATTACAATTTATATTTAAAGGTTTTTTTAAAAAAAAATTGTTAATATGCACACTAAAAGAAAGTTATTTTAACTGTGTGGGTTTAGGCTTGCAATTTAACAATTTAACAGGAAGTAATGTGAGCTCATGGATTATGTTGGACATAGGAGATTTGAGTTCACACATGCATAACATTTCCATCACTGAATGACTTATCTAGGCAAGTCATTGTATATATCTAAACAGGAATATGAAAAACCTACTGTTTTATTAGGAATTTCAGTAACATTGCTTAGAATAATGGCCATGATCCAGACATGTTCCAGACATGTTTAATTGCTGCCAACTAATATTAAGAAAATTATAATATGTGAATTAAGTTTTCGTCCTCTTGGGCTACATCTTGGGATAAAGATAATATCTCTATAAGAAAGCAATTCAGAATTTGTTAACATCTGCCCGATTGGTGATTGATTTCCATTTTTGTGTTATCAAAATGCCAATGGAAGAGGATTGGATTAAAAAAACACCTTAGATTTATTGATAGATAAATTAATACAGCGGCCTCAAACAGGGAGACAGAAAAATAATATTTTATGAAAGACTGCTGGTTGGTAATTTGGAAACTGAACCTCTTAACTGTGACAAGCCAAATGCAAACATGGCAATCAAGTGGGGTAATGCATTATTTTCCTATTATTTTTTTTCTTTAAATGGTCCTCCTGCCCTCCCCAAACTGGATTTAAAATGTGTCTAATTTTAGATAATGATGCCCTGGAGTCTATTTGCATATAGTTTTACTTTATATATGATTACATACACACAACGTTAATTTGAGTTATTTATGCTTTTGGAGATTTAAGAGTTGCAAAATATCCACAGAATGTATGATTTCTTTTCAAGCAGAACCACACATACTTAAGTATAATCATTAGGGCACTTACAGGTCATTTACTATAGTTTTGTCAATTTCCAAGCTACCAATCTATACAGGAAACATATAATTGGTTTACATTTCATATGCTTTGACATATTTGACATCTCCATTCACCATATTAGTGTTGGAACTAAACACATGACTAGGCAGCAGCAGCATCTTTCCTCTCTAGATCTGTGCTTCACAGATACATTTTGCTTAATATAAAGGATATAATAAGGGTTTTCTAACAACAGTGAAGCCATGCAGGCCTCTTTGATCATTGGACGGGCCATTAACGTGCGTCGTCTCCAAAAATACTAAAGAGACAAAAGTTTAATAAGATTAAATTAAATAGAACAAGTGTAACAGGTTAAAAAAAGCATTAATGAAGTAATGTTGTATGCTTACATGGTCGCCAGTGCCTGCTAAATGAATGCACACTGGTCTGTGTTTGCTGTTCCATAGCTTGGGTACTAAAAACTGAAACCTATCAAATAGAAAGCAATCATTTAAAAACTATGCCTACATGAAATAAAGTTAACAGACTAGAAACTAATATCACACAAAAATGTTTTACATCAAGGACTAGTAATGCATTTCCCCCCTCTTAAGTAAAAAGCATGATTGCAGAAAATGTTTTCCAGCTACCATGGTGATTAAAACTGCTGCTAGCCATCATATATGGCGTTTCTCCAATCAAATGCAAATCCAGAATAACTGGCACATGTGTATGGGGGGAAAACATTGTAGGGGATCTAAAATGTCCCTTAAGGCATGCAAAAGTTTAGTTAGGACCTTTTTAATTGTAGTATTATACTTACTGGGGGGGGGGGGAATTGAAGAGGAGCTCTCAGCACATAAGGTAAGGAGCTGTTCCTAGTGGCACTCAGTGCAGACAAAGGCCTAACCAACATGCAAACCTATCCTTATTCAAAATTAACACGTGTATGTGTCACCTTTTCATCAGCATTTCGTCTCATCTCAATCTCTGTAATTTCATAACTTACATTAGGTGCCTGTCCTTACCTTGCTGTGATGGATTCTGGTGGCATGATATCTGGAACATAATGAGCCAAGGGGGAAATGAACTGTCCATCAAGGATCTTACAGTCTGACTGCTCTTCAACCTACAGTAACAACATTGCATTCTTACTGAAGCTGTCAAACGTTAACAAGTACATTTGGTGGGACAGAGGAAGCTGCCTTACACAATGTCAGACCATTGGTCTATCTAGCTCAGTATCATCTACACTGACTAGCAGCAACTCTCCAGGAAGGGAATATACCTGCACCCTACCTGAAGGTGCTGGAGATTGAAACAAGGATTTTCTGCACGCAAGGCAGATGGTCTACCTGAGCTACAGCACTTCCACTAATATCTAGTGAATTCTAGCAACATGCAGATTACGAAGCATAGGTTCCTTTCTATAGATGGGCCATTCCATTGTCACGGGTGGGACACTTTGACCATGTTTTTTGGTATTCACACATGTGTAACAATGTAAATATACATAAAAATTAACAACCAAAATTTAAACTATGTTCTTAATAAGATGCTGAACATTTTACTAATTTTTTATTATTTTTATGGATATTTTTGACAATTTTATCAAATGTTTAAAGTGTTGTCACGGGTGGGACAAAAAAAGGACATGGAGCTTGAGATAAGTTTGATTTATGGAAAAACTCTGTGAGTTGGGAGGTGAATCAATGATAAACTCAGCATATCTATTTAAATCAATGTTTATTGGTTACAACTATGCAATCAGGAATTAAGTTTAAGAAATTTAACGATACAAAATTAAGGAAAAAATGCTGTCACGGGTGGGACAATCATCAATTTTTTTTTAACTTGAACACTTCTGTGAAGACTACGTGGGTGGACTTTTGAAAAGAAGGTCCATAAAATAAACTTCTTTTGTCTTTAGCTTTTAAAAAAATGGTTAGACTGCACGTTTGGAATCTTCCTCACCAAAGTCCAGCGCTCATCTAGCATTCTTATCAGGCTCATTTTTCACGGAATGGCCCAGATATACTTCAACTCAACAATTGATACCTCCTCTTTGAACAAATGTTTATCCTTTTTCATAATCAGGATTGCAAATCTGCAGACTCTTAAGCTACTTTAAAAAAATGCAACTTAATACCTTGTTGATGTGCACTGGATAGTCTCTTGAAACCAGATTTTGACATTTTTCTCTGTTTCCAATAATCTTTCTGAATGCAAATATTCTGTTAATGACAAAAAATAGTGTTAAGTTTCAGCTATTACTACACACAAGACACAAAAACGTGTTTTATAATTTTGCCTCTGTTTGGCCTGAATGATCTTTAATTCCACCCCTACCTAGGATGCTATAATATCCAATGTTAACATTAATAACTCCTGCACAAGCTTTGTTTATTTTTAATGTGACACCAGTCTTTAAATTTAAACTTGTATTAGCACAAATATTACCCTTCAATTTGAGACAAATGCTTTTTTAACTTTTCCTTCATACAGTATAAGAAAACTGTTTTAAGCTTTTAGTGTGCACTCAGAATATAAGCTTTGGGGGTACTATTTTTTGAAATTTAAAAACAGAGCATGTACACCAATCTGGAATATAAGCAAGCATGAGTGAGCATAACTACCTTTTCAAGTCTTCTGGTCTTCCCCATCCTTGAATAAAAAGCTTAGTGAGAAGTAGGCGCCTGTATAAGACATCTAGTTTACTCACACCCATTAGCAAAACACATCTAGAAAAAGAGCAGAGAGAGCTGCTTAACATACTGGTGAAAAGTACTGTTGTTTCTTACTTCATAACTGTAAAAGTACAACTCTTATTTCCAATGAAAGCAAAGGATAGTTATAAACACACAGAAATAGCACAATATAACTTTCAAAAACATGCTTGAAACTGGCACATTAATCTTCGTTAAAGAGAAACCCTGTACCAGTACTCGCTTTAAGAAAATGACTAAGGAAGTAGAATTTATTAGCACTTGATTTGATGCACCTTTAATAAGCTGCCTGTCAACCATTTGTTGCAATTCTGCTACAACAGCAAATATCAGTGAAGGGAAAAAGACATTCTATTAATCCAGTTTGTTTTCTTTTACAAATGGGAATAGCTATGTAGGCAAAATACTTATACTGATAGTATAACGAGCTTCAGGCATATGCCTAAAGCTGGAGCAAGTGGAGGCAAGTCCACATCCAATGCTGATCAATGGAAGAGAGAGAGAGCAATAGGAAGTACTATACATTTATTCCCTCCCAGGAGAAGAGGGGGGGGTGACATCACATAGAGCCCTCTCTACCAATTACATTTTAAATGGTCTGTGGTGTTAGCCCCTCTTATGTTAACTAGCAAGAATATGCAGTGGTTAGGTTTGGCTGATAATCTCCCACTCAGGAATAGAAACCAATCTGAACAGAGGAATGATAACTTTTTAAAATGTAAAACACACTGAAACAGCCTATTACCTGCACAGCTGTTCACACTGCACAGATATTGAAAAGAAACCTTCTACATGTTAGATTATTTTGTATTGCAGATGGGTAAATTATAAGGGTGTCTACCTTAGAGCAATACGGAGGACACAGCTGTTTAAACAGAGCAATACTTGCTGTGGCATAAGCAACATACCACAGAGTACAGAGCCACCTAATTTTAGGAACTGAATCCTAGTGGATAAAGATGTTGGAAAAATCCCAAGAGTACAAACTGTTGTACTGTAGTTGGAAAAGAATGTGCACCTTGTAACAATGACAAGAGCTGTAAGGAGTTTACAAAGAGAGCTCAATTTACATGCATTAGTTTGAGTGAAGGGAAAGGTGCTTGGTTCCCTTTTTTGTAAATCTTTAAATTTTGTAAATGTTGCAATAACTGAATGAACTTTCCCTTTGTTTTCAACTTCATTTTAAAACATGCACACTCTTTTCAATCTCCTAAATTCATATTTAATATGATGGTAATGGTTGCAAGAATATATTTTTATTGGTAGGCATTCCAAAACTAGGTTGTTTCTGCATCACCAAACTGAGATCTTTTAGCATGCTTTCCAAAGTAAACTCTAAGGTAATAGAAGATATGACTTTTGTAAGATAGCTCTAGGTCAAAGTATTAAATTGTGCAATGTACATCTAAAGAAACAGAAGCTGTGTCTGAACACTGAGAGACTTTTCCTTCCTGAAAATCATTCCAGTATCATTGCTGTGGTCATCTACCGCAGTGTTTTTCAACCTTTTTTGGGCAAAGGCACACTTGTTTCATGAAAAAAATCACGAGGCACACCACCATTAGAAAATGTTAAAAAAATTAACTCTGTGCCTATATTGACTATAATATAAAGTAATTCTCTTGAATAGGAATCAAATAAACAATTTTCCCCACAGCACACCAGGCAACATCTCGCGGCACACTAGTGTGCCGCGGAACAGTGGTTGAAAAACACTGATCTACCGCTTACCAAGTAAAGCAAACAAAAGCAACCTGCCTTATCCTTTGACATAATGTAATTGCTTAGTTAATATTTCACCACTGCTATTTCGTCTTTTCATTTACCACTGAGTTTTTGTCTGGAAACAAATCAATGGAATCATATTTCTATATCACTCTCCAAGAACAATGTGAGGAATTTGATAAAACAAAATAAAAAATAAAAAAAATTCCTTCCAGTAGCACCTTAGAGACCAACTAACGAAGGAATTTTTTTTTTAATTGACTATGGCAGATCAACACGGCTACCTACCTGTAACAGGAATTTGATAGCTAAGGTTCTTTGTTGCTGTTTTTTCCAACAATTACAACGCAGGATGAATAATTAACAAGGAGCTGGAGTGCTTTAAGTCTAGAATCTACGTAAGATATTTCAAATTTACAACATTCTGCTCAAAATATAGCTTGATTACTGCAAAAGCTAGTTATTTTTTCATTCACACAAGGACACACTCCAAACAGCAAAGCCCAAGGAAACACAAGATGGTTAGCCTAGCAAATGACCCCCTCCCAACTTTTGGTAATGTCAGATTAACCTTGATATTTGGTATAAGGTAGCATTTTTCCAGAGCGTCAGAACATGATTACAATCATGCTTCATTTCTAAAGTAAAGTTTCACAATGATAGCATACAAGGTTAGTATGCTGAGAAGATAAAATGTTGCCAAACTTAATCTACCAGCTTTTACTAATCCAAAAGTATGTGAAATATTTGTAGCAACAACCCTGGCCTCAAAAACCACTGTCCTCAAATAAACACATTGCAATTTGGAATCAAAATGAGAACAGGAAAGAACAGAAATACAGTACAGTAATAAAACTATAATTAGTGGGCCATGAATAACACAGCAGTATTATAAATTGGAATGTGATTTACAGTGCAATCCTATTCATGTCCATTAATAAATAAGTTGTTTAATACAATGGGGCTTACTCCCAGCTAACTGTGCGTAGGACTGTCTTAGTCTTGGTTTGGATGCACTATCTTTGCAATATACAAAAAGAAAACGTTGACACCATTTCCGCCCTACAATAAATCACTGGCAATCTACATTACAAAATGTAGGCTACTACAATCCTGAAAACAACAAAACCAACCATGTAATTTATGAATATAAAGGAAACAAATGTTTTCATACCACGCTTTCGTACAACACCCACACACTAAAAACATACACCTATTAAGGTTCTCAACCAGAAGTTGTTCATACCTGTCAACCTTGTCAGTCCAGAATTCTCTTAACCGCAACTTTCTTCATATCTGCTGGTTCAAAGTATGAATGAGTCAAATTCCGTATGTAATTCAAAATATTAAGAGTAGATATGCTACTACAAAAGGCTTCAGATTTCCCCTCAGCACCCTTTTATAAAACAAATCTGGAGGGCAGCTTCTATTTGACACTGTAAACCCTATACAGTACAGAGATACAGTACTTACCCCACCACCAAGAGGCCAGTTAGGAGCTACTGTGTGCTGCTACAATACCCTGAACTACTCTGGCTCACACACTAGTTTTTAAAAAGAGGTTAATATAATATTACCCAAAGGAGACAGATCATTTTTTTTATTTGCCAGAATCAGCATGTTTCAGATCTTCAGAATTTTGTTCTGGCATCCTAACGTTGGTGCTTTAATATGCAATAGCCACTGGATCCGTAGAGAGACCAGACCGATGCTTTAGAAACAGACACACATACTGTATAAAGCAAAGCAAATACAGCACCCACACACTTCAACGAAGTTCCTTTCTCGTTGGCCTTCCTCTCACCATAACGGGTGAACTCTAGACTGTCGTTATAACCTTCACAAGCAAACAAAAGCTTCCCACATATGGATAAGGGCGCCGTGGGCTCGTGACTGATTTAACTGCGAGCTTGTGCCTTAAATGCGGCTTCAACCCGACCCGCCAACAAATAAAATTACAACGCGGCGGTTGGTTAGGCAGGGGATGGACGGTCCGATCCTACGTGCTGGGAAGCGAAAGTCACGGCATTCAGTGGAGCTGGTTCCCATGTGGAAGATGCACTGGATTGCCGCCTAACGCAGAAACAAAATTTTGCACAAAAAATAAGAGGAAGGTGGAAAGGGGGGTCCTTGGATAACTTTTACCCTTCCTTCCGAGAAATGAAGGCACGGAAGACAACGTGCGCAGCCCCAACTTGTGCCACAAGACCCCGTGCAGGTGCAGGAAGTCTTCTCGCGCTTCCCAGCAAGCTCGGGCAAGGACGGCCAGGAGCCCACAGGCTTTTCCGTTACGCCCCACGGCGACGACCTACCCAGGTCCCGCCACCCAGGGAGACGCGTCAGGCTGCACGTCCTGCCCGCGCGGAGGCAGAAAATGAAAAAAAAAATGAATTCTCCCCACCCGCCACACTGAAGAAGAAGCAGAAGGGAGAGGCGAGCGGGATGTTTCCTTCCTCTTCCTCTTCGTCCTCGTCCTCGTCCTCGTCCTCCTCCAGCCTCTCCCCCTTTCCCAGCCTTTCCTCTCATCCACCACCCTTCGGGACTCCGTTTCACCGTCCCGCCACAGTGAATGAGGGAAGGAGGCGGGGCAACGCAGGAGAACTTCGAAGGTCGCCGCTGTCACTCACTCCCTCTTCCCGCTCTCTCTCTCGTCTCCGCGCGAGAAGCGGCAAGAGGGTGGGGCGGGGGGGCGGGGAAAGCCGCCTTTACACCAATCAGCGCCTCGCCTCTCACGTGACTAACAAGTGCCTGGTGTTGTTGGATGCTGGTGGTTTTTTTTTTTTTGTTCGCCGTCAGTCACGTGGCGTTGTCACCTCACTGCTTGAAGGGGAAGACGCGGAGTAAAGGAAAGGAGGGTGGCTGTGGGCGTGTGTGGAATGGCGTGATTCCCGTCGCACCCATTCCTTTCTTCCTGATAGCGTATCTGCTCCGTCTGCCTTCGCTGCTGCTGCTGATGTTCTTCTTCGTAAGTCGACCATGGCCGACGATGCTGTTTGGGAAGCTGTGCCTGAAGGGCAGGAGGAGCCTTTGCTGGACCCCCGGACCCACAGTTGGAGGTAGGCGGAGGGGGGCTGCGCTCCTTGACGGGGTCTCGCCTCGGAGTCAAGTCCCTGAAAGAAGGGCCGGTGTGGGATTGTCAGTCGCTGAGGGAAGGAAGGGCCTCGTCGTCCAGGCGAGGGCGGAAGTGTTGTTTTGTTGTTGGGGGGGGGGTTAGTGATTATATTCCTATACTGTTCTAATTAGCGCCAAAAGGTCAGTAGGCTTTGAACTATTAAGCTTCCAGATAAAAATACGAAACATCACAACGAATATTGGTATTATGGTGCCTCCTTTTAAAAGGGCTCTTATTGTTTATTTTATTCCGGTGGCATTTTTTTAGTTGAGCCTTTGAAAGGTTTTCATTCTGCCCATTTCCTGATTTTTAAAAAAATGTTGTATTTAAATGCTGAAGTCATAGAGCAGGGGTTGTCAGCCTGGTCCCTACCGCCCACTAGTGGGCGTTTCAGGATTCTAGGTGGGTGATAGGGGGTTCTATGGCACAAACTGAATCCTCCTTCCATTGAGTACTGGTGGGCGGTAAGAAAATTTTACCATCAAGAAAGATGCATTAGTGGGCGGTAGGTATAAAAAGGTTGACTACCCCTGACATAGAGGGTCTGCTCTGAGTGCTTATTATTCTTGAACAGATTGCTGTAAGTTAGACAAAAACAAGTGCCGAGAGTTGTTAATCTTTAATTATATTTTCATTTGTTACAGATCTGATGGTGTTTTGGAAACCCTACAGCATTACAATAGCCGATGGAGATCCATTCGGATAATGTATCTCACAATGTTCTTCAGCAGTGTTGGTTAGTAAAATAACATACTTTGCAGCACCACTTTGATGTCTGTATTGAATGTAAATTAAAATGTTGTATGGAAACTTTTTTCATAACTTGGTACTCATACGTTTTTTCATAACTTGGTACTCTGACATTTTGGCTCCTGAATGCCGCAAACCCGGAAGTGAGTGTTCCGGCTTGCAAACATTTTTCGGAAGCCGAACATCCGGCGGAACTTCCAGTTGAGTGCAGGAAGCTCCTGCAGCCAATCGGAAGCCGTGCCTTGGTTTTCGAACCAATGTACGACTGCACATGTTTTGGCCACAGTATGGCGCAAATGCCAAAAATTAGTTGGGTGGTATGCAACTAAATTTTATTATTGAGTAGGTCCATTAAAATTAATGAATATTTCTATGTTATGTCCATTAATTTCAATAGGTCTACTGAGTAAAACAGCTGAATACCAACCATTGTAAAGTGTAGACTAGTTCTCAGTGCACTCTTGTCTAATTTGGAGAAAATGAACTGCTGTTTATCCTGATTTTTTTATATAAAGCTTAATGTTCAAGAAAATCTTCCTGCAATATTTTGCTTGCAACTATTATTTGGTTCCCTCCCCCAAGCTGCTATAGTGGGATTCTTATGTGATAAAGCTGTAGGAAGACTCTTAATCCAAATATCAGTTTTCCCAAAATCTAACTCAACTGGTTTCAGTTCAACCTGAATAACTGGCCATAAACTCTGATACTTTGTGCCTTAATTAAAGCATGTGACTTTGTTAGGGGAAGAAAGCTTTGTTGGATCATATACTTTAAGGAGTGAGTCATAGATTTCTGATTGTTTAGTTGGACACATGCTAATAATAATACCTTTATTGTCAATGTACAACCTGTGTACAATGAAATTAACCATTAATAAGAAGCCAATAGGAATAAAACAGAAAAGGTAGTATATGCCTCCATAAAAATTATCAGGGAACAGGTTGCACTTTGATTTCTCTGTGGACTTTCAACATTTAGGGACACAATCCTTTTATTCAGACAAATATATGAAGAATGTTATATAATGATTTAATAATAGAAGCATAACTTCAGTTCTTTACATTGCAGGTTTTTCTATTGTGATTATGTCAATATGGCCCTATCTTCAACAGGTAACCATGAGAGTTTGAATGAGTTATCTGTTTAGTACTTGACTATAAATAAGTTTCTTTGTTGTGATATTTGAAGTGGTTGTCTTAATCTGGGATGATTTATGTCAATTCTGCAAATTCAGGCTGCTGAATGAAAAGAGGTTTACTTTAAAACCCTATTTTTCAGAATACTACTATTTAACATTCATTCACTCTTTTATGGGTCATCTAAAGTGTGAAGAAAATGTAGTTGAATACTACCCATTGCTTATACCTTAGCATTGTAGCAGTGCTATCGAGAAAGCAGTTCATAATTATTTTCACAAATTGGGCATTAAGCAGGGTGGTTTTAATAAGCACCTTCCAAACATAGTCCCTTATTAGTTCTGCAGTGGGCCTGCTCACATTATTTTCTATCACCTTGCTCTTTTGCGTATCTAATATAGCTGTCCGCTTAGAGGTCAGTCAAACCCGTTAGCACTCGGATACGGATCTTGAAGATCCATTATTGGTTAAAACTCATTTTTTTCCATGTCGGGTTGGCACCCTTAACCCTATTTGATTTTCTCAATCCAAATGGAAATCTACACTGTACGAAAAGTTGAAAGGTTTGGGGTTCTCGTCACAGACACTGATAGCTGTTGGCTATGAGAAAGCCAGAGTAACAATTCACCAACGAATCTGGGACGTAGAACTTCAGCATCATGTGAGCGAGATGAATAAGCATCCAGCAATCAAAGATAATGGGAGAGGGTTTACCCCAGCGACATATTTGTCAAAATTACAAATACCTAAATATAGGCTGTCGTTTCCCCTCGCTTGATTCAACGTACTGCCATCCGCCTTGTTGCAGGGCAGATACGCGGGTAAACCATACACAGAACGAGTTTGCCCTTGCGGCGCAATAGAGGTGGAAACCATCTCTCATGTCCTGCTACGATGCCGTTTTTACAGGGATATATGTTCGGTTTTTACCACCCCTGTTATACAGAAAATTCCAAGTGGGCCCGAACCTCAATGTTTAAAATCTCTGATAGAGGACAAGGATCCAGAGATCACATTAAAGGTGACCAAATTTTGCACGGTTGCCATAGAACTTAGGGAACAAGCTGTGCTATTTTAAAGATTAGGGCCTTAGAAGCAGATTATAGACAATATTGTAGAGATTAAGACTTAAACCTTATTTTAACTGCTGCCATAATTGTATTGTTTATCGTTATATTGATTGTTAATTTAAACTTAATTTTATTGTTTTTCTGATTTGTTTATTACGGTATGTGAGTCTGGTCTGGGACTGTAATAAGTTCAATTCAATTCTATCACCTTGCAATGCATTATACCTTTCAACTGTTTCTCCCCAAATAATTATTCAGTTTTTGTTAATGGATAAATTCAGTAGTAGGACAATACCTCAAAGTATTTAATTACCTTGGGAAATGTTGTGATGCTGTTTGTAAATCTTGCTGGGAACTGATGAATGAAATGTGCTTGTTTTTGAAGTTGCTTTTGTTGTTTCCATAGATAGATAAAACTGCAGATCCAAGTTTCCTGGGCTGGATTATTGCTTCATATAGCATTGGTCAGATGATAGCTTCCCCCTTCTTTGGCGCATGGTCCAATTACAGGCCAAGAAGAGAGCCTCTTGTAGTTTCAACTACCATTTCAGTGGCTGCTAACTTTCTTTATGCCTATGTCCATTTACCTACATCACACAACAAATACTACATGCTGGTTGCTCGAGCTCTGGTGGGGTTTGGCGCAGGTAATTGTAGAAACATTTACACAGAATATTGACAGTTGCTGTGTACTATTTAAGGCAGCTATGCTGTTAGGTTAATCAGAATCTCATAAGCAGCTATGAAATCTATCTTGCTTCATAGCGCCACTTGCTACATCACCAGCAAGGTGTAATTCAGATATTGTGTAAATATATAATTTCCATTGTTGCTTAACCTCAAAATATAGACTCATGGTCTCCCAATTTTACCAGGTGAGTTGCCCATAGCTCTCTGTGGCCTTGCAACTGAGTCAGTGGTAGCCCAAAGGCGCAATATTTTTAAGTAGCTGACTCAATAGTGACAGAGATACACTGTGAAATTGGAAGGTCTGAAAGAGTATATAAGAGATTTAGCAAGAGTAAAAGCATGGGGAAGTTAGTGCAGTTTCTTCAGGAGCCTTTTACACATTAAACTTCAAAAATGCTACGTAAGAAGCATGAGTTATTAACTCCTGTCTGCTAAAGAGTTCCAAGTTACTGAAAAGTTTTTAACAGCTGAAATTAGATGGATACAGTTGTGAATAATCACTTCAGCGAAAAGGTGTCTCTGTAATCAGATGGCTTTCAATATCTGTGAATCTCTTTAAAATAAGACATGGCAGAAGAGAAATAAATGTAACATTTCTAGTAATTTAGGTAAACAAAATTAATTCCTAATGTTTTATTTGTGTCAAGTAAACGTACATCTGTTCATCTTTCTTTAGGAAATGTAGCAGTAGTTCGGTCATACATTGCTGGTGCCACCTCTCTTACTGAAAGAACTAGTGCGATGGCAAACACTAGTGCTTGTCAAGCAGTGGGTTTCATACTGGGACCAGGTACAACGTAGGTTGTATTTTCATTATTTTCAAATGAAACCTGATGTGTATGTGGAAACTTGGCATTCTGAATCAGAAATCCTTCAAATGTTACTTCAATCATTTGCAGATGTATGTGTAAATTTAATTTTCCTGCTGTGTAAACTTTAGTTAAAACAGTATTTTGAAGAAAGTTGCAAGTGCTAATTCTAAGGATGATACTGAGGGGTATGAAGATGGTTTATCATATGGTTTTATTGTACTGAAGCAGAAAGTTTGGGTAATAGTTCGTAATTTAGTGCTGGAAAAAGTGGGGCCATTTCCACATCAGAGGTACTCTTGGGTTCCACACACCTCAGTATCTATGCTTTTCATTTATGGTGACTACCTTGGGGGACAATGTTAGTAGTTCATCATGCTCTCTAACATCTATCTGGGGTGGGGAATCTATGGCCAAAGTACTGCATGTGGTCTTTGGCCCAATTTCATGTGTTTGTAGAGATCTCAGAAGAGAAGAGGAAAGCAGGAGGGGGGGAATGGAGGAGGGAATGAAATGGATGGAACAATGGAATGTGTGCAGCAGAAGAAACTGCAAGTGGTCAGTTCAGACCTCTGGCAAGAAGAGGAAATGCAGTGGAAAGTCAAAATGGGGCAGGGGAGGCTGGAATTAGGTAGAGAACAATGTGATCCTGCAGTGCTGCTAACTCCATCCAGTATTGGATGTGGCCATGCCCTGACTGATGTTTCTGTGAGTAACTCGCCCTTCATAGGAAAAGGGTTCCCAGTATCTTGTCTACAGCTTAGTAAAGGTACATTAAGCAAGCAAATGAATCTGAATCCAGATAATTTGAAGTGATTTATTTTTGTTTTGTGGAATAAATGCACTGTTCTTACGAAATACTTTGGATTCCGTGTTCAGAGTAAAACATCAATATTTGAACATGCTCTTAACGTTCTGTTTTAACTCTATTATGTTTTGGATTAGTTTTTCAGACCCTCTTTACGCTTATTGGAGAACAAGGAGTCACATGGAGAACCATTCATTTTCAGATAAACATGTACACCACACCAGCTCTATTTGGAGCTCTCCTAGGAATCATCAACATTGTTTTGATATTTGCTATGTTTAGGTAATTAGAAACTGAGACTGTTCTAAGACACCAAGTGTTTATCCTTAATTTCTCTTTTGTGCGGGATGGGCATGTCTATGCATATGTGATTTTTAAATCTTTGTTCCTCTTTGGGACTTCTAGATTTCATTTTCTTATTGGATCTAACGAGTGCGCAATCTGGATAAATACATTTTGGCCCTATTTTAATTTTAATTCCTTGATGTACACTATAGTGGCTGAGCTTAGCAATGGCAAGTTCTTCCTGGCCTTTATAGGGAAGAAATTATCTCCGTAACTTTGCGCAAATAATGATTCATTTTCCATGCTAGTTTTTACAGACTACTGGGAAGCTTTCAAACTTTTCTCAAATTGGCATATGGAGCCCCTCAAAACTGAACAAATTAAATCTTATTGTCATTTAGGGATTTATTTTCCCATTCTGAAAATTAGAAAAACCATCTCCATGATACAAAGATGAAAGTGGAGGATTTGCCACTAAGAGTTTTGAAGTCCTGGAGAATTTATCAAGTCCAAACTGTATCCCAAATTCCTAGGAGTAAAAATAGAAGTTTAGTTTAGGGGTAATCTGAACTTCATTTTTCCCTGGAATAAATTACTGAGGACTATACTTGTTATCTTCTAAGAGCATGGCCTCATTTTTCTGAGAAGGTGAAATTGAAATCTTGCTGGTGGAAATGAGGGATCATTTATACTCATTTCATTATCGAGCTAACCGATGTTTGTCAGGCGTCAGCCTTTCAAAAACTAACAGGACAGTTGCAGATGTATTTACTTTATTGAATCACTTGATTCCAATAGCTAATGCAAATTATTCAATTTTATGGCATTCAATATTACTTCAACATGACCTAGAAAGTTATTGAACTGATGTTGACACAAAGGATTTTGAGGAATTGGGTTAGAAATGACAATAAAATGAAGTGGTCAAATATTAAAAACCATTTGGAAAATAACATGATATTACAAGATTGGGTGTTGAAATGTATTGCTGCAGCTTGCAAAGCTTCCTCAGTGCATTATTTATTTTAATGAATAATTATTTTTAGAGAACATCATGTAGATGACGTGGGAAGACCACAAAGCAGCATTAACTTCGAAACTGAAGGTAATATTTTTGTAGAAAACTTGAAATAAAATATTGTAGTACACATTGGAATATTAATAGAAAGAAATGGCTACTGTGAAACTTCACATGCAAAGGGCAGTATCCAATGAAGTAGTTCTGCTAGTACAAGGATTTGTAACTTCTATTCTTTGCTTAAACTATTATGAGAAACCATAGCTTCCTGTTATGTCTCAGCTCTGAAACAATAGCTCAGTCTCTGGTATAATATTCTAGATAGTAACCCAAGAGTAAATTCTAGTTTCCCAGATGTAACAGAAAACATTTTCTATTCTAGTGCGTAAGTAAAAAGGAGGAAAGGACTGCAGGGGCTTGCCTCATTTTGACTTAATAAACAATGCTTTATTAAACCAAGGTCATTACATCTGAACTGTGTAACAATGTCCTATTATTACTTTTTTTGTTTTGATACAGAAAATGAACAAAGGAGTCAAGATAGTCAAGCAAACATTGACCATGTGGCTGTTGTATCAACAAACCTTCTTTTCCTTGTTATCTTATTTGTTTTTGCAGTCTTTGAAACGTGAGTATACTTGATTCTCCAGTATTTTTTTGTAGCAGTACAATAAGACCCAAAGTCATAGCAATAAGAAACACAGCTGTATTCCCATAAGCAGTTCATATTGGGAATCTTTCTTAATAACCCCAATATAAGAAGATCAAGTTTGATAGTTGAGGCTACACAACTGAAATTTCAGCTGGCACAGCATCTCTTCTCAGCCCTTTGGCTAAGGTCAAGTGTAGCACATTATACAGCACAATAAATATATGTAGCACTTACTATATAAGCAAAAATAAATCTGTCCCAGATCCAGCCTCCCATGGAGTTTACAGAAATTGGGAGGCAGAGAGAGGTACCACATACATGTTCAGGGAGAGGCATTAAAGTTCCTCAAGGAAAAATATGATAAATTAATAAACCCATAGTCCAATTTAATGTGTAGATATTGCTCTAGTTTTAAGAATGTGCTGGTATGGGATTTAAAAAACAAGATAGGTCATTATGATCATACTTCATCTAATTTAGTACAAATTCCAGAACATTCACATCCAGTCAATAAGTCAGTGGTATATAAAATGAAATTTTAGGCCTCTAAACATTTCAGTATCCAGACAGAAAAACACACATTCTTAATATTTGTTGCTCATCCTCTCGGAGCTTTCAAAAGGTGGTTAGTTTTCCTCGACAGCTGTTTCTCACATCTTTAGCAATGTCTTATAAAATGGTGGTGATGACCTACTACTTATTCTCCTGCTTTACCACTTTACTGTAGTCAATCTGTTCGTTATCAAAGATCTACATTTAATTATTGTTTAACTCCGCGTGATCTAAAGATAATCAACTTGTAATTAATTCCTTAAAATATTCCCATATTGTTGAATCTCTCTACATGTTGACCACATTCCTGCCAATATTTCCCAGCTTTATTGCCATGATGTTTTCAGGGATATACAATACTAAAGTCTTGTAGGGATCTATATTTCTCCTTGCTTTGACACATTCCCCATTTGCTAGAGTTATTTTCTATATGCTATTAAGATTAATGTCAGGTGGGAGCTTCCAAAGTAGTTTCATACCGTTGGCTGCAGTTGGAGAGCTTGAGAGATCGTTTAAGCCAGGGATCCACCATCCTTTTTGGACCAGTGGGCACATTTTGAATTTCGAAATGGCGTTTATTATCATTGCAGTGCAGCTCAAGAACCCCTTTTGCAAGTGAGGGAAACGGTTCACAAAACAGGAGTACAATAACTTTTATACTTCAGTTCAAAGCAAAGCCTTAGCTATTCAGCTTGTTACATTTCACACAGCATAGCAACATACTTGGCTATTGGCCTTCAGCTGGTAAACTTTTAATGTTTCTCACCACCAGTTCTCTTTGTTAAGCATTCACTTCTTCTAACAGCCCAACTAATTATTTATTTCAGTTCTTACTTACGTGGCTGCTTTTCCCAGAACCCTCCTCTACATGCTTTTGGCTTTCTCCATTTTCTATAATCTTTCTCATAATTCCATAAGAGGGGCATCATACAGCACAAAGTCAGAGTACAGTCATGTTGAAGCTTTCTCCATAATTGTATTTCTGTACTGGAAAACACTTAACCCATTGAATTTCAGCCTGCCATGTAACTGTTAAATGTAGGAGAACCCTATTTCCCCGTCAATGCCAATCCTAGTCCAAAGCCTAGGGTTCCATCCTATGCCTGCTTACTTAGGAGAAAGCCCCATTAAACACAGAGACTTATTTCTGAGTACAGTCATACCTCGTGTTGCGTTCGCTGCGGGTTGCGTTCGGCGCGGGTTACGAACGTGCCAAACCTGGAAGTACCGGAACGGGTTACTTCCGGGTTCAGCGGTTCGCGCATGCGCAGACATGCGAAATGATATCATGCGCAGAAACGTCGAATCGTGTTGCGCAGATGCGATGCTTCATGATGCATTCTGCTCATGATGCGAACAGGGCTCTGGAACGAATCCTGTTTGCATCCAGAGGTACCACTGTAGATAAGCGTTGCCTTGTTATGTAAGCTAACTATACAGTGAATTATTTTGTACAGTGGTGCCCCGCTAGATTAAAATAATTCGTTCTACGAATTTTTTCGTCTAGCAGTTTTTTCGTCTAGCGAAGCGGCAATGACAGCCGCACTCCGCTAAACGGAAAAAAAAGACAAAAATGTTTCGTCTTGCGAAGCAGCCCCATTGACTTTTTCATCTTGCGGGGCAGCTTCCGCTAGACGAATGCAGTTTGTCTAGTGAGTTTTTCGTCTAGCGAGGCATTTGTCTAGCGGAGCACCACTGTAATAGTATTTGCAGAAAATATCTTAAAGGGGCAATGTGAACTGAGGTGAACCACCATAGGAAGATGCATTCTAGTTGCTTGGGGAAGGAAGGGCAAACGATGACAAGTCCAAGGGCTAAAAAAAAAGACAGAAGTGGAAACATGTACCAAAGAAAGGGGAAAACAGCAGTTCTTTAGGACCCCAGAGATTCCTGTTGCCTGGTGTCCAAATAACTCACTCATCAATCACTTTAGGCACAAACTGAGAATACTAATTTGTTTTATTTTATTCTCTAGCATAGCCACACCGTTGACAATGGATATGTATTCCTGGACCAGGAAAAAAGCAGTGTTTATCAATGGATTAATCCTTGGTGCAGTTGGCATTGAATCTGTCATTGTGTTTTTAGCAGTTAAAGTACTTTCCAAAAGGTATGTTACTATGTACGATAGCAACAAATTCTGAAATTAAAAGGTTTGATGAACTCTGGGTTGCAAATGATTGTCCATAAACCTTTCTAAACTAGTTGCTTGTAGCACTAGTAGCACCCTGATCCCCAGAGTGCACCTACTAATATACCTGTATTGTTAAGAAAGGCAAACAGACTTTTGCAGCATCTTGCATTGTACACAGATTTGGTTTAGTTAGCCTAAGTATGAATATTGTAATCATAGTTTTCGTTATCTGACAGGACTGGTGAACGTGCTATACTTTATGGAGGCCTAGTGATTATCTTGGTTGGATTCTTTGTCTTACTACCTTGGGGACAACAGCTACCTAATATCCAGTGGGAAGGTACAAATATTAATATTAAACTTCTAAGCTTCTAAGCTTCCTACTGAATATTTGTATATGATACCTTTTATTTGGTTTTTTACAGACATAAAGAATAATTCTATTCCAAGAATGACTTTTGGTGAAAGCTTTGCCTCTCTCCGGACAATAGAATGGATGCTTCCATCCAGTAATACTACTGAAGCAACAGGATGTCCTATGTTACAGTCCTGGTGCCTCTATACTCCAGTCATCTATTTGGGCCAATATATCACTACTGTCATTCTACTAGGACTTGGTTATCCAGCCTGTAATGTCATGTCTTACACTTTATATTCAAAAATCATAGGACCAAAGCCCCAGGTAAGAAAGAGTGATATTTTTGTGACGTGTGTAGATAAGGTCTTATTTACAAATAACAAAATTAATTGCTAATTTTTCTAGAAACTTTTGCAAGAGTGCCAGTAACCTTCCTGAATTTGGAATAATGTTTCATTGTCTTGATGAAAGAGTGTTTTCTTGCTGGAGGAGTTCTGTGCCATCACACAAAGAAAATACCGTAGACAAGTGGAACTTTGTTGTAGTCTAGTCAATCCAGTTGTAGCAGGGGAGGTCACAAGTTACTGGTATATCCAACTAAACCATTGCATATGTGGGATGGAGCTCCTCATCCCACACATCCCTTGCATCACCCCTAAATCTGCTCTGGATTTAGTCCAGCATCCTGCTCTCACTGCAACCAACCAGATGCCTGTGGGAAGCCCACAAGCAAGATCTGGATATAACTGTGCTTTCCCCTCCTGCATTTCTCACCAGCAGGTATTCAGGCACATCCTGGCTCTGACAGTCTTGTGTGTCTGTCTGATACAGGGGAAAAACTACTCATCCTTCCCAGGTTTATTCTTTCTCCCATTTCTTATGTACACTTCACATCTTCCTGTGGTGTCTGTGGGAAAGTGAGGCCTCAGGAATGTCAAGACTATGGAACTCCAAGTGAGAGTATAGAAAGTACCATATGCTGCCAAGTTATGTGTGGCAGAGAAAGTGGCCACAACACTATGTTTACACAACACTATGTAGCAGCAAGACAGGATATGTAGAAATTGAAGTTAAATGCCACATTAGAGGGGATATGCAAGGCCATGGGTTCATTTTTGGGCCCATTCCAGCTTATCTATCTAATGTTTGGATGCAAACATCTAGTTAATTGTCTTTTTTAAAAGGTGGCCTAAAAGTCCATTTTAATCAGTTTTAGAGTTAGAAATAAGACTGGCTTGATAATAGCTTGTGTTTGAATGTTTCAGAAATTTAGCATCAACACTCAAAATTCTCTGATCTGTTTTAGGGTGTCTACATGGGCTGGTTGACTGCCTCTGGAAGTGCTGCACGTATACTTGGTCCAGTCTTTGTCAGTCAACTCTACACGTACTTGGGACCCCGCTGGGCATTCAGCTTAATATGTGGAATTGTTCTTCTCTCTCTCTTACTTTTGGAAATTGTGTACAAGAGACTTGTTGCATTTTCTGTCCTATATCAGAGACTTCAAGAGCAGACTTCCTAGTTGTGGGTAACTATTGTTCAATCTTGATTATTATTATTTTTGTAGCCAGTGTGTCCTATAGAAATGCTATGTTTTACTGCTGATAATTTATTGTCAGACATATCACTGGTACTGAACTGAACATGATAATGAAACAGTTTTGATGCATATAGTTCCAAAAGTTCACACACTAATTCTCCTTACTGTGGTAGTTTACTTCTTAAAATGCCTTGATTCTGTGAATCAGGTCTTATTGAAAGTGTTTTTCAAACACAACTTGAAAAAGCTTTGTATTTAGTCACTTTTATAATTAGCTACCTCTTCTAAATTTTAACGAGTGCTTTCTAACATGACTTAGCAGAAACTAATAAATTGTCTCACTTAAAAGTATCTTGTTGGCAGTTCTTGTTTTATAATCGTACAGAATATTTTATACAAAGGAAATTGTTTCAGAGCATTTTTGGGGTTGGACAGAAGTACAGTGGTACCTCAGGTTACAGACTCCGCTTATCCAGAAATAGTACCTCGGGCTAAGAACTTTGCTTCAGGATGAGAACAGAAATTGTGCGGCAGGCTCCATTGGCTAAAGTACCTCAGGTTAAGAACGGAGCTCCAGAACAAATTAAGTTCTTAACCAGAGGTACCACTGTACAGCCAAGGGACAACTGTCCAAGATGAGAAAGAAGAGTGTTGCACCCAAGGAGCAGGGTTTCACTGGCACAGAATTCTTCCACCTCTGTAGCACAGCCCTCCCTGATCATGATAATCCATCAGACCATCATCTGCAGGAGGAAAGCTATACAAGCTGTGTTTTTACTTGTGCAAGCATTTGGATGCAACTCCATATGCAAAGGTGTGCAAATGATTATGGATGGCTATTGTAGAAGTGCAATTTTATTGACAAATTAGAGTGTATTTAGTAGAACATACCTCATTTGTGTTGAATAAAGCAAGGGGTCTGAACAGTTACCACTGCATTTATTTTTTAAAGGTTCTTTGCAGGGTTATATCATTAGAAAAACAGTTAGAAAAATATAAAAATTATAAAACAATACACTTTACATATCAGCTGAAAGTAACATAAAATACAAAGTATTTACAGGCACAAATACTGCAACTGCAGAGATGTGCTTTGATGCCAGAGTTATAAGAATAGTAGAGAATAACATGCGCGCACACACACACAGTTCACACTCCCTTCATGAAAAGTAACAAGCACCAGTGGTCACAGCAGTTTCTATAATCCATTATATAAAAATGCAAGTAATTTGGCCTTGATTGGTCATACTTTAAAAAGCTTTACAAGTGCTTAGCTAAGCAGAACACGGCAACTCTTATCGTCATATGCTTTAACCAGTCAGGAAGGTCTGAGTTCATTGAAGAAGCTCTGCTTCATGCCACCACAGTAGATAATTTCATCACCACCAAGTTATTAGCCTTCATGTTTCAAGTTTGTCAGTGTGGACCAGCTGGATTGGTAAACATTACCAGAATGGAAGATAAACAGTGCAACTTCTCTTTGATATACTCGGGCAATTTTTCATTCTCTCCATACCTAGGAAACAGCAAAATATTTAGATGAGTAGATTTAATAGCACACATATTAAAATATACCTAGTACCAATTTCAGCAAGTTAACATTTTGGTCCAGTGGTGCCCCGCTAGACGAAAAACTCGCTAGACAAAGGCATTCGTCTAGCACAAGGCTGCCCCGCAAGACGAATTTGTCAATGGGGCTGCCTCGCAAGACGGGGAAATTTTTTTTTTCGTCTAGCGAAAACAGTGATTTGCATTGGTGCTTTGCTAGACGAAAATACTCGCAGAACGAATTATTTTCGTCTAGCGAGGCACCACTGTATACAGTTGCTCCTTTTAAAGCCATGCTTAAGAAGTTAGAAGGCTTTGTTAATTCCAAATTCACTCCTTCAGTATATAAACCAGATATTCCAACTTGAGGGGTTGTTATTCTAGGATGACTTATCACCAGATCCAAACCTAATGGCTTAATGCAGTTCTTATTTAATATGCAAATTTCAAAGCAAATGAAGTTCCTTGTCCTCATATTGCCTCCTGGAAGACAGTGACTTTTGACAGCCCAGAAGTGTAACTTAGTCTCTGCGAGGTATACAACTCTGCAATGTTGCCTGGCAGTACTAGACCCCACTACATATTCAGTGTTGGGCTGAAGCTGTGAGTACAACCATTCAATTTTACCTATTGCTTTTAACCCCATATTGCCAATTGAGCTAAAGGAACAGTGCAGTTCAGCTTGGAGGGCTTTGCTGAGAAAAAGTAGCTGTTACACTGTTACAGTAACAGTAATCTACAGTACTGTTAATAATGCAAGTCAGTTGAAGTAGACCCCCACCCACTCAACATCTCACATTGCAAACAAAGGTCAATCTACTTAAATTGCCCCCTTAGACTTCCTCCCAGGCTAAATCGGAACAATCAGTGCAGGCAACAGCCTTGTGTTCAGTTGACACACATGTAGACTGGTTGAAAAAGTATTTTCAGTGCTGTACAAAGATTTTTAAAAAGATTATAGGTAGCCACTACTGTATAAGCCTGTGGGTAGAGTCTAAAAGACACAATATAAGAAGAGAAAGCGGGTAGAGGGACAGGAAAATGAGCAGATAAACATTTGTACAGTTAGGATATTCTACTTGTACTATGTTACTCCCACCACCCCACCAATTATTAACTTTGGCTAGAGTGAGAGTTACCAATACACAGTAGTACAACATCTACAGCGGCAGCAAATGCTATTATGTATGACATACAACGCAGGTGGCACTGGTCTAAACCAAAGCCTAGAGCTTGCCGATCAGAGGGTCGGCGGTTCGAATTCCCACGATGGGGTGAACTCCCATTGTTCGGTCCTAGCTCCTGCCCACCTAGCAGTTCGAAAGCATGTCAAAGTCCAAGTAGATAAATAGGTACCACTCTGGTGGGAAGGTAAACGGCATTTCTGTGCGCTGCTCTGGTTCGCAAGAAGCAGCTTAGTCATGCTGCCCACATGACCCGGAAACTGTCTGCAGACAAACGCCAGCTCCCTCGGCCTATAGAGCAAGATGAGTGCTGCCACCCCAGAGTCATCCGCAACTGGACCTAACTGTCAGGGGTACCTTTACCTTATGACATACAAGGAATGGTACTTCAAGGTCATACAACTAAAGTTACAGTACCAATACAAAATGTTGGAAAAGTAACTGAAATAATCAGGACGGTGCTATCAGTATCAAAACTGACACTCACCTCACTGTGTCACCAGCTGCAGATGTATATGTGATGGAGGAAACGCCAGCTTGAGCTACCAACTGGGATCCATCATTAAACTGAACCCATACTGCTCCACTAGTCAGCTAATAGGGAAAAATATTATAGAATTAGTTTGCACTGAAATACGACAACGAACTCTTTCCCAGCGTTTTATCTTTCTAGTCAATAAGCTTTATTTAGCATGGATTGACACAGCACAGCCATGCTAAGTTGCACCTGAAGGTTCACTTCCTTCAGAAGAAAGACTTGTTCTTCCAGAAGTAAAATTTGGATACAATCCACTGTTTTGTTATGCAAGATAGACAATCACGATTTTGCCCATTTTGTGCAACCTAATTAGTATTTTGTGTAACTTCAGCACATTCTTATGCAGGTTCTGACAATTTGTACAAGGAGAACCTATTCCAGTTTAAAGTGTAGAAAGTAACTAGGTACAAAGCTTTGTATTCTTCTATTAACTACTTCCTAATCTGCAATAGATTTTGAGGCAATTAAGTAAAATTCAGTAGGGAACAGAGCTGATTCCATGCATCATCAATTATACTATCAGTTCATTTTCAGTAGAAGTATAACAACTGCTGCATTACAGCTCAGCTTGCTCATCTTCCTTTACACAAGAGAATGAATTTTCTGCTTGGCTGTTGATTACCAGCTCACCTGAGAAGCCCAGCCAACATTCTTTACAAAGACAGACTTTAACAGTTGAGCTGAATTCACAGCACACTCATTTGGGTGACTTAGGGTGCTCCTTGATTCAGTTGTTGCTGATGTAAATGCAGATCCTTCATATGCTGATATCTGGAATATAATTATGGAAATAGCAGTTGTGAACCATAAAGCCATGATATACTTCAGTGTTTAAAGAATGGTCACCTCTCTTGGGTGCACCTTACCTGACTTTGGTTTCAGACCTAGTTAAAATATGCAACAACCCAATACCATTGGCTCTACTCCTCTTAAACTTTTTTTTTTTACTTGACAGGTTAAATTTAGCCTTCCAGCAGTGTTTTTTAGGGCTCAAATAAAAGCAAGAACTACACACTCATGTACTTACCGGGGGATTAATGTTAGGCACTTCACTTGAAGCATCAGAGCTGGTGGCAGTATCTCTTTTCATCAAGGCTATTTCCGCCAAAGAAGGGCTTGTATCTGGCAAAGTAGGAGGGAGCACTAAAGCCTTTGGAGACTCAGGATTTCCTGGTTTTCTGGTAATGGAAGAATTATGCTCACATGTTTAAACTTTCCAACTTCCACTAAGAATATCAAAAGGCACAAACTAAAAATTTCACATGGAGAGTGAGAAGCATGTGCAACTGAAAATAATAATAATACAAGAGGCTGCTTACCGCCCAACAATAATGGGGAAAAATGGAGCACTTCCATTTCTTTCTTCTGCCAAAATAGCAGATTCCAGTGCAAGACAAATGCGATGTCCCTATATTGAAAAATAGAAAACTTGCATTAAAACATGCTAACCCTTTCAAAAAGGGCAGGAACGCAATACTCAGGGACAATAGGCAGAGGCAACGAAGAAAACATTGATGTATTGTGCTAAATTAAAAGGTACAGGGTTTTTTTTTAACCTTCCTATTGCATGACATGGAGTATGATCAGTGTTAAACAGTATAAAGTTCAATCTGTAACATTTCCTTGATCTCCACACCCCTCATAGGAACCTTTCAAAATCAGTCATGTATTTGCAACAATAAAAGGAATCCAAGTCTGCTGATTTGCCATTTGGAAGCACTTACCCATGTGCATCACACCCACTGAAACATTACAAATAATATTTACCTCATTTGCATGATCCACATATATTTGTATATCCTTTTCTAAACCAATTTCACTCTCCTCTTTTATAGTGTAGGCTTTTCCAGATTTTTCTATTACTCTAATTATGCCCACTGTCTTGTGGATTTTTGCCCCTATAAAAAACAAAAACATATTACCTCGGATACAAATACATTGACAATATGATCACACTCTAGCAGAAGTAAACTAGTAAACAGCAGATTGCACTTAACAACTACCAACAGTTCAAATACAATTATCACTGACTTGAGTATGTTAACAAGAAATGCTATCTGCTACAACTCATATAATTAACTTTTGGATTTTCAATTTGTTCTTAATATTTACATTTAATCGCCAATAAAATAAAGTATTAGAAGAACGTAGTTTCCGCTTAATAATAATGCCATATGTGTTACATTTCAAATTAGGATCTTTTTAAAGTATATGATAATAGGAAAGAGTTCTTTAAAATATAAAAATTAAACTAAACTAAATCTCTATTAGGTTTTAAAATGCCCTAACAGTTGGCTAATAATTTAATGCAATTAATGGCTGAAAGGGTATGTAAAGGTAAAGGGTCCACTTGTGGATGACTCTGGGGTTACAGCACTTATCTCGCTTTACTGGCCGAGGGAGCCGACGTACAGCTTCCGTGTCATGTGGCCAGCATGACTAAGCCGCTTCTGGCGAACCAGAGCAGTGCACAGAAATGCCGTTTACCTTCCCGCCGGAGCAGTACCTATTTATCTACTTGCACTTTGATGTGCTTTCGAACTGCTAGGTTAGCAAGAGCAGGTCAAACTGCCGACCTTCTAATCGGCAAGCCCTAGGCTCTGTGGTTTAGACCACAGCGCCACCTGCATCCCTGATGAGATATGTAGAAAACAGCATAAGGATACATACCATCATAAAAACAGATTTCCACATCTGCAGGAGGGGTGTTTTCCATCAACATACACTTGGCATATCTTGTATAGTAGGTGACTTTGGGAGTTTTGGATCTTACCAACTGCACAAATTTGGCAGCATACTGATACTTTTTCCAGTACTTCTCTAAAATGAATATGTAACAAACAGTGATTACAATTCAAATCACCTGTCTACTTACATGCACAACACATATGGAGGGATGGGAAGGTAAAGAGAAGGTACAAATGTTGCTCCTCCAAGTAATGTAATTATTATTTTTTAAATTACATTTTTGGAGGAGCAACATTTGTACCTTCTCTTTACCTATATTATTCATTTATATGGTATACTCAAAGCCCATTTGAGTATTGGCCAGGTGAGTATCATTTATAGCTTTAACAAGTGATGCTACTTTGTGATTTGTTCATATAATGCATTTTTGCAAAGCAACTTTCATGAGACCAGTGAGGAAGACCATGGTAAAAAATGTTTGAGTTTTGTTACAGTTTGCTATTTTAACTGTTCAGTTTATTGACATCTGTGTGTGCTTTGTGATATTTCATGCGCCACATATATTTAGTCTGTCGATAATATGTTTGTTTATACTATTCACGTTTGGATATATTTTTTGGACACAAATAGATACATATTGTTTTTTTAAATTTGTACTAAATTTGATTGATTTCTTTGTACAGCATATGTATTATATTAGCTTGTATATATTATTTTGATCCCATTTTTAAATCACTCCTCCTTTAGTTTCTTGAGATTTACTTCCTTTTTGTATCAATCAATAATTATACATGTTTTTACTGCTGAAAGGATGCAACAGGGTGTTCTTTAATTTTTAATAGTCAAACATAAATATATCAGACTTCTGGCGCTGCTGCCATGTCGAATAGCAGATGCCAACCGTGCAGCTAATTAAGGATAATCTTGGAATAATTATCCTTGCAAGTCCACCCCCTGTGTCGAGGAGGAGGAGAGCTTTCACTCGCGGATCGTCCAATAACTGCCTCTCGCTCCGATGGAATGCGGGGGCAGGGACGCAGAGTGCATAGCACTGCACGTATTGGAAACTCCCCAATGCGGTTGCCATGAGTGGAGGTACTTCTGTTTCTTTTAAGAAGAATCTAAATTTGGACTTAAGAAACAGACGTGTTCTGGAAGAAGGAGAAAGATAACTTGCTAAATGAATCAGCCACTGAGTGCCAAGGTTTTGATCTGGAGAGGAGACTCGTCGTAATTGGAATGCTACGTAAGTGAAGGGGAGCCTTTGTTCTCTTTTTACATTATATTTACACTATATTTGCTGTGCTATGATTCGGCAAGCCTTCAATGAATGGATTACAACTATATATGGAATGCAAGAGGGATTCAAGAAGAACTTATAAGTTTCTTTATAGAGGACTTGAAAGAACAGACTGTGAAATATGGTGATGACTTGTGACGCTGCCTACTAAAGAGGGCTCTAATTCTGATTTGTTATGGTTTTGGTAAGACACCAGCTCGTTAGAAGGTTGGAAAGGATCAAAGGCAACAAATGCTGGAAGTAAGCTAGGAGTCATGGCCAGATGCTGGCGTGCTTTTGGTTTGGAGAGGCAAAATGGAGAAGTGGTGGTGTACTAAGAAATGAGTTCTCGAAATAGGGGCAATGTTGAAGGGAATTGATTGATTACAACATGAAGGAAAAGAAGGTAAACAAATATTTCACACAGAAAACCACAGGATATAAATTCCCTCTGCAAGTTAATGGATATAGATTTATTAAATATGAACGAGTCATCACACCTGTGGCTGCTAAAACAAAGGATTAAGTTCGGAATTGTAGTATTTGGACTAATTAAGAGAATTGGAGCAGGACCAAGGAATAACACCAACTCCTGATAGCCGGAACACGGGAAGTCATCCAAAAACACTGAATTTAAATTAATTGGGTTTTTTTGATTGTATTATGATTTGGCATTGTATTAATGTGGCCTCCATTGCATTGTTATTAATGAAAAATTAATAAAAAATATTTTTTCTTTTTTAAAAAAACCATAAATCTATCAACAACTGCAAGTTAGGGCAATAAGCTTAAATGGCACACAAAGTATAAGAATTTCAGTAATTTGAGTATTTTAATTCAAATCACTACATGGAAGTTCAATGCATCTGTATTATCTATGATATTCTGATAATGAAGGGAAACATAATTACTAGAACAGCATCCATATATAGGGTTGGATCCACACTGCAATAGGATCCTGATCCATTAGAGGAAGGGAAATTCTTTGCTCACCTATCTTTCCTTCTGCAGCTCCCAGCACTACTTCCTATACTATTTTGCAAGCCCCGCCCCCCAAACCCTGGAGCAGTTTTTCTGGGAACACAGGCAAAACAAAGAACTGCTGAAAATAGCTTTTCCCCTTTGCACTGGCCAAAGTGTCTGGATCCAACCTATAATTACTGACGAAGATCCAAAGAATTACAAAGGGAGCTTTCCTTGTTCATTTATTTGTTTGAACAACAAACCTGTCACATGCTGCTTTTGAATTTCTTCTCATTTTCAGAAATAGTTGTCTACGTTATAAGGGAGGCTAAGAAACATAAGCTTACACACACCCACCCAGGTTGTTTGGCTCATTGCTACTGTTTCTGAATGGGCCTATAGAAATGCACCTTACCTGGCAAGTTGCCAAAACTATATATCTTTGAGTCCTCAGGAGGTGGTGGGGGTCTATTATTCAGAGGGATGCCTTTTCCTTCATTTGGGTGGTAGACTGTGACCTTAATACAAAGAAAAAACACAATCTCATAGCCAAAGAGTTATTTGTTTAATGCTTCTTTCTGGAAAATGAAAAAGTTGTTATGCACTACAGGATACTGAAAATTTGAATCTAGCATGTGCCTTGTCTAAAGTCTTCATTTCCTCAAAAAAATAACATTTTCCTATCCTCACTAAGCAAGATTATCTACAGCTTTTACAGGTACAGATATTTTAGTTAGATCAGTGCTTCTAAAGACAGAAGTAATTAGTAAAATCAAACGTCTTTCACTCTTTCATGGAATTGTACCAGCAATTTTACCAGAAAATGAGTAATCATAGCAAAAATTAAGTCAGTCATTTAAACTACACTGAACACTTCAGATTTCACACATGCTTGATGTATAGGCATTTAGCATAAAGAAGGGCTCAGTGTTAATATGCACATACAAAGTTCTGGGGGGGGGGGGGGAATCTACTTGATTTCCAGAAGCAAAAAATCTGTGAAACAAGCTTATATTCCAGTGTGATGAGGCATATTACACCTTAGTAATATTGTCATAAACACATCATTTCAATACTGCCGATGAAGTTAGAAGAAATAAAAAATTAATACTCACTGCACTTCCATCACAAGATATCCTCAGAACCTCTTTTACAAACTCTTGCGAATTATATTCTTTTAGAAATTCCATATATACTTCTCCTGCATCTAGAATACTCACCTAGAATGTAAATTGAAAACAGAACACAGCCTAAATAAATCACTTTCGAAGCAATCCAATGTAAATGCCCCCTCCTCTTTCCCCACCATTTACATTAAAATGAACTAAAATACTGCAGTGAAGTAAATAACTTGTTTCTGTGCTCCTTGTTGAGTGCTTTAAGCCTGAATAGAGGAGGTACTATTTGCAGTGTGACTGAAAAACTATTAGGATGCTGAGGATTTGTGAGGTAGCCAATCAGGGTGTTCCAACCTCACTGGATTTACAAATACTAGGAGAGAGAGAGGTGGGAGGATCAAGGGGAAAACAATACCATTAAAACAAAAGTAAAAGAGGGAAACACAATAGAATGAGAAACTGGAAAGGAAACCTAATACAGTAAAAAAAATATAAGAATTGACTAGAAGTCTTTTAAGTCCAATAACTGAACTGAAATCTGACAGTGTACATTTACGTTGATGACAAAAAAAATGAAATACATACTGGAAGTAGTTAAGATATTACGTTATGACTGTGCTAAGAGATTTTTATTAAAAACCTGCACACTTTGCAACAGAGCAAGGACCAACAGACTATATTACCCTTACTTCCCTTCTCATTATCTGGGACCAAACGTTCAAAGGCCACTAGGCACCTGAGCAAGGCTTCTTCCAATCAGGTGTTGCTCAAGTAAAGGTGGGAATTGGATAGGTCACTAAAACCCACGTTGCACTAATTCACAACTACAGCCAAAGTAGCAGTCATCAGCATTCTTGCCATGACGGTTACTTCTTGACTGGATCACACCAAAGCCATCCTATAAACAACCCAGTCCTCTGCATTCAATTTAGCTATATTGCTGTAAGAGCCAATTCCTGGCGAGCAAAGCAGAGCCAGCCGTTTCTCATCTGATCGCTAGAAAACCAGCTTCAATAAGTTATCCCACAAAGGACTGGGGTCAGTGTTCCCATGGCCCTTCGTGGGGTATCTCATGGAAGCTGGTTTTCTAACAATCAGATCAGAATCAAATGACTGCCTTGCAAGCCAGCAACTGGAATGGGCTCTCAACTAATGCAGAGGGAAGGTCTATTAATAGAGGTGTGCATCTTTGAAAATGAAGAAATGTTACAGTTCTTGTCACCTGATTATCAAGAGAAGATTAACAAGCAGTCAAGTTAATTGGTTCATATTGTAATAGTAGGTAGGTATTTAAAAATGTGGAAGAGCTACATTTTAATAAAATTGTCACTGCAATTCATTATTTTGAAATACAGTACAGTACATACCACTGCGTTTTTTGTTTTTTGCCTAATTGGCTTTAGTCTATGAGCATTCAGAGGTGATACAACACTTTGCAGTGCAGGTTTCGGATGTCCATATTGTCGCTCTTTGCCCCCATTTGTTCTACTTTCAGGCGCTAGATGGAGACCAAATGCAGGTGCTGGCAGAGCCTTCTCAGCAGTGTATTTCCTTGTGTCCAGTGGCTCTACAGCTGGTGCTGTTGGTTTTGCAGATTCAGGGGGTCTTCTGCATTTTAAGCCATTCCATGCATTTTTCAGTGTTTCTTGAGGCACACCAAGATGGAATCGAAAATCTCCACTTGTGTTCTTAATACTACTGTCATATAAAGGTTCCTGCATCTGAGCTGAAGCAGCAAAGGAATATTTTAATGATTTAGAAAATGCATTACAGGATTGTACCTAGTTTTTACAAAAGAAAAAAGTTATGTGTCTAACTATAAATGAGGCTAGGAAAGCATCAGATCATTTTTGTCTACTCACAAACTGACAATGTTTAGTGTAAACACCCTGGGAAAGTTACTGTTGTATGTATGAGAAGCTAAGTATTATGGCACATAACCAACTTTTCTGAATTGTTTGTAACCGATGTTAATAGCAACAACTTCCTTTACTATTTACTAGAAAACTGGTTTAAGCTTGCTTAAATTTAACTGTACTGAAAGAGATTAAACATCATGTTATGGGTTCTTCCCATGCAAACAGATGGACTGGGAGTGGTTAAATAAAGCATTTGGGATGGTATCAAAAAGCAGCAGCACGTCTGTCCAGGTAAAGGGCATGAAATATCATATGCACCTTCTGTCTAAGTACAGAAGCAATTAAAAGCAAAAATTAAGAAGAAAATTGCTTGAGGATTCAAATAATCCCAACTGTGTGTCCTATGGTGACAATTCCCCAAGGCATTCCTGGTAATTCATAACAAAAGAAAATGTCTGAGAAGATTTAAGTAATCCTTGGTTAAATTACAGCTACATTCAGTGCTCTTTCACTAAATGAAGTAATTTGATGCAGGAGAACGAAAGCTCCTCCTTCCCTTATGGCCCTGTTCTTCTTTCCACCCTCCCTTCTGCAGCAATGTTTATATAACAAGCAGTTGCTGTTTTCATCCTTGATCTCTCTACACAGATAATTTATTATCAGTTATTAGCACTAGACAGATGTTCTCCACCTACACACAGGATCAAGATCATACCAGCTCACAGAGCCCAGTACAGGCAGATCTTCACAATTGTTATCGTTCCAGTTTGAGGGGTAAGAATTCTATACTGAGCCTAAACAAAGGTATCCAAGTTCCCATCTTAACATAACTTTCAACGTGTGGATATCCAGTAGACCCAGAAAATGCAGTGTCATGATCCATCCCTAAATGTGTATATATAGATAATGTTTGCATTTTGCCTTCTTAGTAAGGACAGCTTACTAAAATAAACTTTTTAAACAGACTACTGTACTGGAAAATGTGTGTCTTAAATAAATATTCCTTCACAACATAGTTAGGAGCTTCTTCTGTTGTTAGTCAAGTTAAGAGTTAACCTTAGTTGTAGCAATTGGAGGTGACGAGGGGAAAGGGCTCTTAGACAGCATAACCCAAACCATGATTTATGACTTGCTGGACACAATTAACCATCTACACTAAGATATCTACCTTACTACAAAGGTTACAGCTGAGGTCCATCTGCACAATTTTTCATCTATGCACATAAAGGTGGAACATCTGAATTCAAACATATGCCAAACAGTGCACTTGTCTGGAAACTTGGATTGTATCTTTATGAAAACGTGATGGCAAACATGGGCTTGACATTACATAATATATAATGGGGCTCAGGAATAGGTGGTGTGATTTGGGAGTTCTGCAGCATTATCCATCACCACAGCATGTTCCTTCAAGTGGTATTTAAGGGACTAAGAAAAGTACAGGAGGAATCCAAGGCAACTCCCATAACTATTAAATGTGGACAGTGCTTAATGACCATGCTGGGCTTAAAATACTCAAAGATTCCTTCAGAGAACATGCCCCAAATAAAACACCCAGAGAGAGAGACATATTATGGCTACTCAGATACTGCTGGACCACAACTCCCAGCATCCTGATCATTGGCCATGCAGCCTGGGGCTGATGGGAGTTGGGAGTCCAACATCTGGAGGGCACCAGCCCTTCCACAACCCAATACACATTTTATCATCTAAAGTTCATCTTCACATGGAATCACTTCTAAGTTAATCTCTCAGTTAAAAACATTGTCCACACAGTGTACCTATATAAGCTCTACTGATAGGAATGGTATCTTTTGAGAATTCAATGTGTCCAACACACAGGCAATAAAACACTCTCATTAAATAAATCCATACCATTTAGTTGCATATTTCCAAGCCACTGCTGCATTGTTTCAGCTTGGGACTTCGGTTCTAATAAACCAACACTGGGCTTCATTGGACAGAGATAATTTGAACTAAAGACAAAGAATTATTCATAAGTACACTTCATAAATATGGACACAAATAACTTATTGATCACAAAAATAGATTAAGTTCTATTTGTAGAACATATTGTATTACTAAAGGTAAAGGGACCCCTGACCATTAGGTCTAGTCGCGGATGACTCTGGGGTTGCGGCGCTCATATCACTTTACTGGCCAAGGGAGCCGGCGTACAGCTTCTGAGCTACCGTATTTTTTGGTCCATAAGGCACTCCGGACCACAAGACGCACCTGTTTTTTAAAGGAGAAAAACCAGGAAAAAATATTTTCCTGGTTTTCCTCCTCTAAAAGGCAGGGAGGGGGGCGTTGGAGGGGGAGCACCTTCTCCATTCACAGCGGCTCATCCCTGCTTGCTTTAAAGGGACATGGGGACGAGGGGAGAACGCTCAATTTCTCCCCTCCTCCCCATGTCCCTTTAAAGCAAGCAGGGATGGGCCTGCTTTTGGCATCGGCGGGCAGCGCGTGGGGTGGTGGAGGAAATCCTCCACCAACCTCCCTACCACCCGATCCCAAAAGCAGGCATCACAGCTGCCTCCCCCCACCTCCCGCCAAACGTGGCGGGGGTGGGGGGAGGCAGTGGGAGCGCAGAGGATGTTGCTGGATCGTGCCATCACCTCCGTTCGCCGAAAGAAGCTTCTTTTGGTGAACGCAGGTGCTGACACGATCCAGCAACATCGCCGCTGCCTCCCCCCCACCTCCCGCCGAACGCGGCGGGGGATGGGGGGAGGCTGCGGGAGCGAAGCCTTCGCTCCATAAGGCGCACAGGGATTTTCCCTTCCTTTTTAGGAGGGAAAAAGTGTGTCTTATGGAGCATAAAATACGGTGTGTGGCCAGCATGACTAAGCCGCTTCTGGCGAACCAGAGCAGCACACGGAAATGCCATTTACCTTCCCGCTGGGCTTTCGAACTGGGAGGTTGGCAGGAGCAGGGACCAAGCAATGTGAGCTCACCCTGTCGTGGGGATTCGAACCGCCGACCTCCTGATCGGCAAGCCCTAGACTCTGTGGTTTAGACCACAGCGCCACCCGCGTCCCATATTATATCACGACACAATATAAATAACAGGTTTGTTTCCACTATATAGTCCTAACATGTTAAACTGCTATAGGCGAACACTTTGTACTGAGACAACTTGTAATTTTCCAGTATCAGTTTCTTATACTCAAATGACAATATGTAAAATTAGAGATTATTTTTAATTTCTTAGTTTAAAGGAATTTCATATTATTAAGTTAATAGCTGAGAATCAATGGAGGCCAGTTCTAAGCTATAATGATCAACGGCTACACGCAAAATGAACCCCACTGTATTTTAGAACTTAGCTAGAACTTTTCCCAGTCCATTTGTCACTTACAAGATAGGAGCGATAAATAACTCATTGGCTTGACTACAGTAGACATTCTGAGTCCTTTGGATGCACAAGTAGCTTATCAGGAACAGGACTATATATAAAAGCTACACTTTATTTTTTAAAGTCATGAGTCGAATCCCCCCCCTTCTGCGGTCCACTTATCTGCACAGCTAAATACATATTTCCTTTGGTCACATAGGCTCTGACTCTGACTTTCTGTTGCCACCAAGCACCCTTGTGCCTTTTACATAGATGACTTGGAAATAATTACATATGCAAGCATTAAACATCACTCCCAACCCCTCATGCATGGAGTTTTTACAAGGAGATCAATGCTTGTTTTTGTTTTCAGTTCACCACATTTTAGTGTTACGTACAAATCCAGAATTGTGTTTAATCTTAGTTATGGTGTACTAAAATGAAACAAGCTAAGTTTGTAAGCCAGAGTTTAAAGCTGGTTCATTTCCATGGTTAAAATTAATCACAGTTTGTGACTAACTAATCAGAGATATGCCAGACTGCAGGCAAAAACTGAACATTTCTGATGTCCTCACAGATGTGCTAGAAGAAAGGAAAGGGTGCAGCTGATGAGACCAAGACTCATTCATGTAATATCACAATTTGGTATTTCATCCAGACAAGGTCATTATATTATAGGGGAACCAATTTTACATGATGCACTCAAAAAACAGATATATGAGAATAATTCTTACTGAGCTTGATCTTTCACAGGTGGAGACAGATTTTTTTCCATTGAGCCAGAGCTGGTCGGAAACTTTTCTTTAAATACAGTAGGAATATCACCATGGCTATTTGCAGGTGAAAAATCCTTTATGTTTCCTATAAGTCCTCCTCTGGACTTTGAGAGGATTTCCAGGGAATGGCATCTCTCCACATTATTTAGTACTCCTTGACTCTGACTATGGGATGTGCCTGATCTTTCAGAGGAGTGTGCCCTCCTGAGGTAGCGCGAATGCGGTCTTTCTTCAATCAGCTGCATTGCTCTTCCCCTACCAGAATTTCCCATTTCTTTTGCTGGGAGTCCCCAGTTGTTATGGGAACTACTTCCATAGCCAGATGAGACTTCACTGGCATTCTTATTTTTAGGAAGAATTGTCATTTTGTTGGGAAGTGGCTGACCCCCTAGAAGTCTTTTCTTCTCCTTTAAGCAGCCACTTGTACTAACACTGGGAGAAGCAGTAAAAGCAGTAGAAATGGTGGCATTTCCACTGTCCATTGAATCCTCTACAGTTCCTGAATCTTTGCTTCTTGCTGAGCTACACTTGGACATAAAAGGATGATCCAATACAGATGAAAGGCTTAAACGATCTGCTGGATTTTTGCGAAGCAACTTGTGAATAAGATCTTGAGCCTCTTCTGACAAAAACATTGGCATTTCATAATCTGCCAGCACCACTTTGTTCAAGGTGTTCTTTACTGTATCAGTATCAAAAGGTGGTCTTCCAGCCAGAAGAGTAAAGAGCATGCAGCCCAAGGACCAAACATCAGATTCAAGCCCATGCGCACTTCTTGTGGCTATTTCTGGAGAAATGTAATTAGGAGTCCCACACATTGTGTAATGCTTTTCATGAGGCATTGTCAGCTGGGCTGCAAGTCCAAAGTCAGCAATTTTGATGTTCATATTGTTGGTGAGTAAAAGATTAGATAGTGTAAGGTCCCGGTGTAATATTCCATGGGAATGAAGATATAACATCCCTGTAATAATCTGGTGCATGAAGTTCCGAACTATATGAAATAAAAAAAGAAAGAGGGGTGTTAAGAAACATTTTTGCTATTTTGTCTTTAAACATGCTCACCACCTGCTTCTTATAACTAATAGATTCAATTATTATTGCAGCTCAGAAGTTCAAACTTAAGCAACTAATGAAACTTACAAATGAATCTAAGTGCAAATCATTTGAGAAGTGCTCAAACCCACCCCTAATTTTAGTATAATAAAATTGCATTCCCACATTGCTAAGCAAAATAGACAAAAATATTTCTCCGCAATGTTGGAAAAATTGTGGGAATGAAGGTACATTTATACACATGTGGTGGAAATGCACATTGATTAAAAACTTCTGGTTAAAAATATTTCAGGAAATGGAACAAA
Source organism: Lacerta agilis (assembly GCF_009819535.1). NCBI lineage: Eukaryota > Metazoa > Chordata > Lepidosauria > Squamata > Lacertidae > Lacerta > Lacerta agilis. The sequence continues at coordinate 44,310,673 of NC_046320.1, forward strand.
TTACATCTCAATCGATCAATTTAGATCCCAAAATAGCATTGTTTTCTATATTTGCAGATGAAGCACAAAATCTTAGAGACAAAGAGTTAATTTTGCATCTTATAACTGCAGCACGTCTTGCTGTTGCTAGACACTGGAGGACGTTAAACGTGAACCTATATGAAGTTTGGTATGCTTATGTATGGGAATTAATTTTGACAGAAAAGTTAACAGAAAGGGTACATGGAAGAAAACAACGTGATAAATTACATAACTTTTACATAATGTGGTCCTCCTTTATTACATATGCATCAAAGAAAGAACATGCATTTAAACCACCTAAGACACATGGGAGCATGTAGAATATTTTTTAAACCAGCAACTGTAGAAATAATTTTTTATTTGATTATATTACTAATGTAATTACCTGGATGTAGTTGGGGCTGTTGGGGGGGGGGGTTAGGGAAAAACTGTATTTGATTGCTTGTATTTGAATTTATGTTGTTCTTATATTCAATTAATAAAATATATTTTAAAATGCATTTGCAAGTCTTTGCCCAAGGAGATACCACACACACACACACACACACACACACATATATATATATATATATATATATATATATATATATAAAATAACCCAAGCCTCTGAGGGCAGAGGAGCTACCAAGAGGGCTCCCTCTGCTGATCTCAGCACCCTAAAGGGTATGTAAGAAGCATATTACACCCCTTTAAAATTGATAACAATTAAGTTACCAAGAATAACAATGAAGTTATGTTAGCTGCAGAGCAAAACTATATGGTTATGGCACAAATAACTGCACAACAAACTCTACAAGATTGGGTGACTTTCAAAAGCAAGGTCTTACAGACTACTATGTCTAAAGAAAAATATTCTCATTGGCTATGTCCAAGCCTTGGATGGATTCCAACCTATTTACTTGATGGAAAGGCTGCTTCAAGGTGCAACAATGAGCAATATTTCAGCCTTACCTTCTTCTTCAGAGAAATGGGTCTTTCTGTTCTTTAAATATCTGCTCATTTCTCCATTGTGACACATCTCTAGTATCAGGTACACGTAGTTGCTATCTTCAAAGTAGTTATACAACTAGAAAAAGGAAAACTAGTTATAATATACATCAAAGTTTATTTACCAACATGTCAAGTTTTTAGTGTAAATTCTTACCTCAAGTATAGAGGGATGTTTTAGTTGACAATGTATCTTCACTTCATTTTGAACTCTTTGCACCATTCCAGCTTTGTGCATAGCCTTTTTGTCAATCTGAAAAGATTTTCTTTTTAAAATTAAGCTCATACACACATAAAAGTAATGATTTTTTAAAGAAAAATTCAGAAATAGATTTAAGCTAAATGAGGGCTGGAAACAGTTTATTGATACATTTTATACTAATACCATTATTTCAGGTATGCCTGTTTGCTTTAGTCTCATGTTTATATAACAATTCTTCAGAAATCTGCTTGACACCAGCCTAGAAAGTAAGCCCAACTAAATAAAATGGGACTTGCTTCCAAATAAATAGCAATGGGGTTTAAATGATGTATTATATCCCTACAGAGATATATTGAACTTTCTCAACAAATACTGACTAATGGCCAAACTACTACACAGTATTTTAAAAGCATGGTTTACTCTTCAGTTTTGCTTTGCTTTTAATCAGAGGTGGCTAATCTGCAGCACTTCAGATATCGAACTGTAATTCCCATCATTCCTGACTGTTGGCCATGCTGACTGGGACTGGTGGGAGTTGGAGTCCATAACATCTGAAGGGCCACAAATTAGAAACTACACAGTCCAGAATAAGGATTGGGACCATGGTGCAGGTGGATATGTAAAAAACAAACAAAATCCTTAGCACGTGCTGTGATCTTAATTAAAAATGCTGTTCTCTTGCTGCCACTGATACCATTTTTAAAAAAATCTCCCCTTATACTAAGGTTCCAATCCTAATTCCCCCCTCCACTGCTATTTAATAGGATTTTCACAAAAACAAAACATAAGACTCAACACATAGTGTGCAAAAGAGACCTCTAATTTCACATTATAATGTGCCTTGACCCTGAAAGCTATTCTGTACTAAAAACAATCATCTATGCTGAGGAGTTTGGCAGATGAAGCAATTCAGATGTTAAGTGCTTAAAAGGCTGGACTGGTTTATGTGTTTGCACAGTCAAGTACTGTATAGGGCAAGCGCTATATGAAGAAAACCTTTGCAGCCTGGGATTCAAATTGACAGGTGAACAACAGAAATCAGGAACTAACAAGTTGTGGGAACATAAGGAGTAAGTTAGAAAGTAAAATATTGCATTTATTAGCTTACCCAGCAGCTTGGTATCCTATATTCTGGCTAAATTCAGTTACTTTGGTATCTGATCCAATGGCAACTTACCATTTTGATGGCAACTTCTAGGCCTGTTTTCAGGGATACTGCTCTGTAGACTCCTGCAAAGGAGCCCTTCCCCAGAAGGTTCCCCACCTTGAAATCCTGAAAAAGAAAAAGCAATGGTCACTGCTGTTACTGCCTCCTCACCTTCCATCTGCACAGGTACGTATCAGCTACTGAGATAGTGTGGGATGTCAAGCATCTAATTGTTTTAATATGCTACCTGTAAAAAAATTCCCCAGAAATGTTTGCAGAGGAGATGTGATGAAATTTCCCCTTGTCTTGTAATTTAAATAGCTGATATAAAGAATAACCTTGATTCAAATTAATCCCTGTTCTGAAACAAAAAAGATTTTAAAGAGAAAACTGTGAGGCTAGCTTGAAGTCTGGGAGGAAAGTACTGCTTCCACTTCCCAATGCAGTGGGGGTTAGTATGAGGATGCAACTAAAAGGAAAGAGGTTAAGGCTGCTTCTCCCTCCCACCTCCAAAGAAGTTGTTTTTAAAAATGCATCCTGTTCATACCTTTCACATACCAACTGTCCCCTTCATCTACCCTTATCCATGTTTTGCTCCCATCACTCCGCAGTTCCATATTTCACAGACTACTAGAAAGCCTGCTCCGAAATCCGCATCCCTCTGGACTAGGGCCATGAATGTATTATAGGAGGTAGGGCAAAAGGAAGCAAATACAGAGATGTGTCCACGCCATACAAGTTCAGTCTTGCAGTTTCTGACTTTTACACCATACAAAAAACACAGGCTCTTCCACGTGTTTCAGCTTTGCCCAGCTGGAACCTGGTTCCCTTGGGCAATCCTCGTACTTCTCCCCCTCCCCTCAAAAAACATCCTGTCCCCTTTCAGGATGCAGGTGGGGAAAACACTGCAGTGCCCTTAGGTTGAGTTAAAGAGCGCGCCGGCCGCGCTATCGCACAGACGGCGCATGCTCAGGCAGAGGCGCTGCTCAGCAGAGACCGGCCGGCTGCAGCAGGCAGCTTTACCTGAATGGAGCTCTCCCAAGGCGAGCACTGGGACATGCCGGCTGAGGAGGCTGCGCCGGCGCTGGGCACGGGAGAGAGCAGGAGACTGAGCAGCCACTGCGGCATCGCGCGGCCAGGGACTCGCAGCCACTGAGGAGCTCGCGGCGCCGGGACTTGCGGGCGGCTCTCGCCTTGCCGCCCTTTCTCCCGCTCCCGGGGGAGACGCAGCTTCCATCCCCCGTTGCCAAGGAAACGGCCCGGGGGAGAGACGCCAGAGCAGAGGCGTCCCGCGCGCCGCCCGGCTGTTGCCGCCGCCGCCGAAAACTGCAATAGCCGCCGCTCCCCCTCGCGGTCCGGGGCTCGCTTCCGAATACGCAGGGACAGGGCTGCACCGTTAAACTGCTTGCAAACCCCTTGGCAAAAGAAAGGTGTCCTGCAGAGGCTTCGCCCCACTTCTAAGAAATACCAGCGAGCTAGGTTTCTCCTTTCTTCAACGCAAGGCGCTTGGGGTTAGAAACTTTGTCATCTTGACAAAAACCGATTTTGCGTTTTAAGAGTGATAGATGTTTTCTATAGGGCTCGCCTTCCATACGTATGTAGCCTTGCCGGTAGTGGGAGTCCAAGAGCTAGTGTCAAAAAAACGAACGTCCTAAGGTTCAAAAGATTTAGATATCTGCATATCTTCCAAAAATGGTGGCATTTTCAAAACTGCATGGGGAGTTTAGAAGTTGGCATCTACCTCCCCAACTCCTTTCTAGGGGCAATTAATTATTATATCATGAGGTACATGAATTAAAGCAAATTGTTATATTGGCAGCCTTTGGGGAACCAGCAGCATATTTGGAATTTTGAGAGCGTTTGGTGGGCACCACCCCTTCCAATTGATTTGCCTTTTCCACTCCATCGACATAAAAAGAAAAGTGTGCACTGCACCCACATACATTTATTTTCCAAGGGCTCTGGATCAGTGTTGGTTCCAGTAGAATCAAAATAGATCCTCTTTTGTTTGCATGATTTGGCAACCCCCAGACTACAGTGATGAGGATGACTGATAATAAATTTTAATTAGAAGTTACCTAATGATTTGGAAATGATGGGTGGTTTGGAGTTGAAGTAGGAGTGGGGAAATAGAGAGCATGTGCTGAGACTTTCTGGAGGTTGTATTCCCCCTCCCCCCACTGCCAATGTTTTCATAACTGATGAATATGAATAAATACCATATTGGCCCAAATATAAGACACACTCCTGGGCTGCTGGGGGGGGGGGAGCTGCGCCACTTTTCCGGTGGCGTAAGGTTGTGAATATAAGCCACACTTTAACTTTTCACTGTCAGAATTTGGAAAAAGTGTGGCTTATATTTGGACCAAAACGGTACATAAATATTTATTTCTGAAGTAAAACAGGTCAACTTTTCTCAACGCTTATTTCCTGTCATCACCATCAGAATGCTGTCTCAAATGCTCAAAGTGACAGCAAACACAAGCATATATTCTTGTATTCTAAACCTATTTCCTAACTCAATGAAGTGTTTTTTAGTACTTCTGATCCTTCAACATAGGAACATAAGAAGAGCCTGATGGATTGGCCCATCTAGTCCAACATTCTGTTCTCACAGTGGTCAACCAAACACCTGTGGGTCACCAATATGCAGAACCCAAGCACAAGAGGACTCTCCCCTCCTGAGGTTTCCAGCAAATAGGATTCATAAGCGTACAGCCTCCAACTGTGGAAGTCAACCATTAATAATCATGAATAGCATGATTATTAATGTGCCCAACTGTGCAGTACAAAAAAGGAAAATCCAATATCTGTTTTGTTTGGATAATTCTTGCCTGAAATATTAAGCTTATTTTAAATGTGTATCACAAATAAAAGTATATCCTACTGTTGAAGCAATCATTTCAGTATAAATCATAATACTTGCTGGGCCATAGTTTACCACTACACACTTCAGAGAACACTTTAAAGATTAATTCATGTTAACTACTTACAGCTTGATTCTTATATGCTCACTTGAAAGTAAGCCCCATTGAGTTCAATAGGTTTGATTTTCTAGTAAGTGTGCACAGGATTGCAGGCATGCAGGCTTATCCTACACACATTTAAAATCCCTCTGAATTTAGTGTTGCAGCTGTAATCTCTTGAAGGACAAGGTGGATACTTTTTCACATGATTAAAGGGGGAAATCTAGCACACACTTCCTCCAAAGCATACTTATGGGGGTACCCTAATTACCGGTATGCCTGGCTAATAGAGGAAATTTGGGGAAAGATGCTCCAAACCTAATTTGGCAACCAGCCAGACCTTGAATGTAAACAAAACCTTCCTGAGAAAAATGTTGTAACAGATGCAAGTTTTCAACACTTGTAGCAATTGTAGAACTTTTATCTGAGCTCTGTGAGCTAAAACATAGTGCTGCAGAATTTGGTAATGTTTCAAATTATTCATGCTGGTTTGTCAAAGCACATTAGTTCACTTATTTATCAAAGTAAAAAATTATTAGATACAAATGAGAATTTATCAGGGGTAGATGCAATCTCCTTCTAGAATTACAGTCTGCACAGATGATCATTACAAAGGTTACAATTAAAACCACATAACCATTTGCTTGGACACCTGTGACTAAGAAATACCATCTTCAGGCAACTTTGTTCAGAGGGAACACCATACAAGGAAGAAGCATGGTGACAGTATACTAAGAATAATGTTGTGAGAGTGCTACTATGTATCCAAATTCACCCTTTATAAACCTTGTTAACTAGTCCAAAATAGCTACCACACCTTAGTTCTACAGAATCTAAACAAACAGGTATTAGAATTCCCACATCAACCACAGACACACATCCTCGGTTAATGGCAAACATTCGAGTTGTGTAGAGTTTAGCCCTGTGAACAACTTGTTCTTTTTAAGTCATACACTAAAGCACATTAAATTTAAAGTGCCGAGCTGCCTGTCTATTCTGGCAGGGCTTCTGCACCTTGAAAAACTGAGATTGGTACAAATTCTACAGATGGAGAGTTCCCATTTTTAACGCCACCGTGATTATTATGAGCCGCTTTGAGCTCAGCATTTGTCGCTGGAAAAGCGGAAGACAAATATCAAAACAAATCAAAGGCACTGTAAAAAAGCATAGGTTGCTTTTCTGCCTGCCAAGCAGCTCTTAATGACACTAAAGCGGAGGCAGCGTAGAAGCAGGGGATGTGCAACTTGGTGCCATCCAAGGAAAAGGAGGGAAAGAGAAGCGACCTCATCCTGAACCAGGGAAGTGGGAGGGATCGAGTGTGTTAAGTCGCTGGTAAGGCGAAACCCCGCCCAGCACCACGCAGCGCCAGTCAGAAAGCTGGACGGGACCACCTGTAACAACACCCAGCCCTGCTCCCCCCTCTACTGAGATATGGTTGGGCCCAGACTCCCCCTCCCCCGAGAATGGCTCGGTCCCCACCCACCCGATAATGGCCGTTTTCGCACCTCAATCTTGTCGCCGATGCAGGTCGCCATGGCGGCGGCGGCGCTCCTTTTCCCCGCGTCACTCTCTTCCTTTCCTATAAGCTACCACATGGCCGGGTAATGCGCGTCTCTTTCGCCACCGTTGCCGCTCCGCAGGCCTCTCCCTCCCCGCTACGGGGGTCGGGGAGAAACCCCTTCCTTGAGGGGCTCCATTTTGAAAATCCCGCCCGTTACCAAAGCAGCCTTTGCGTCAGCTTGCGCATGACGCCATCGCGCCGTCCCCTCCGCCTATCCTCTGGCTCCTTGGGAGAGGGGCGGGGCGCCGTAAGGCTGTTTGTGGCCTCGGAGAAGGGCGCGTGCGCGGTACAAGTCAGTGTTCTCCGCTAGGCTTGCTGAGGAAACCCGCCCTCTAGCGGGAAGCAGTCCATATTTTCATTTGCTTTCTTTGTTGTTTGTAAAGAACGTAAGCAGAGCTCCGCTGGGTCGAAGTCATCCCGGCATCCTTAGCCGACCAGACGTTGCTAAGAAACCAAGGAGGAGCGCATAAATGTCGTGGCCCTCCTCCGGTCCCTTCCCACCGCATTGTTTCTTAAATGTTACACTACGCAGCTCACCTCTCGCTATGCTACCTCTTCAGGCTAGCCTACCTTGCGGGGTTGATGTGAAAATAAAAGAGAAAGAACCACGTGCCCTGCCTCGAGCCTCTTGGAGTAAAGGCAGGACGGAAATAATTCAACACATTCTGTGTGAGTGAATTCCATAAATTGACTGTGTTGTGCAAAGTACTTCTTTTGTGTCTCCTGAATCTTTTTTTAAAAAACGTTTTTAATTCAACTTTTAACAACAATAAAAGCAGTACAGAACTCAACAATGCGCTACCAAGCTGCCCTACAAATTCATGTCAGTCTCCATACATACAGTAGTTCATTGCCTCAATTATATTGTTTCTTGCCACCCCAAACTCGGAGTGGTGCGACCTTCCAGAGGTCCCAGATTGCACCAAGCCACTTAATCCTTCTTAATCACCAAGGCTTAGGCTATCCAAAACATAAGTTCCCTGGGGGACAGCTCGCAAAACAAAACAATTACAATACAATAAAAATGAGTGCTGTAAAAACCATTACAAACTAAAAAAAACACAGTTAAAACCCAAGTACAAAATTAAGAGGACTGTGCCATAACGAGACACAGTTGTTTAAAAGCACTGAGTAAACAAGATCCACCTGCAGCTTAAAAGAGGGGAAAGTTGAGTTCAGGCAAACTTCTCTGGGAACAGTGTGCCGTAACCAAGATGCCACTACAAAAAAGATCCTGTCTCTGGTGGTTACTCAGCTCACTTCATTTGACAGCAACAATTGGCCTCTGGGGGAGATAATAAAGTTCAGGTATGTATATAAGGTACATTCAGGTAACCTGATTTATGAGAAGGAATTTCAATCAGGTTTTTCTTCTTCCTCTGAGTTAAATAATAGATATGCACTTTGAACAATGCTGTCATCGTATGAACATCATGAATTAAAAACCCAGCACAGCACATTGGAGTGTGAACAGTCTAAGACTCATTGATTTCAATGGCATTTCTTGCCAAGCAAGGCTTGTAATCCTATTCATGCTTATTTGTGATTAAACTCCACTGAACTTGGAGGAATTATTTCCAAATAAACATTTATAGGACTGAGCAAGCAATAAGTACATTTAAGAATGTGGACTTAAATTCACCTGGTTAGTAGGAGTTTTGTTTTGGGAGGGGTTGTTTGTACATACATGCATGACCTCAAGGGGGCATCTGAGGGGGGATTTACAAACAAATCTTGGGAGTAAGTGTTTGGTAGAATTATGAAGATTTACAGCACAATCATGAGCATGTTTACTCTAAAAAAAAAGTCTCACTGTGTTCAGTTGCATTTACTCCCAGGTAAGTATGCATAGGATTGCAGTCTTAATATACATAGATGGAATCCTATACATGTCTATGCAATCATATCTAAGAAATAGAGGAGATGCACTGTGTTAATAGATTTTTCTTCTAAAAATGAGTACTGTACTGAATAGAACAGCAACAACTCAAGGGCAAGACGGCTGGAAGAGATTGCTGACGGACATTTTTCTCCCTCATTTGGTGGGCAAGGGAATCTTTCTTACGTTGTTCAATTTGACCTTTAATCTAGACTCCAGCGCTCTTTTCAGATGGCGTTTAACTGAATAAATGGTGAAGAATATCTCTTAGCAGCTTATCACACACTTGTGATTTCCTTTTGTGGACTTTTAAATTTCTCTTTATGACGTACTTCTTTATTTTGCTCAGTTAATTTTTAGTGCATAATGTCAAACTATCAGTATGAATTAGTGTAACACATTAATCCGTTCCCTTCCTTGCTTAGGCTGTGTACAGCTATTTCCTTGTCATAAATGCATTTGTTCGAGTTTCTTCCCTGTCAGATGCTGTTTATTGCTGATTAGGATTTCTAGCCGAGCTTGATAAAGAGATGCATCATTTTCAAGCTGTATCATCTTCGCTCTTTAATTTATTACACACATTTTGCCATTCCTGTCTCTTGTACTTATAGTTAAATGCAGAAGGTCAGCAGCACAGGGCTAGTAGGTGCATCACTTACAATTCCTTTGGAAAGCCATGCTAAGACTGTGAATAAGCGTTTCCACTTCTTATGGCCTGTCGTACTGTATCAGCAACAATGTTGAGATTTGTTAATTAGCAAGACGGTTGTGTAAGTGGAAAAATTGCCTGTGTCTTTGTGTCTCTGAAAAATGACATTTCCGTTGTTAGTCAAACCACTATGTTTTATGGAAGAATTTGCTAGCTTTTGTAGAAGCTTCAGAACAGAGGCAGCTTTATAGCCCAGTGCTCTGGGAAGACCCTCCAACACAGTATTCAAATAGCCCTTTTCATAAATACTGAAAGCATGTCACAAATATTGTCTCAGTAATCTTTACAACATTCTCTAAAATATGCCAATATAAATATCTATTGCAGATTGGAGTCCAAGCCTCAGTGGTTTGCTAATGGTCACACAACAGGTATACAACCAAGCTGATATTTGTGTCACGAATTTCTGCCTCATGTGTCTTGTTCTTCATTACAATATCATACCAACTCCACTATGAATGTATTGGTCCTACAGCTGTACGCACACTATACCCTTGAAGCACATTCAAAGCACATTTCCCTCCCTAAAGAATTCTGGGCCCTGTATTTTACTTCTCACAGAGTTATAATTCCCAGCAACCCTTAACAACTTACAGTACCCAGTATTCTTTGAGTAGGACAATGTGCTTCAAAGGTGTAGTGTGTGGGGAAGGAGGCATGGAACTGGGAGACAAGAGTGCAGATCAGTGGCTGCCACCCTTTGGGGACTCATGGGCACATATGTAGACTGAGGAAACGTGTCACTACAAACATTGCAAGTACAGTAAGTGCACACCACAACCCATTCTATTGGCTAAATAGAAGGCTTCTTTCAAGTCCAAACCTCTGGATGACCCCACTCAGCAGTTTCATGTAGCTATTAAACAACATGGGAGATAAAATTGGACCCTGAGAAACCCCACATTGAAGGCTCCATGGAGCTGAACAATACTCCCCAAACACCTGGAAATGACCATCCAAGTAGGACCAGAACCACTGCAAAGCAGTGCCACCCACTCCTAACCCAGACAGCCACTCCAGAAGGATACCATGGTCAGTGGTATCAAAAACCACAGACAGGTTGAGGGAATTCATAGAATCATAGAGTTGGAAGAGACCACAAGGGCCATCCAGTCCAACCCCCTGCCAAGCAGGAAACACCATCAAAGCATTTCTGACAGATTGCTGTCAAGCCTCTGCTTAAAGACCTCCAAAGAAGGAGACTCCACCACACTCCTTGGTAGCAAATTCCACTGCCGAACAGCTCTCACTGTCAGGAAGTTCTTCCTAATGTTTAGGTGGAATCTTCTATCTTGTAGTTTGAATCCAGGGACACCTTTCCGCTGTATCTCTCCTGACAGAGGTCCACATATAGGGTGGCCAAAACAGTTTCTGTGCCAAAATTGGGCCTAAACCCCAATGGAAATGGACCTAGAAAATCACTTGCTTCCCAAAGTGCCTGGATCTGGCCTGCAACCACATGCTCGAGAACCTTGCCCAGGAAGGAGAGATCGGCAACTGGCCGGTAATTGCTTAGATTTTCCAAGTCCAGGGAGGGTTTATTGAGGAGTAGTTTTACCACTGCCTCCTTCAAGCAGGCAGGGACCACCCCCTCTCTCAAGGAGGCATTAATCACCTCCCTGGCCCAGCCAGCTGTCATCACCCTGTTAGTTTTTATCAGCCAAGAGTGGCAAGGATCCAGAGTGCAAGTGGTCACCCTGACCCTCCTTAGCACCTTGTCCATTTCCTCGAGCCTTATATCCATTTCCCTTGCACTCTGATCTATGCCAGTGGTTTTCAGCCAGTGTGCCATGGCACCCTGGGGTACCTTGAATGATTGTCAGGGATGCTACGGGCAACACTGGCCTCTGTCCCTCTTTCCTTCCCTCCCTCCTCTGGTGCCTTCTCATGTATCTGCCTCCTGAAGGCTTTCACAGCTGTTTATTGCAGCAGTCCTGGCTATAAGCTCTGAAAGCGAATGGTGCATCTGGGAGACACCACTCTTTGGGCGGGGGGTCAGCTCAGAGACCAGGGAGAGCAGCAGCTGCTGTCGGAAGACTCCCAGGGAGAGGGGAGAGGAGAAGAGGCTGAGGGGACACTCCACAAGGGAGGGTGTTCGGAAAAGGGTGAGAGGCTGCCAGCTCTGCAGGCAAGGGGTGGCATAACTGGGTTCCTGAGCCTCATAGGGGTGACAGAGAAAGAATGTAGTTGGATAAGAGAGCCATGGGCTCAAAAAGGTTGAAAACCTCTGATTTATGCCCACAATCTTCAAAGCATTTGGTGGGCATGAAAATTCCGGAAGTCAGTATAGGAGCATGCTTGAACTTATTCACACACTGTATCGTCAAGGAAGCCTGAAACTGTTACTAACATTAGCAGTTCCTTGTTTTGATGTTGCTGCGTTGCTGCACCATAACAACTTCAGCATTACCAAGTAGTCCTTTCGGATCATAGTTTGCTGGCAAAACAGATTGGAGTGCCCATAAATAAATTTTCCATTGTTTTCCAAAAGAGGCAAAGTCAGCGCTACAGCAGGTGGGATTGCATCCAGAAAGTGAGTGCTTTGCATATACAATTACTCATGAGAAATAAGTCTGATTTTGTTCCCGCTTATTTGCACATAGCAACACAACATTTTCAAGCAAAGGCATTGGACCACAAACTGTTGAACAACAAGAAAGATTTATAGCTGACTTAATTTGTTTGGTTTCCAGTCAGGCAGTGATGCGTCTGTTTCAGTTCAAAATCTGTGTGGATCTTATATAAAGCTTTAAAAAGTGAGCAAATAACATCTGCTGATACCAAAGTGGTACTTGTTTTCTATAAACTATCTGTTGTGGGGAGATATACCGGTAATTTTTAAAGAAAGGTTTGCACTAGTGATTAAGGAAGCTTGCAAGTGTGTTTACTGTATTAAAAAGTAAGTTCTTTACCAGTGTACAATTAATTGCATTTTCTGTCAATATATGTTCTTAATACTGGTTCATATGTGGCTGCATGTACATATGAAATAATGAATTTGACAGTAAAACATCAGAGAAGTGAAATATATTGGGAGGAGATAAAGGAGTGACAAATTATCCCACTATATTCTGTTACCAGGTGCAAGGAGATTTAAAGGAGCCCAGTATAAAAAGCACTCCAAGTTGTACCCAGACTTACATATAGTGCAATCCTATCCATGTCTGTGCAGTAGCAAGTTCCACTGAATTCACTGGGGTAACTTTAAGGGAATCTGTTATGTACTGAGTTGAATAGGATCCAAACTGCAGCAGTCTGATTGGTCCTAGAACAATAGGATTGAGATTGCAGCAGTCTGACTGGTCCCAGAACAATAGGATTGAGATTGCAGCAGTGTGACTGGTCCCAGAACAATAGGATTGAGATTGCAACAGTCTGATTGATCCCAGAACAATAGGATTGAGATTGCAGCAGTCTGATTGGTCCGCAGGAGCCACCCAATCCAGCTCCAGGTGGAAGTGAATCTGCACTCTGATTGGCATACAGGAGTATCCCGGAATTAGCCAATCACGTGGGGCCCATTGTGTAAATAGTGTATATAAAGCAAACGTTTTGGGGGAACTACATTCCTCACTACTATGAGCTGAATAAAGAGCATGAAATTCACACTCGACTCCGAGTATCTTTCAGAATCCTTAAATGTTTATGAATGGGTTTGCAAACAATGCAGTTAATCAATCAGGTAATGTGGCTAGGTAGGCAGGAAGTTAACTAAAATGCCTTGCTTCAAGGCTACCATCTGGAAACGAAAGTTGTATTGAAAACCAGGACATTTTATTCTGAGTAAACATGCATATTATGACCAGTGACGATACTACATTGGCTGCCTATTTGTTCCCAAGCACAATTCAAAGCGCTAGCTTTGACCTATAAAACCCCTCACACCCATAACACCATACATTTATAACCTTTCCCCAAAGAATCCTGGGAACTGTAGTTTGCACTGGGCACTGTAGCTCTTGTGGGCAAACTAGTTTTCGGGGGGGGGGGGGAGTGTTATGCAGAATGCCTTGTTTATTCAGATCATCTATTACCAGTCCCTACCCATCTGGGAGTGCAATGCACTTCCCCTGGAAATCAGTGGCCAAGCTTCCACGGACATGAATGGATACACATTTACCCAGTTCTATCTTTTCCTCTGATCTGTTTCATCATTTAATGCACTACAATGTCTTATTGCCTCACTGAAGTTTCTTAAGCAGTGTTATCAATGATTTTGATCCACAAAATATACTTTGCAAGAGCTTTTATTGCTAGATTAAAGCAAGCCTCCATGTGAGAGAACAGCACTAATTAATAGAGCCAAACTAGATGCAACTCAGGAGGTGTGTAATCAGATCTCCTGGTGTCTTTCTTTGTTGCTTAAGAGCAGCTGTGTGAGAGCAACAGGACTCAGATTTGAGCTGCAGCATGAGGGAGTTAGGTATTTACGCATCTCTTTGCACTGTTCATTCACTTTAAATTGTCCTGTAATTAACCAGGGTGGGAGTAGGGAGACCAATATCCATATTTTACAGATACCCATGTTGTACAAAAGAAATGAGTGTATTAAGACTTACCAGCACCACAGAACAAAATATACTGTATATTGTACAATGAGCATACTAAGGAAAATAGCTCACAACCCATACATGTTCCTTTGCCTCAGTTTTTGTGTCCGTGTGTGTGCCCTTAACCCAAACTTGAATTCTGCTTTGTTTAGCTGGAAGAGCACCACCTAAGGCAAATGTCATCACTTCTCCATCCATTCAGAGTGACAGAAACACCTCACAGAGAGCCACTCCTTTACGTCTCCTCAACAGTGGATGGTCACATCTTATGTGTTGGCCAAGATGGATTGGTTTCCATTTGGAGTGCAAACTTAAAACTGAAGAAAACCTCTCTGATTCTTGTGAGTTTAAAAAGTGAGGTACCGGTATTATTTAAAGACTGTGATATTTACTGATAATAGCTGTAAGATCTTCCTACTGAGGCTAAAATGAAAAGGAGATTGCTTTTCTGCTGTCCTAACAATCATTATCATTCTCTCCCAACACATTCACTCATGACTGTATTTCTCAAAATGATGTCAGCCAAGTATAACTGTGATGAAATTAACTTTGACAAATGTATATATGCCTGTCTCTACACCTAACCAGACAGATCAAAGGAAGATATGAGTTATGTGGGTCTATGGTATCCTCTAAGGCAGCCTTTGGTCCTCAGATGTTGTTGGACTACAGCTCCCATCATCCCTGAGCGCTGGTCCTGCTAGCTTGGGATGACGGGAATTGTAGTTCAACAACACCTGGGTTGAGAAAGGCTGGTTTAAGGAGCCAAAAGGTTGAACTCTATGAAATAATAGAAGTATTTTAGCGGACCTTGAACTGGTAAATCCACAAAGGTTTGGGAGCATACCACTTATGTTCTTAATGTTCTGCCAAAAGATCGAGTCAAACACATGGATGCACAGAGGCTGGCGTGCAGAAGGGTTCATATGCCTGTAGCTAACAAAACGTGCTGCCAGAATTCTGAAAATTGTTGGATAACCAGCCTCATATAACCACCATGCTTAAATGTAATTAATGCATGAAGGGGTTAAGACCATTGACTAAGTTGTCCTGCCACACTTAGCTCACCTTGGGAGGGACTAGGTAATCAAGCCTTTGTTTCCCCTCTGTCTACCTAAGAAGCACAGCATGTAAAGAGGCTAAGCTGGAGCAATCATGGCTCTAACACAGTGTTTTTCAACCTTTTTTGGGCAAAGGCACACTTGTTTCATGAAAAAAATCACGAGGCACACCACCATTAGAAAATGTTTAAAAATTTAACTCTGTGCCTATATTGACTATATATAAAGTAATTCTCTTGAATTTTTCAATTTTTCCCACGGCACACCAGACAACATCTCGCGGCACACTAGTGTGCCGCGGTACAGTGGTTGAAAAACACTGCTCTAACAAGCCACTCTTGAGTTCCTATACCAATAATTTAGGAACTTTCACTACTGTAACCAAACGAAGTTTTACTGCCTGTGCAACTTTTTCTGAATGCTGTATAGAAAATTACATGAATCTGACCTTTGGAGAGTTTGTAAGTAAACCATTTATAATTTACCAAACATGTGGTCTTTTTCTATACTAGGGGAAGTTTTGGAACTCACAAAAGAATAACAGCCTATATTTACACACTTTACTTTGCTGCATGTTTTGTTTTGTTATTTTAAACTTCAGCTGGGATTCTGTCACCAAATAATACTTGCCCTAAACCTGGACCCTGGCATCCAAGGAATTCTCCTTTATGTATTTATTT
Organism: Lacerta agilis; assembly: GCF_009819535.1. NCBI lineage: Eukaryota > Metazoa > Chordata > Lepidosauria > Squamata > Lacertidae > Lacerta > Lacerta agilis. The sequence continues at coordinate 44,326,436 of NC_046320.1, forward strand.
TTTTCCACAGCACAAAAAACACAATGGGCATTTGTTTCAGAGGGATTAATAAAAGGCAGAAAAGAAGAAAAAGTGAGGAAATGGGCGGGGGCGGAGGCGGAGATACATATAAAACAGGAAATAGAGAACAAGAAATCAAGCAAGTCAGAAAGCAATTTTAAAAAAAAACACCCAGGGACAGTGTGAAACATTTTGGGTGTATTTCCCTAAGTGAATAGATTATGAACATATGGAATGAATGGGCCATCTCTGTTTAGCTAAATAAATCAATGCATTTTAAAATTCAATTGGCCAAGAGGGCAGTCGACACCTGGCTGCCCCCTTAAGTAAGCTGGGGGTGGACTGCTTGCAGCCCCAAGCCCCAGCCTGTGATTGTGTGAGCGGCCACTGCCTGCCCTTACCCAAGGGTCCAAATGCAGCTGGAGGTGGGTAATGTCAGCCATCCCCTCCCCACGCCTGGAAGATGGCAGCCTCCCTGAACTCATGGCCGCCCAGTCAGACTCCCAGGTGAACGGATATTTTACTCTGTTAAAAGTAGCAATTACTCCCAGTAAGACTTTGAACTACAGTATTTTCTTCTTTATTTGGAGATTTCCAGTACCTTAGTTTGAAAGTTCCTTGTTCGATTAACATTTTTACGTGCTCATTGTAAGCTGCAACTTCTTTTAACTTGGTGTTCGTTACCACCACACCAACAAATCACAAGTTTTTTCATAGGTTATTACATGCAAGGCTTTCTTATTGTTGCTGCCTCTGGCCTGGTTCAAATATAATGCTAAACCACAGTGTGATTGAGTCAGGGGGAAGAGGCATGTTAAAGCACTGTAGTCTGTTAACTAGGCTGTATTTTGGGGAGCGCCAAGCCATTTTCCCCACTGGATTCTGTCCCAGAGCCAGTGTGGTGTAGTGGTTAAGAGCGGTAGACTCGTTATCTGGGGAACCAGGTTCGTGTCTCCACTCCTCCACATGCAGCTGCTGGGTGACCTTGGGCTAGTCACACTTCTCTGAAGTCTCTCAGCTCCACTCACCTCACAGAGTGTTTGTTGTGGGGGAGGAAGGGAAAGGAGAATGTTAGCCGCTTTGAGACTCCTTCGGGTAGTAAAAAGCGGGATATCAAATCCAAACTCTTCTTCTTCTTCTTCTTCTTCTTCTTCTTCTTCTTCTTCTTCTTCTTCTTCTTCTTCTTCTTCTTCATCTCAGCAGCTGAATGATGCACATCTGCTGCTAATTGAGAAGGGGGCGGCACCTGCTCCAGTGGCTGACGCATGGTTTTAGTAAATTATGATTCATTAAACCATGACTTAGTGTTCTATGCCTAGTCCAGCGGCTTAACTATGGTATGTTTCAGTTTAGATCAGACTTTTGACAATGTTCTCTTTTGGAGTTTAGGATGAAAATGAAAACAAACTACAAAACAGGAGGCTAAAGTGGGTTTCTGACTCTATTTTAATGGCCCATTACAACAAGCTAATTATTGGAACCTGGTAGGTAATCAATTTCCGTGTTTCTAAGTATGATGGATATGCTACTACCATTTGAAAAGTGTCACAGAAATTTCACAAATTTGTTACATATTAGTTCATATTTATATAAAATGTGAACATCAAACAAGGAAGAGAAAATGGTAGGCAACACACCTTGTTAGTGTTGATGTTTTCTTGTTTCATTATGGTTAATGGAAAGTATTTATAGTTTGCTTGGAGTAAATAGGCAGTAAACTATAAGGTGCTGTTCTAGGTACAAGCCACAGGACTCAGCTATACAGCTGCGAAGAAAACGTTTTGAATGTGTTGTAATGTGCAATATACAATTGTGATACTGGATGGAGGTGGTGAGCTATAGCAAATTCAATGCATTTTTCAAAACGATTGAAAAAAAAGATTTTCACAATATTTTAAACGTGTGTAGATTCCACCCGAGTCTCTGTGAGTCTGCTTCAGAATAAGTTGCCTGTAGGTATTTCAGTGTTAATTGACTACAGGAGCATACCTGTGGTGTTAGTGCTGACATTTTGGATTTTTCTACTTATATGGTTGATTTCTATATGGCAGCACCCATTTCAGAAACATAGAGATTCAGGAGAGAAATGGTGTTGGAGTCTCTTGGAGTTCTGTGGCTAACCAGGAATCTTTTCTGACCCACACTCCTTGTTATTATAATTCAGCTGATGTCAAGTAAAGAAAACAAATTATTGTTGTTTAATCAATGCTTAATCTGAATCCACCATAAAATGCAAAATGAATCTGTTGAGTTTTGTCTAACGCAAGAACTAAAACAAGCTCTTTTTAAATCAAAGGTGGAGTGAAAATTGTAGTTTATTAACATCAACTGGCATTAAAAAGCAACATTTATTGGGCTTTAAAAGTGTTTAATTAACATTGTGTTTTACAGTAACAGAGAGATACGACTCTATGAGCTCTCCAACTTGGAACCATATTGCCAAATTGTGGCCCTTGAAACAATGCCTCTGTGTTTGGATTATAGGTATATTTTGGACTCAACAGTCATAACCAAATTACCATACCTTCCTATTTAATATACCTTTTCTGTGTATATAGCAGAAAGAAAATACATAGTTATTTTTTATTTCTAACATTTCCTATACTTACTATATCAAGCTCAGATGAGACTAAAAGCTATTTAGGAGCAGAAATACAGAATTAACACCATCTGATTATCTGCAGTTCTTACTCTGTTCCAATAGCAATGGAAAAACATACAATCCAACTGCCTCTGTTTACCAGGGACAGCCTTCCTTTCTTATGCCTGTCCCAATTTCCCCCCTCTTTTATGCTTCTTGGGACTGCAATTTTTAAAAGTATGTTGTAAAGTGCAATATACAAATGTGACACTAGATGACGATGGTGAGGTATGGCAAATTCAATATATTTTTCAAAACGTTTTTTAAATATGTGCGTAGATTCCACCATGGAGATGCCTTGTTTAAAATTTCATTCATGGAAGCTTTTCAGGCTTCAGCTCTGCACCGCCAGCATTTCTAGTAGTTAGACCTCAGAGCGGGGGAATAGAGCCATCTTGGCTTTTGTACACATTTATTTATTCATGGGATTTGTATTCGTCCTTTTCTCCAAGGAGCTATGTATTAGCTATGATCAGGGTAGAAGCTTTATTTGAGTAAATTACAGGCAGACTGTATAATGCTTTTTCTTCCTGTTTAAAGTGTTCGGGGAGAAGGTGAATGCGTGATATCATATGGTGATGAGCAGGTATGTTGATAAGGTCTGGTATGTTTTAATTCAGATATAAACTGAGAAAATGGCACTTCTAGAACTTACTGAGTTTTGCAGTTTGTTTCTAAGAAAGGTATACACAACTTGTAAAAGTGAAACACAGAGAATATAGGTTTAATCCGAGATATTTTTTGCTGTTGGGCATTCGCTGCAGGATAGACTACCCTCCTCCTCCTGTTCTTTTAACCAATAGTTAAAAATGACCTTAGACGTATGTTGTAGTGGTAATAATGCTGATTTTAAATCTGGGTACTGATATGGTGGCATTTTGTTCAATACAGGGCTGTGTTAATATCCTGTTGATCAGTTCTGTGGCAGAAACACTGAGGTACGTGACAGTTCGACCAGGCCTATGTGGATTTTAACACAAAGTGTTACCCTATTCCCAGGCAATCTTTCACCATCTCTGGCATCTCCAGAGATGGGAAAGACTGTAGTCTTAAATGTTGGAGAGCTTCTACCAGTTTGTGTGAACAATACTGAGGTAGATGCACCGTGCCTTGCTTCAGAAATGGTTTCCCTGTAGTCCTTTAAAAAAAATAAAATGGTCATATCCACACCATACATTTAAAGCAAATGACTTAACCTAAAGAACCATGGGAACTGTAGTTTCTTAAGGGTATAGGAGTTGTAGCTTTGGGAACTATACTTCCCAGGATTATTTGGAGGAGGGGAACCATGTGCTTTAGATGCCCATTAAATGTGTTTTCAATATATGGTGTGGATGTGACCTTCCACAACATGGCTGCAATCCACACTGGATGGGTTTGGATGATGTGGAGTCCTCAAAAAAGCTTCACCAGCCTCTGCCCACAGAATGATGTCAAGTTCACTCCTCTCGTGTAGAGCTCCCAATTCTGCCCACCAAAATTGTGGGCAGAAGAATTCCCACCAGCGGTAGCCCATTCTGCAGGGAGAGTGAAAGTTATTTGCACGTTTGTTGACACACTTTCTTAAAGCTCCTTTAAAACAAACAAACAAAAAATCTATTGGGGCATTATTGCATCAAGACAAACTTTGTGAGAATAATTTCCTAGATTGCTAATTCAGAATAGTATGTTTGGTGGTGAATCTGACATTGTCTGGGTTTCATTCTTCCATCCTAACAATGTGTGTGTGTGTGCTGATAGGAATTGGACAAAATATCCACCCGTGGAAGAAATCCCAACGATTTCTGCCAATGCTATTTATGAGCAAGAAAATATCACCTTCATTCGCTGGAAGGTTCATAATGACTGGGTGACAAAGGTAAGAGAACTTCAGACATTTGTGCTGTCTTCTATGTGTTCAACTACTACCGTATCTTCTTTATGTTAACTGTGAAGGATTCAGATAATTATTTCCCATGAGCAGGTGGGTGCAGCTGTTTACATCTGCTTTGAAGAGGTTTTTGAGGAGTATTCTTATTTCACAATCCCACCATATTTGTAAGATCATTTCTGCACAGCACATATTACCTCACCTGCTTTTGGGAAGGTTGTGCTTCTCCTTGCTTTCCCCAGATTTGCCTTTGTTGCTCCATGGTATTTGCCTGGGATAACCTTGGGACACTCTGAATTTCATAGGATTTTCCTTTGCACATTTGCTATTGCAGATTAAATATATCCCTTCTATGGAATCCATCATCTCTAGTTCAAATGATGATTGCACTGCACTGGTTATAGGTAAGTGGGCATTCTCTAGCGGAATAAATATGTCAGAACTTGAAGTTGAGGTAAGATTTAATAAAAGATAGCCATTTCTCCTTCTTTTTTTAAAAAGAGGATAGTTTATTTTAGTTGATCTCATTGTTATTCAGCCTATCCTCCAAGGAGGTCAGGGCAACAGATGTGCTTTCTTCTGCTCACTCTCTATTTTGTCTTTTCAAAAGCACTTTCTGTGTAGAGTAGCAAGAAAGATCATGACTGACCTAAGGACTCAACCAGAGTCACGTGGCTCAAATGGTTGAACAATGTTTTGAACCCAGGTACTCTTGGTTGTAGTCCTTATTCCACTATGTTATTCCTCCCCCAACAAATGTGCAGAAATTTTGTTCATAGGAGCACAAAGAGACCCTTATACCAAATCAGACACCTGGTCCATCTAGCTCAGTATTGTCAACAGCGACTGGCAGTGGATCTCTATGGTTTCAGGTCAAGAGTGTTTCCCAGCCCTACCTGGAAGCACCCATCATTGAACATGGGATTAGAGATGGAAGGATCAGTCAGTTTCATTTCTCTCTGTTTCTCAGTCTCCCAATCTTAAAATTAGTTGTCCACATTTTTTGTAGCAATTTGCAGTTTTCCTTCTTAATTGTTTTTCATGAAAATCCACCAGCATTTTAGTGTGAATTTCTCCTAATAAGCACATTTGCACATGAAGTTTTGACTAATGTGCACATTTTTGCAAGCAAGTTCCCTAATATATGCATTTTTGTAAACATTATTTGGTTGCAGAACTGCATTGGATTAATGCGAATTTTGAAGGATAGCTGTGTTTCGGCTTGCATATTGTTTTGGAAAGTGTGAATTTGATAAGATTTGGCTTTAAATGCACACTGAATTGAATTTCTCCTCCCTGGCGACCTGGAACTTTGCATGGAAAGCATATGCTCTACCACCGGAGCTTACAGCCCTTTCCTAGGAATGGAATCAATTCTCTCTCCACCCCGAGGGCTTTCAGTTTGTCTTCCTTCCCTTCCCATGCAGCTCTTCTGTTTTCTTGTCACAGGTTACGTTAGTAGAACCAAAAATGTGAAGCATCGCTTGAAAACTCTGATGGGTTCCAGCACTGTCAGCCATAACAAATTTGCCCTACCAGCTACTGCTTCTCCAGCAAGGCGCTTTCAGTGTGACGAATCTGTTTTTAAGGTGCACAAAGGAGTCAAGTCCTTTGACTTCTGCAGAGAAAGCAATATTCTTGTGACTGGCGGTTTGGACCGGAATATCCGTCTATGGAACCCTTATGTCCCTGGGTAAAATAAAGCTAAAAAGGATTAAAACTTGCCTATTTCTATCCATTTGCTAGCTGATGGATTTGAGGTATTTTTTTAAAAAGCTATCATTATGTTGTTTCAATGCAAACGTTCTCCACAGAAGAGCAAATCTTTAAAGAATAGTTCTAAACCATAATGTATATGTGCATGTGTTTGCAACTGCAGGCTCTTATGCTTCAGCTCTAAACATATGTAAAAGTGAAAATACTTTGTTGGTGTGAATATAAGCCACATCCAAATATAGACCTTACCCGTAAAATGAGATCACTGCTTCTCTGCCTTAGCAGATCATAGGGCTTTATACAAGCCACATTGGTGGGGGAGGGAAGTGCAGCCTATATTCAGACCAATATGGTAAGTCTTTTGGATGATGCTGTTGTTTATATAGTGTGCATGTTGCTTCTACACAAAGTGCATCAGAACAGGGCCCTGCCCTGAGGAGCTTACAATTGAAATTAAAAAGAATAAAAAGTGGAGATAGCAGGTGGCTGATTCAATGACAATTGCATTTCAAACTTACTGTGAATGGAAGTACTTTATCTTATTAATTTTTTTTTTTTAAAAAATCTATAGGCTGTCTGATGCTTGATTGCTGAGCAAATTATTACTAAGTTAACAAAAAAATATGTTTGTCACTACACTAGGTGGCCGATTGCAATACTGCGAGGACATACTTCCCCAATTGGTTTCCTATGCATTGCTCATGACAGTACAAAGATTTTCTCAGTTTCTCTGGACAGCACCATCAAGGTAAGGGTTTTGATTGGCAACAAATTGCTTGGTTTATTACTACTGTTTGTATACCACCCTTCATCCAAAGACCCCAGGGCAGTTCACAACAGAAAAATGCAAAGTGAGAATACAAAATTCATAATAAAACAAAAACAAACCAATAACCCCAACCCACAAACACATAAAAAGCCATAGAATGTTCATCAGTCAAATGCCTGGTTGAAGAGAAACATTTTTGCCTGGCACCTGAATATATGTAATGATGGTACCAGGTGAGCCTCCCTAGGGAGAGCATTCCACAAATGGGATTTTAGAAGACAGAAAGTCACCATATGACCACATAGCCTGGATTCTGTGGGTTGCCTATAATAAGTGTGTCTAAGTACAGATCTCCATGTGCTCTGCCACTGAACTTTCGTGCCTCCCCTGCTTGCATCAAACACAGAACAAAACCTGCACATCCCTGCAAAGGTTTCTTCAGTGTGGTATCATATGCAATTGCCATGGTGTCATATGAAATTGCCAGTCATGCCTGTCTCATGTGTGCCAGATGACCTATTCATCCCAAGAAAGGAGTCACTATAATGTCCTGGGGGGGGGGCAGGGAAGAGAGATGTCACAACTCAGGCAATCACACACACTGTGAAATATTTGCAAATGTAGGTTTGGAGTTTTCTCTCTGCGTGTGGTTTAGATTCCCAGATAAAGGATTTTGCAACATCCGGTCTACCTAACACCCGAAACCGGCACAGAATGTTTAGTAGTGTCAGAGTCAGTGATCAGCGCTAAAAAGTAGAAGGAAGGGTGGATGGAGATAATGGTAGTCATAGAATTAAACCTCTGCACAAGCAGCTACCTCTTCCTAGAGGTACAGTTCACACTTCCAGTGTTGCAATATGATTGCTGTTCCATTTGCTAGAAAGGAAGTAACAGCTGGAGGCTTCCTTAGGTGTTTGGTGAATCCATTTTTCTCTCACACAATTTTATCCACATGTGTTATTGAACAACCACTAAGTGCTAATAGGTCTTATCAGTCACTTGTAAGATTTCACTTTTCTGAAAGTTCTGCCTCATGGAACTCAAAATCTTAATGTCTTAATACCCGGGAAAGAATCAGGGGAGATAGATTTATATATTGTGACAATCTCAGGAGATAACTAGGCTGATCAATTTATTTTTTCAATCATTTGCCATGGCATAGTTTTTGTGCTATCAGGATAATAGATTTGTGATATGGGTGACAGCCTTTCTGAACTCGTATATTTCTTCTCAAAGGTCTGGGATATTGAAGACCACTCCTGCCTCCTCACAGTCATGCCCAAAGCCAGCCAAATCAGAGGGGAGATGGAAACCTGCTACTTTTCACCCGACTTGCGAGCCCTTTATGTTGCAGCTGAAACTTTTGGGCTCCTACAATTCCAATATAAGTAGGCAAACAATATACCAATCTGCTGTGGACATTGAGTCAAGCACAATCTATCCATAGTTTCTTCTGTTGGCAGAGTGTTCGAATGTTACTACATAAAATCAAATGGGTGGTGATCAATACATTGCTCTATGTAGAAGAGACATCAAAAACACATACGTTATGCAAGCACTAACTTGAACAGCATTATTTAAATCAAAATTTACTATAGAGCAGGGTTTCCTAAACTTGGTTCTCCACCTGTTTTTGGACTACAATTCCCACCACCCCTGTCCTGCTAGGTAGGGATGATTGTGGTTGTAGTCCAAAAACAGCTGGATACCCAAGTTTGGGAAACCCTGCTCTAGAACAAGGCCCCCACCGCCACTGCCTGTGATTCTTGTTTTGACTCTCGGAAGTAATCAACACAAGCAAATAAGAAGTCCTGATTATGGCCCTATGTGTATCTCTCTTGGATTTACATAAAAGCAGGGTCAGATATTTTCCTAGTCATGTAGTTCTCCAAGACGTGACATTAAAAGAACTGTAAGTGCCCGCCCTGTAAAATATATTGAGATTAAAACATGTACAGGCCATTTTCAGATGACTGGTTTGTGAAGCCATGAAAGAGTGCCCTCCTTTGCCCCTTCTCTCCTTCTGCTGCAAATCCTTGTTTGCATGAAGCCAGAGTTTTCTGTTGCATCTGAACCAGGGAGCTCTGGATGAGTGGTAGTATACAAACCAGGAAAGTGAATTGTTAACTGGCATTAAGGCAGAGTGTCCCGAGTTTGGATGTAGCAGGAGACTCTAGTTTAATGCACATCAGGAGCTTCACACCAAATCTTGGGCACAACAGGAAGAGGGTAGGGTCACCTATCCATGGCACTCATGCACAGCTTCATAAATCATGGTTTATGAACCCTGGGATAATCATCTGAACATAGCCCCAGTGTGCTTCTCCTCTTCATCTTCTTGTGCTGTTATCTTTTTCAGGGAGAATCAGAACCAAGATTCAGGCACATCCCATAACAAGCCTATCTTTTGCTGCCAGTATAATAAGCAACTGCAGCATGTGATTAGTTGCTCAGAAGACTCCGTAAGTAACCCTGAGACTATGATCCAGTTTGTGTGCAACATTCCTGGCCTTACAAGCCACCATTTATTAGCCATAGAATTAGTCTGAACCACTGAGCCTTGGGCTTGCCGATCAGAAAGTCGGTGGTTCAAATCCCCACGACGGGGTGAGCTCCCGTTGCTCGGTCCCAGCTCCTGCCAACCTAGCAGTTCGAAAGCACGTCAGAGTGCAAGTAGATAAATAGGTACTGCTCCGGCGGAAAGGTAAACAGCATTTCCATGCACTGCTCTGGTTTCGCCAAAAGCAGCTTAGTCATGCTGGCCACATGACCCGGAAAAACTGTGGACAAACGTTGGCTCCCTCGGCCAGTAAAGCAAGATGAGCACCGCAACCCCAGTCGTTCACAACTGGACTTAACTGTCAGGGGTCCTTTACCTTTACCTTTTACACACAGTCTCTCTTTGCCCTTTCTTTTGCCTTGCCTTCCCCCTTTGTGCTGGCTTCAGAATATGTGAGGAGTGAGTGAGCTGAAAGGGTTACACTCAGCTCCAAGCTGCGTCAGGCTCACAGGAAGTGACGTTCTGTTATTCTGTGTGTGATTTAGAACTGTTGTTTTTCCCAGTTTTCTCCGCAACATCAAAGAATATTCACCCTGGCCTCTTTAAACTACAGCTTCTCACTATGTCCAAAATCATGGCTTAATAGCAAGTTACTAACTAGGCTTTTACAACTGTGGTTTAAGATCTTGGTTTGTAAACCAACTTTAAGACACAGTGCATCATTTCAGATGTCATGGAGATCTGTAACTTCAGCAGACCAGAATCAAGGTGCTGAAGCCAGCACATGAAGGGAAGAGGTGAGGAAAGCAGCAGTGGTGGATAGCATGTGGGCCTTTTCATTCCCAGTTTAATAAACTGTGGGTATTAGTCCAGAAAGGCTATGTCTGAAAAGGTCCACTGTGGCAATACTGCATGAGAACCCTTAAACAATTTAAAACTTGTTTGGTTTTTTTGGTGTCAGAAATACTTGCTCTCCCTATAGGAATTAAACATATTAATAGTTGTGGCAGAAATCACCTTTCTGGGATTTCTTGCCATACCCAAGTGGTATCAAGCAGGACTTGAAAAGCCAGCTTTACGACAAAGAGGTGGATTCTGATGCCTTTACTCCCTGCTATCCCAGTTCAGATGAAACTTTTGCATCTTCAACAGTTAATGCTAATTTTATTCTGAATTTTAGAAATAGTTTATAGGCAACTTTTCTGGTGACCATTAAGCTTCCTCCTCTCCTCTCTTTAGGTTTGTTTGTTTGTTTGTTTGTTTGTTTGTTTGTTTGTTCAGCATGAGAGAAGAGAGATCAGTCCTCAGTTTCCCACTCCTATCCCTTTTATTCCTTCTAATAGGTTATAAAAGTGTGGGATCTTAAAACTGGACAGCTGATTGTTAAAGTGTGTGAAGCTCACGGAGGAGCTGCTGTAACTTGCATGGCCTTAGATGCCATTGGAAAGAGGTATTCAAATATCTAGTTATCATCAGATTAACAGAATTACACCTTCTTGCCTCCAAAGGTCACACCTCCTCCACCAGGGTTTTGGAGGCAAGGAGGTATAATTTGTTGAGGCTGGCTTGTATCCTATTGGTTGCTATTTGTTGCTATTTTCTGTTGTTTTAATTTATGCTGTGTTTGTATTGATGTCCTAATTGATTGTAGAAATAGGTATTGGTGTGTTTTAATGCTTTGCACACCGCCTGGGGACTGTATTGTGTAGGGCAGTCTAGAAATATATATGCACACGCACTTGCATCCGTGCACACTCACAGAGATAGATATACAAGAGCAGCCAGCAGGGAGGGGCAGCAGCGCTTACCTGACCTCCCAGGATGTGTGTTGAATCAGCTTCCCAGGAGGTGGAAGAATAAGGGTGCAAGGAGGTTGACTGCATTGGTACTGTACCAATCTCCCCACCACCTTGTCCCATTGCCTCTTGGAAAGCTGTGGAGATGCCAGGTAGGTACCACCAGCCACACCTATAGAAACAGGTATAGTTGAGTTGTGTTCTCTTTACTCCTTATTATGATATTCTCCAGCTGTCAAACTTATCCAGGTAGGAAAACGCTTCTGATACATTCATGGACTGAGCAGATGTTAAGTTTATCAATGTCTGCTCTGTTATTTATGGACACCCCCCACGCCCCGTCCCCAAGCCTACTTTCTCACTATTAACAGGATTAGGGAGCTCTTGTCAGCAGGTCCCCTGTTGGGATGGTGAGTCTTCAACAGATGCCCAACCCAAGAATTATGAATCTCTGGAACCAAAGATGGAACTGAAAAGTTTTAAATTTCAGGATATTGATGATGAAGTCGATGAAGGGTCATACCCACAATTGGACTGGATTAGAAGTATGGTAAGACATTAACTTGCAGTGAGAAATGGTAGTTAAACATGAATAAAGAAGAAGAAGAGTTTGGATTTGATATCCCGCTTTATCACTACCCTAAGGAGTCTCAAAATGGCTAACATTCTCCTTTCCCTTCCTCCCCCACAACAAACACACTGTGAGGTGAGTGGGGCTGAGAGACTTCAGAGAAGTGTGACTAACCCAAGGTCACCCAGCAGCTGCATGTGGAGGAGCAGAGACACGAACCCGGTTCACCAGATTACAGGACAACCAGTCTTAACCACTACACCACACTGGCGTTGTTGAAAAGATTTCTATATGAATTTGCATAGAGCAGGGCAGGGCCACCCAAATGTTGCTGAACTACAACAACTGTTATCCCTGCCCATTAGCCATGCTGGATGGGACTGATGAGACTTGGGAAACCAATAACATCTGGAGAGCCAGAGATTCTTTACTCTTAGTTTAGAGCATTAGATACATCCCATGTGTGCTTGGTAGGGCAATGACTGCATGATAATGACCACTTTGCCATTGCACCATGCAGGAACAGGGCCACAAGGACGATATTTTATGTGTAGCTTCGTGTCCTCCACATTTCTTGGCCACTTCTAGTTTTGATGGTGAAGTTCTCATATGGAATCTGGTATCGGGACATCTCTGCAGCCGTCTTCATGCTGTAGACAGAGCAGCAAAAGAAGCAGAAACAGGTGAACAGGATTAAACCTTTTGCTGTGCTAAAATAAAAGCTTAAAAGAACTCACGAGGTATGGTGAGAGAAGTGAAAAATGAAGTATGTACAGTGTCAGTAATTAAAATGTTTTAAAAATGGATTTCTTGTCTATGCCACCACAAATGGCAAAAAGGTGTGTGGTAACTGGAGTAAATTGCACGGTGAGCTACAACTACTGCACAAACATAGCTGACCAGGCAATAACCACTTGGAAGCCATTTAAATATTATTCTGTGTGACAGCCACAGTATGTACAAATTCCAGCACCCATTGCTGTTTCTAAATATTTTAAAGGGGAAAGTGGCTATGTTGATACACACAGGGTTGTTTTTTTATTTGGGTGTCCATTTCCAAGTACAAAATGTTGAGTTAAAAGCCGCCCTGAAATTAGACTCCCAAGTCATTTGGTGTGTTTTAAAATCACTAGACGAACCATGTAGATTGAGGAAGCTGTGAGCAAATTTTACTATGTGACAAGGTGCTACACCTTTACCTGACGTACGGCAACATTCTCCCACACAGAACAATTAAAGCCAGTCTCCAAGGAGTAGTAATCATATGCACAGGTGGCCTTCATCTGCCTCCAGTACTGACACCAGTCTCCCTGCCTGCTCACATAGTTGGTAAATGTTAGATGTGCACCATCTCAAGCCTGGACTGAGGGTGCTTCCTGTGAGAGTTTATTGTGGGAGCGCAGAGTCCACACAATGAAAATGTCACCCAATTGCCAGCCTCTGTGTACCTGCAGGTATATGTACCTGTGCCATCAATTGCGGATAACACCTCATGCATCCCATGAAGTGGCCTGTTGCCCACAATAACTTATGCTGTAATAAATTTGCTAGTTTTGACGGTGCCACAAGACTGTGTGTGAGAGGAAAGTGTCTTGTGGAGTCTCACTGTACCTGGGAGAGCTGAGCTTGGCTTTACAGATTACAACAGTGAAATGCATTGCTGACAAATATCCTGTGCTGGTGTGAGATTGTGGAAATACTTTGTGCTGGAAATGCTTTCATGGTTCGTTTTGTCCCCTCCCAGAGGATTTAACCATCAATAAAATCATTTTCCTCTTATCAAGGCTGGAAAGGAAGAAAACAGCTGCAGTGTTAGCGGCTAGTGGACCTAGAGGTAAAGAGAAAAGTAAAAACAAAGAAAAAAGTAAATAGTGTGGGACTGGGGTTCAGCGGTCTGCATATGCTCAGATCCCACGGCTCCGGGTGCTCACCAAAAACCTGCTCCCAGATTGGGGAACCTTTCAAAATGACCATCAATGCAGTGCAAGGGACTGCAGTCCGAAGGGTGTTTCAGGGCCAGGCTAGGCAGGACACCATTCATATAACCATCAATTGTGTGAAAAGTTATTTGGGAGGCTGGGGGGCTTCAACCCTGCTGCATTCCTCACATCATACATTTAAAGCAAAAAAACCCTGGAAACTGGAGTTTACTTCTCACAGAGCTTTAATACCCAGCACCCATAACAAACTACAGTTCCTGGGATTCTTTAGGAGAACAAAATGTTTTAAATGTTTGGTGTGGATGTGATCCAACTATTGTCATTGGGAGAGAAAAAAAACTCCCATTGCAACCATTAGAGCTTTCCTCCCAATCCAAATATCAAGCAAGCAGGGCAAGGAGGTGGGGGGAACACCCTGATGGCACCTGAGGCTGTCATAAGTTGCAGCACTTGTGACTTTGATGGTGCAGCACCGTGGCCAAGAAACTGAGCTATGAATCAGGTGGAGCCCCCAGTCCAAAGCTCACCTCCGCCATTAACTCAATGGCTTTAGGTAAGATTCTCTCCCTCTCTCCTTCAGTACCCCCCATTTGCAATATTATATTAAATATTAAAATATTATTAAGAGGATGATGTTCAACCATTGACACCATGTTATCAAAATATGGCAATGCCTCTTAAGATTAGTGCTGTTGAAAGAAGCACTCAGATCAAACAGGCATTTTAGCAAGGGAGATCCTTTCTTAAGAAATTCAACTCAAAACTTCTTCCTTGTGCCAACTGCATATTGGGAAGAGGCTTTAGAAGTGTTTAAATGCCTTGCGTCAGTACCTACCGGTAGATTTGTGGGAGGATGTTACTCTGTAGAAGCTTTCTGAAACAGTCATAGTATAGAGCCTATTGTGTGACCATTGTAGGGTGAGAATGAACATTTCAGTACAGAGAAAAAAAAACAGAGGTTTCAAGGTTTCTAACAGAAAACCAACACTCCCCACCCCCAACCACAGGGCAGACCTCTAAGGGGGGGGGGAGAAATACAGAAAAGCTCATTTTCATGTGATACTGTTATTGATACGGTGATTGCTGTTATTTCCCAGGTTATATTGCATTCTGGAATATATATGGCCGAGGGAGCCTTTTTGCTTATTTCTCTAGTGTAAGTGCTGCTCATTTTCTGGAAAAATGTTTTACATGTTGCTAATTTCCATTTGTAAGGCCTCTGTATGTTTTTATTAGTGCTCTGAGATTCGTAACAGTTTGGAAACAAACAAAATAAGAACTAGATCTTTAAATAAGTCATAACTGGAAGTGGCACACATTCATTTAGGTTGCAATCCTAAACACCAGGGCTGGGTAGCTAGTGGTCCTCCAGATGTTGCTAGACCACAACTCCCATCTTTGCAGACCACCATCCATGCTGGAGTCCAGTAACATCTGAAATGCCATAGGTTCCCTACCCCTGCTAGCTACACTTACTGGGGGAGTAAGCCCCGTTGCATGCAGTAGGATAGACTTCTGAGTAAATATGCATAGGATTGCTCTGTGCATTAGGGCTTTGGCTGTATCCTCTTCAGACTTTTCATATGGTAGTCTAAGCATCAAGGTGAACCCAGAGACAGTGCTAGCCCAGGGCATTTTTTGATCAGAGACAAAGGACAAGATGCCACCCTGCTGCTTCCACATAAAGAAGCTAGCTAGACTGAGAGCTGAATCTCAGTGCTATCCCTCCCTGAGGGCAACAGGTTACTTTTGGAGATACAGTGTGGGGCATGCACAACATTATCTCCTCCAATAACCCTGTTTGCATAGCACAAAACCATGGATTGGTATTCCATTAGAATCAACCCAATATGTAACATAATGTGCAATCAAAATAAAAAGTAAACAATATCCTATTGATAGTTGGGCTGGATCCATGCATTTCACGTTTGCTTGGCTTAAGAGTCAGGACAACCTTAAAATGTAGGCACTTCTTGCCTGTGTATGCTGAAATTGCACTTAAAATCTCACTACATGCACCAACCGAAATGCAAAACTAATCATTCACCACAAGTGACACAAGTAACAAAGTGCTCCTTAGAGTGCAAGTAAGCTTCAATCCAACACACCCTTCTTGGCAGGGCTGGGAGTCAGTTCCATTGAATTCGGTTGTTCTGAGAACATAATCACAGAATTATGCTGTTAATCCTCTCTTGAAAGAGAGTAAAAATAAAATAATGCATCGCTTAAAGGACATTTCCCCCCAACTTTAGTACTGAAGCTTCTGCAATCCAGCAACTGATGGATGAATTTGTTACACGATTTTTATTTCCTTGCTTGCAGTCCAAAGAGAGATCCACAGTCAGTGACATGGCAGTTGATGACAAGGACTTCCTCTTGTGTGCAGGAGACCAACTGGGCTTTCTCTATATCTGGAACATTGCAGAATATGCCATTAATGGCCCAGAAGCCAAGCCACCAGTTTGTGAGAGAAACATTTTTATTCAAAACCCAAATGTTTCATATTTGCTCCCGCGTGTACAGTATGTCCTTACCTTAGTCTCCCCTCCTCCTTCTTTTCAAATAGTACTTCACAGCTGGAATACTCACAATGGCAGCATAACCAGGTAAGACATGCTGAGGAACACAAGGCCCATGAGGAAAGATTAGGAGCTGGCGAATCCTCCGGGGACAAGCTCCCTTTTCTTACTTCTTACGCTGTACACCGGCTCCCTCGGCCAGTAACGTGAGATGAGCGCCGCAACCCCAGAGTCGGATTTGACTGGACCTAATGGTCGGGTCCCTTTACCTTTACATGGTACACTGGTGGCGGCAAGAGGAACTGCTGCAGTGTAGCTCTTTTGCCTGCACTGCCTGCTTGGGTAAGAAAGCACATACCCTGTAGAGGAGCAGTGGGGAGCTGGATTCAGCCAGTGGATTGGGTGCTTATCTCCCCCCCCCATCCCCGTTGGCCAACTTTGAAAGGCACACAACATCACAATGACATTTGAAAGGCACATGACACCACAATGTCATTAGGTGACCTGTTTTTCCATAGCACCATGCAGGGTTCCTTGCAAGCCACATCAATCTGCACTGTGCTTTGCAAGTCCCGAGCATCAGCCGGTTGTCTGCGCTGGCAAAGTAGTGTATGACACTATGTACAGGGTTTGGTACAAACCCCCTTTTGGATCAACTGTGTCTTTATTTGCTCCACACGTGACATCATATATGATGTCGGATGTTGGGCATGTGGGTGTGGCTTGGCATTGAGGAGTTCTAAGAGTATTGCCATTCTAGCTGTAGAAAGAATTTGAGAAACAAGATGTTTAAGAGAGTAAGGAAATTCCGCAGCAGTGCCTATTTTCAGAGCAGTTGTCAATTTAACAAACTAAACCCATTTTCTTTTTCCAATGGAGTAGCATCAGCCTTATGAATGAGCACCAGCTTCTCCTCACTACTTCTTTAGACTATAATGCAAAGTTGTGGAGCCTAAAAGGGGAATATATAGGTAAGATTTAGATGGAAATACATATACATTATTACACACCACTCCAATCTCCCAGCAGTGTGAGATTCCAGGCACTTACCCAGGGTTCGTGTTTCCTTTTGGTAATGAGGCAAAGTGGAAGCTGTGGCCTCTTTGATATATGCTTTATTTACACATATACAACTTAAGCCTACAGTGGAGGGGTTCACAGTATCAACAACCCAAAAGAGTATTGCTTCCTCTATAGCAGTAGCCTTGGATTCAAACAGAAATCAAACATTGTGCTCTGCCTTTCTAGCTTGCTGCTTTTCTTCTAGGTCACAACACAAACTCAACTCTAAACTCTAGCTTTTGGCGTTCTCACTATGTGTGAGTTGAGGGAGGGGCCCTACCTATTTGCTGTATTGCAGAGAGCCCCCTTAATCCTATGTTCTCTTAATGGCCCATCACCCAGGCAATTGCCTCATCAGGAAGCTAGCCTGGCTTACATTTTAACACTTGTTGGACCCAGGAATGGTGTTTTGCACCCACAAACTGATAACTATACACACACTGCAAGGTCTGTCTGCAACCCACATACCCCTATCCTGTTTTTGCCACATCAAACTTTCTCTGATTGTTTCTGGAACGAAACCATCAACACTGCATCAGCACGGAGCAGAAGTCTATCAATTGCTACTAACCATGATGGCTATTGCTTGTCCTCCATAGTTGAGGCAGTAATGCTTTTGCACACCAGTCACTGGAAAGCATAGGGCTGGAGGTTGCTCTTGTGCTTGGGCACAGGCATGCTCATAGGTGTCCACTGTGAGAACAGGATGGTCTAGGTGGGCCATTGGCCTGATCCTGCAAGCTTTCATTATGTTCCTATGTGGTTGTTGATTCCCTAGTACTGTTACAGTGGTTTTGGTTTTTTGAATTCTTTATTTTGGGTTGTATCCAATCAAGTTACTCAGTTAGCAGGTCTTCCACTTGCACAATGTGACTTCCTCTTCCTTTACTCTCCTGTTGTCCTCCCAAATCTGTTCTGTGGTTTTCTCTAACCCTTTGGAGCAGATTGGTTGGGGGAGGCAGGGAGCAGAAATTTCATTGTGCAGGCAGATGTTTTTCTCTAACAGGACAACTTGGTTGGATATAGTCCTTTGTAGAAAAGTAAAGTCAGGCAAGTAAAAATTGGATATACAGTATGCATAACAGAGAAGATTCTGAGGTAGTCAAGTATAGGATTTTAAAGTAACTTTACTTTTTTTTTAAGGTACATTTGGTCAAAGAGAACCATGGAACATAAAAGAGAAATCATCTTGGGGACTATCAGAATCCAACCCAAGTTCAGCAAATAGCTCTGACTCTTTTGGGCAGGAATCTACAAGAACATTTGACACACAGAAGAAATCCAAGATGGGTGATGAGGTAGGAAAATTATCACTGGGCGTTTTATTTAGAGCAGACATATTGAAATTAGTGAGCATGACTAAGTTAGGTCCATTAATTTCAAAAGGTCCACTATGATTAAAATTTAGCTAAGTATCTCCCACTGTCTTTTCATTAGCATTTGGCTTCATTGCCATCTGGCTCCTGTCCCCAAACCCAGGTATATTATATTCTTGATAATTAAGGATAGCATTTCATGTGTCTGATGAAGTGGCCTGCAGCCCATGAAATACTCAACAGTATACTCCCCCTCCCCAAGCTCAATAGCTCTTGACATGTGAAACTGCATAGCTTTTTCAATCTGGGCAAATCTGTGATTTTTGTAAGTCTCTGATAAGTATAATAAAAAATATGAAGAATCAGAAAATGGGATAACATTTAATGTAGTGTTCATTGAGTACTGTATTGGTCCTCTGTCACCTTCTCAGCTCTTTTTATAGAAATGAGTGCTTTATGCTTGCTTGACATTGTGGAGGGACTGGAAAACAGCTTTAAACTATTATGTTGCACTTATCCTGGTTTTGCTATTTTTTGCCTGCTCCTCTTAAATTTGAAGAATGAGGTGCTAGGTTCCTTACAGTTCAGCAGCTTCTAGCTCTTTGTAACAAAAGAAAAAGTAAATTTGATTTGAAATTGTCTAAAAAAAAAACCCTGTTCAATATACCAAACATAATTTAATGGCTAAACACATTATACACTATACTTCGTTACTTTCAGACCCAAAAAATAACATTTGATCTGTAATATATGCTTTGTAGAAAGTATTTTACTACCTTGCAACCATTTTACTACCTTTTTTCAGTCCTACTGCTACTATCGCCCTTTCCTTCGAAGCTAAAATTATACTGCACAATTGTGTCACCAACTCACCCCACAACCCCTTTATCCCTTCTGGGAAAGCCTTGTAATTATAGTTGCTGTTGCACTAAAAGCCTTTATTTTCTGGGAAATCATTGCTCCCTGTGTACTTTGAGGGCACTTTTCTACCCAGCCTAAATGTTTGGTTTGTTATCCCATAGATCATTTGGGACACTTGTACTTCAAAGATGGTAATAGATGATGAACTTGCTGAAGAATTGAAGCAAAGGCAGATAGACAGACTACACAGGTGTGTACAACTTGAATTTAAATCCTCTTTATTCACCAACAACATACTGTCCCATACTAGGTTAGCTTAACAGATATGCGAGTCTTGCATGGTGTAATAGAATGCCGCACTTTATAAAAGACAGAGGACAACTGAAAATTAAATTTTGTTGACAGATGAGTCCATACTCAAGTGTGCAGTCTCCATGTGTGATAGAGTAGCAACATGTATTTCAAAAAGCTTCTTTTTGAATCTACCATTCCCTTTGTGTGGCTTGTTAGTAGTTTCCCAGAAATTATTGGGAGTGATCTGCAGACCCATATAGTCTATTCTCTCCCCATTCCCTCATCTAATTTCCTAAATTTAAGGAAGAAGTCTTAATTTTATATTATTTGGAAAAGTATCCTTCTTACAACTACTAGCCAGAAAAAAGCAGCCCACCATTTATATTTCAGATCAAAGCAGTTCCAGTGGAAACCTATTCAACATGATGCAAACCGAATGAATTCTTATCACTCTCTTCCACTGGGTGAGTTAGCCGACACACAGCCTGCCTTCCACAAACCAAATCTAGCAGAACTTGATGACCCATTTCAGTTGGAAATTTAACAGCTTCTTGGACAGGCAACCAAGTAACTTTTCTCAAATGTATGATGTGTAAAAAGCAAGCAGAATTTATAAATTGTGCTGATGTGTTTTTTCTGATCAAAGAAAGAGATCAGTCCTCTTCGTGGACATTAATCCCATTGGTTAGGACGATTATTGTATTACAGTAGCAGATTAAGCTGAAACTAGTGGCAATAAAAAAGTCTCAGGGGAACATCACTTCTGGTTCAAGAAGTAGATTTAAATATTTATTATAAATATTTACACACAATCTCTGGTAAATTAGTGTTGCCACTTGGAAATCAACTGACATATTCATCTATTTGTGCATGATGTACTATGAAGGATTCCATCCCTTTACATATAAACACTTTGCATACTTAAAACACTACTATAAGTTTATTCAAGCTGAACACACTCCTGTCCCATGGAGACACATTTACATAAGAAAACACTTGTTAAATATAAAATGTCTGTAGAACCCTGGCCATGGCAGCTGATTGACTTTAGCTTCAGCTTCTGTTATGGTGAACTGATTTCCCCAATTCACACCTTGAGGTACGTGCCTGTTATGAGAAAACTAAATGAAGTCACCTTGCAGTTTACAAGAACTGTATCATTTTGCTATTCATAAGTTTATCCTAACAAAGTAGCAAATGGTGTTTTTTAAAATTGGATACTGCAATTTAGCAAGCTTCTGTCCTCCACATGCATGCTAATTTAATATATTCACAGGAACCTATTCCAAATTACAAACTGTGGAAATGAATTCAAAATTGAAAAGATCATTCCTCATAATATGATTTTACACTTCTGAGTGATTTTAACCTGCTAGCTGGCAGCCTTGGGTATTTTAACTGGTTTAAAGTAGCTCTTCTAAAGCAAGGCTGGAAATAAAACAGTCTTGTTTTTGAACCTTAGGTATCTCTGTGTGTGTATTGTGTCTATGTGCAAGAAAGGAAGATAGCAGGAAAGTTTCCACTTATACAGAAAGGTGACTCAAAAACGACATTTGTCTGTAGGATAACAGCTCTGTAGAGAAGCTTGTACATGTACATGTACTTTGAATTATGGCCTATTAATCTATTGATTTTTGTAAGATACCTACTTCCATTAAGTAGCAATTAGGAATTAGGAGCAGGGCTTTAGATGAAAAAATTGTGGGAAATTGCAGTCAAATATGCATAACAAAATCGAAAATTCTTTCTAGTAGCACCTTAGAGACCAACTGAGTTTGTTCCTGGTATGAGCTTTCGTGTGCATGCACACGAAAGCTCATACCAGGAACAAACTCAGTTGGTCTCTAAGGTGCTACTAGAAAGAATTTTCGATTTTGTTTTGACTATGGCAGACCAACACGGCTACCCACCTGTAACTCAAATATGCATGATTGCTAGTTAAGAATGGGTTAAGAAAATAGAGCTGGATTCCCAGACTTGGCTATGTCCTCTTCTCTGATGTGCTAGGAAGCAAAGCCTTCTCTTCCTCTTCTCTCTCTGATCAAGGAGCAAGCTTAGAGCATGTGTTTCAAGTTTTCGTTCTGTATTTTCTACCCAAGAGTATTCTGTCTTCTCCTTGCTTGGATAAATGCATGAATCTGACTTTTGGAACATTTTGTAAGTAAAGCTTTTTAAACTAACAGTGTGTGGTTTGTTCATTGCCAGAGGGGTAAAAAGAGAGGAGTGATGTATGCAACTAAATGGATTATGAAAAGGGTTTAACAGCCTATATTCCCATGCTATAGTGCTGCTTGACTTTTGCTACTGGGGGCTCTCTCCTGCTGGATAGTTCATTCAGCCCTGCATTTTGAATCCAGGCACCCAGCCGATTCTTTTATTCATATCCCCCCAAGGATTCATATCCCCCCCCCAAAATTAACTGAGTCGGAATGCAGGCCTTGGTACTAAATAAATGCCTATAATTAAATTGTAGCCAATTTAAAATTACACCAAATTTAAGTGAGAAACTAGCCGCTTAAATCAGGCATAGGCAAACTCTGGCCCTCCAGATGTTTGGGACTACAATTCCCACCATCCCTAGCTAACAGGACCAGTGGTCAGGGATGATGGGAATTGTAGTCCCAAACATCTGGAGGGCCAGAGTTTGCCTATGCCTGGCTTAAATCATGGCCAGGTAATCCGTGGCCCTTCAGATCTTGTTGGACTACAGCTCCCATCACCCCTGGTCATTAGCCATGCTGGCTAGAGCTATTTGGAGTCTAACATCTGGAGGACCACAGCTTCCCAGCCCTGATTTAAATGGTGGGTTCCATTTTTTCGAGGTAAGGGTCATGGAAGATGAAGGAATAACTAGTTAACATGAGCAGGCACCAATGCAGAAGGACATGACATATGGAGTGAAATTATAATTCTTGACAATTCTAAACAGGTTCAAGAAAATAATCTGATGCATTCCAGTAAAACTGGCCAAGACTTGTGGGCTATCATTTTATAGACAAGTGTGGATGGGTGGCATGACTATGAATAATGAATCTATAAAACTATAATTACTGGTGTTAGGTGGAGATATATTTCCAAAAGGATTCAAGTCTTGAAAATAGCTCAACAAAAGCAGGCAGTACCATTAATTTGCTGTTGTGAGATAAGACATAATTCATGCATATAAGCAACTGGGGGAGTAAAACAAAGTTGCTAATTAATTTCCCCCCCACCCCTCATGTTCAACATCATCCACAACCAGGAGTGGGCAGAAAGTAGACAGAAGGATAAAAAAGACTGCAAAACTGCTCAGTCTGCCTTCCTGATATTCACTAAGCACTATGCTCATGTGTTTTTCATTCTCAGTAGCATGCAATACTCCATCCCAGACATTTAACTACACTAACACACTGATAAATCTACTGAAGTCACAATAAACCACAGGAACATGATGGGGAAGAAATTTAATTCATCTCAGACACAAGGCACTATCCTCTATTAAGCTTAAACTGGAGAGGCCAAATCCATTCTTAAAGAATGTTTGTAAGAAGATACTTAGCTCTACAGGTCATGTGATACTGTGCCTCCTAAGTTCTAGCACCAGTTAACATACCATTGTGACTTAGGGTACATACTGTATCAATCAGTCCATGGTCTAGTATATTAACTCGTAAAACGTACTTTAAAATTACTCAAAATGCTAAACCAAAAGTGTGAACAGTGCTTTCGCTACATATAGTCTGCAACTTAGAAATAATGTTCACTCAGAAACAAAAAGGTGTATAAAGCTAAACCCATGCCGTAAAATGTAAACAGATGCATTGAAAAATCTAGCATTTCTACCTGAAAAAGAAAGAGTCCACATTCACCAAGAGGCTTCACATATATATCAAAGTTTAATAGGCCGATTTTGATTTAGCAGCTTCTCCTGCAAAGCACTCAAGCTACAGTACTTTGAAGATAAAGTGGGGAAAACCCCTGGGAGGCCAGTTTAGGAACTTTCTGAATGAATTCTGGGCAAACTCCATATGCCTACATGGCTGGATTACTATAAATACAAACAAGGTTCCATCTTTGTACCATTTCACTACAGGAATATTTTTCTGCAACAAATCATGGGATAAAGAACAATTGCAAAAGTGTACAACCTCCTTTCTCATCTGAGCAACCTTTCATTAAATAATTTGGTGGGAACCATGCTTCATTCCTGAAGAAATGAGCACGGGGTTTCTAATGCTGTAACAGACCTTTCTTTTCTGCCATACTTTTCCACATCAATATTCTAGCTTGGACATTTTATATACAGCTTTCTGTACCCAATAATCACTTTAGTACCCAGAATTCTTTTGTTTAGAATAAGTCATTATGAAGTCTGCGTGACATGCCAGAAGCTGAATTCAGAATATGCTTGAATATGCACATGAAGAGTTTACCTCACAATGAAGCAGCTGGAAGTCTGAAAGGAATGGTCTCATCCCATGAATGCCTGTGCTAAACTGACTGCAAGAACATCACTAGTTCCACATATAAGAGAAAAATACAGGTCAAAAGAATGTAGCAAAATTGTATAATCCATTATCCCAGGTATTGGTCATAAAAACAGTAATCAGCGGCTTATCTGTGATTTGACTTCTTTTGCGTTATCTATCAAACACTGTGAAATTGGGTTATGTTCCACTGGTATCATAAGACAGACTTATGGCAGGGGCAAATAGGAGACAGTGACTCCTAATCCCTGCCAATAAAGCAGGCTTCTAAGTACCCACCAGTGTACAAAGCCTAACACAATAATAAATTTAATTCTTCCCTTCACATTTTTTAAAAAAACAAGCATTTTATCTAGATGGCAGATTGGCATAAAACAGAGCAAGCACTACATTTTCTGCAAGCATCTCTTGACAAGGAGCTAGGAAATCCACAACAGACCCAAGCTCAAGAAAGGATCCTGATCCATGGAAGACTGAATACTGAATGACCCCAGCCGCCTTCTCCCACCCAACCATAGCTGTCAACTTTTCCCTTTTTTAAAGGGAAATTCCCTTATTCTGAATAGGATTCCTCGCAAAAAAATGGAAAAGTTGACAGCTATGCACCCCGTTTACTATTCACTAACAATGTCTTGAAAGATAGAATCCACAATTGCCTCTAAATGTTGAGTAATTTCAACTGGCTTCTTCCAGTTGACAAGGAATTCCACTTGCATGTGCTCTTGTTATTGGGGACAAAGAGAAAACATCTGCACCACTCATTATTAAGATGGCAGTAGGTGGATTAGATTGCTGAGGCATCTGAAAGGGGTGTGGTACACTTGGGTGCTAAGCCTCCTCACCGTACTCAGTAAAAGGCTGCAAATCTTAAGAGTGTTTAAAACAAGCAAACAAAACCCCCTTTTCTTGCATTGTTCTGGTACTTCTAAACAGGCCAGATGAAGATCTCTGGTATTCACTGTCCTGTTCCACAGCCATCCCAAAATCAACCTATTGGTGTGAAAGTTGCAGAAAGGAGTGTACAAGAAAGCTAGGATTCCACACGTCCAACCTCATGGTCCCAAGTGAAGATCAGAAAATGGCTTAAGCAGCAACATATCCTTCTTTCTGCCCTGAAGAAAGCTGGTTAAAAGCCTGAAAAATGAAGTCCAGTACAGGAATGTCTGGTAAAGTCAACCAAAGTCAAAGCATCTGCCTCAGAAAAAGCCTGTCAAATCCTGGACAGAGAACTTTGATAGCATTCCAAAAGGGCCTCTTTTTTGTGAAGTCTGCCTATCATCCTGCAATCACTTTGGATTAGTACCAAAGAAAACCTAGAGAATGGTAAAACATTTAGTAACATTATGGAGATGTTGTACATTGCACAACTAAAAGAAATTCTGCCTACAATACTCAGCAATCTGTTAAAATCTGAGGGAAAAATACAAAACAGAATGGAACCTGGTGCACAAAAAACTATAAGAAATGGCTGAATAACTTGAAACAAACTGTAATAGAACTTGCATAGTAGTTGTGGAAAAAGAGAAGCAAAACTCTGCTAATGTAACAAAAGGCAACATTTAAGCCAAAAACTGGGTTACTCATGAAGGATGTCTGTTCTCCTTCATTACAAGTTCTTTTGACCTCAATTTGCTCATATTTCAAGGTAGTTGATTTAGTATCTCCTTTGATTTTTAGGCTTAAAACTGTAATAGTAGAATCAAGTTTAAAGCAATGCAAATTTGGAACATTAGTTGCATGAACGTATCTTTGGGTTGAGTTTTTTATGGATGCCAAAGGATGCTTGGGAACATTGCTGACAGATTTTGTGACTTTTGTTGTGTTCCTTTTCTAAACACAGAAACAAAAATAGAAGATAATTTGGCCAAGAGAAATAGTAGAAGTACTTCAGTAAGGAACACTAACAGAGATCAATTACCAGTTAATGTGTGTGTATTTTCCACTTTTAATTCTGAGGACATATTTAAAGAACATGCATAGGCAGCATTCAAAATTAAGCTAAATTAGCAAGATTGGAGGTAATTAAGAGAAATGAAAACATGAGTGAGTCCCCAGTTATGGCCTTCAAACTTTCACTAACGTTTCATACTATTACAACTTTAAACAGTGTCCTCAGCATCAACACAGAATATGATATATAGGACTGTGTGTACATGGAGACCATGAGCTTTATTTTGAGTCATGTTGCTAAGGCTTATGACAAAGAATGCTGCTGGTATGAGCTCCTTTCAAGCCATGGATGTTTTGTCTACAAGGTTCTTACAGTTTTCATGGTACATCAACAAGATTTACTAATTTGCCAGCTAACCTCTATTTTAATATTTAAATTAGAACAGTACAACAACTAGAAAAAGGTCAGTGCTTCAAGTGGCAATATTTAAGCCACATCAAATCCAATATCTTCCAAAATAAAGATGCAAAGACTTCAGCATCAGTAGTGCAATACAGTGGCCTTTCCTGAATAAAGGAGCAGAGGCTTACCCACAATAAAAGCTTTAAATAAGGTAGATTGTTGTCGTTTATATAGCAATTCTGCCTATTTGATATAAAATATATCGGGAAAGCTTAAACTGACTTTTACAATCTACATTCAACTAACGCTCCACATAAGCGGTATCAATGGAATGAACAATGGGAATGCACTCAAATAGAAAAACACTTTCAAACCTACTGCAAAGAACAAAGGACAGAAAGTTGACTAACTGAACATCTGTAGTGTGAATCAGACATAAAAGAAAGATGGACCCTCTGATTACTTGCACTGTTTTTAATGGACTGAAAGAAATGCAAAACTTAGTCCACATCCATTTCTTCAGATGACTTAGGCTGCTGGCAACTGTCCTCTGATTTTGTGTCAGCACCACTCTGTCCATTCATTGGTCCATTGTGTTCACTAGATTTTGACTGATCTTCAGACAGTGGCTCTGCCTTGGGCTTAGGCTTGTAAATAACAGGGTTACATAAACTGTCCAGTTCCTGTTATTAGAATGAAGAGGGGGGAAATATGATAAGTTGGCAAAAAATACAAATGTAATGGATTATGATGTGGTATTTGGGAGGTATACCTGGGGGTAATTATTTCACTAAAGATCTGCCCAAGACTGGAAGATTCTGGTATTAAGCAACTGTTTATAAATCAGCTTGAATAGCCTTCAGATAATGGAAACTGCTACAAATCTTGTTAGCTACATTATTATCTGCTCCAATTGTTGAATCATCAAGCTTTCTGTGAAGTATGCTAAATGGCACACATAGGAAATTGCTTCTTGCTTATCCAGAGACAGAAATTATCCATTGCTAGTCAAAATCTGTTTACTGCTTTGCACATTTTCAATCAATCTAAATTGTTGCTAAATATCAGAACACAGGGTTTTCAAAAGATATATGGTTTTACCAGCAATATGTGCAGCCATGCGCGCAGACATACACAAAAACACCTATATATCCTTTAGGCAAATTTAGTGTAAGAAAAACAACAGATGCTCTTTCCATTCATGGAGTGAAACTTTAAGATCCAGGCCAAATT
Organism: Lacerta agilis; assembly: GCF_009819535.1. Taxonomy (NCBI): domain Eukaryota; kingdom Metazoa; phylum Chordata; class Lepidosauria; order Squamata; family Lacertidae; genus Lacerta; species Lacerta agilis. Next base: position 44,354,283 of record NC_046320.1, read on the forward strand.
CTTCTGCATCAATCAGAGCTTTAGCTGATTTTTGGTGTAACCTGACACTTAAAGATACTGAGACACTGTGATTCAAAGCCCTGTGTCTACACAGGGGTCACATTAACAGTTATGGTAGATGAAGCTCACCGTGTATAGATGCTAAAGAGTATCTGTCCTACTGATATCCTTTTCATTAACTTTAATAGAAATGTTTGTTATCCCCTTCTATTACTTGGAATATGCATTTATTTCTTGGTCTATCCATATTTATATTAATCCCATTTCATTCACAGAAGTTTCACATTTACCTTAGATTTCGCTATTATTTCTGCCACTTTCACAACAGGATCCTGGGTGAGACTCAGTCTGTTCTGTGCATTCATTTTTGAGTTCAACCAATTCATTGCTTCACTGGTATACTTTTCAACTTTTTCCATATCAACAGGATCAATGTGATCGTATTTTTCATCCTAGAGGAGAAAAAATACTGTAATTATTAATAAGTTATTTAAATTCAGAATTCAGAAAGGTAATGAATACATACGCTCATTTCTGAAGTCATTCCAGACTATTGTTAAGGAAGCATAACTATGGATAAGTATGATGTGTGAACTGATAAATCATGATTTGCTATCAGCAAGCAAATCAGAAAAAACAGAATACCATATTCATGGGCCACAACCAATATATGAGCCAGGAGTTCTTCATCTCTTCTCTATTTTGAGGTCTTTTCCAAACAGCACAATTTTTCAAACTTGAGTAATTATATTATTAAAAGGAACTCTAGGTTTGGAAATACAATTTGTGAAAAGTCACTCCATCCTATTTACTGACGGACAAACAAAGCTTAGACATAAAATATATTATCAGTTGTTACATACTACAGAAGAAACGTTTAATTGTGAATATAGTATGTTAAGAATATGAAAGAAAAAAACCAAGACACTACAAGATAAGATGAAAAAGAAGACATATTTGTTTCTGTTTAAAGGAAACACATTCTACCCTTTTTCAAAAGATTTTGTTTAGGTAAGTTATACAGGAGTTCAATACAGTACTATTAAAACTATCCTGTAAATTTTATGGACCTACCTTGTTTTTGTATCCTTCTACAGCTTTCATAAGCAGCTGGAGTTTCTTTCCCAAATCATTTAACGCTTTGGGCCTCTCTTCATGTTCCATGTATCTATCATGAATAGGACCGCCAAATTTCTACAACAGAAGAAACAGAAGTTGAGATATTTAAAAATTATTCCCTAAAAACTGGAGAAAGCATGAATAAAGGTAGCATATTTTTGAAACTATTAAGCAGAATTCCTGAAAACCTACAGGAAAAAAGAATGGCAATCTGGAGAAGCAAATGAACTAGTTACTGGTTTAGCATTATGTCGAAACTGGGGATCAAGGCTTGTTTCAATCCAAGCAAATCATTATCTCTAGCCAAGCTTTTTGGGGGGATGGTAGGGAGACTTGCAAATAGTTTTGTGCCTCTGGTCCCCTGGTTCTTCTTGCATCTTCTACGAGGAGTCACAACAAACAACAGGCTGGGTGTAAGCCTCAACCCATGAAGGACTAACTACCAGATTGTTTTTTTATTAATTTTAATTTTATAGTCAGCCACCATAAGGTACTTGGGTTGGTAGGAAGGTTTTTTCTACACGTGTACAGGTTGAAGGCGTAGGTTTTTTTACTGGGAGGTATACTAAAGAAAATGCTGATATCAGTACTCAAAGTCAGTCTGAAGCTATAGTACTTGCAACTACTCAATTTAATCAACTTTAATTAATGCTCTTGTGACATCTTGAATCTCTTGCTGTCTCTGGTCAAATTTCAGTGGCTTTAAGACAGCAAAGCTACTAGTCCACATATCTACGGCATTCAATTATTACACTTCTTAAAATACAAGTCTTACTTTCATTTCCTGAAGTTTTTCCACATATACATGTTTTGGTTGGTCTTCTCCATCTTCATAAAGCCAGTTTTCTGTGTCCTCCAACATTAAAGTTATCTTTCTTGAATCCTAGAAAAAGCAGTACAAAAAGCCTTGCCATTTTGAATTAGTGAAAACAGAAGCTGTCTGTGTAAGAATGTATACAGCTACATACAGTGTTATCCAACACTGACACCGTAACAATAATGTTATAGGAAATTGAGTTTTACAGAATTTTACAGAAAAAGGGGAAAATAGCTTCAGTGCTTCAGCTATAATGGTATTAAAAACTAAACTGGAAAGCTAACTGGGTCCCATGCATTATGCTAAGGTACATAAACAGCTAGTAGAAATTGTTACAATTATTCCAAGGGTATCGTGTCCTTGCTTTACCCCTCATAATTTCTGCATAAATATTAACAATCTGTGTGACTCAGCCACAGCCTGAATGACAGGACAAGGTAAAGCTAAGTAAATTAAGTCTAATGGTCAATTAGTCAAGCAATGCATGAAGGCTATAATTCCAATTAAGCTTCTCTCTGAAATATCCTAATTTATTTTAGTGCTGCTGTAGTTAAAATGTAGTATACTTAAATCTATAGTCATGCAGAAAGCCACACTAATTTATTTATTTTCCATTCAAATATATATTCATCAAGTGATTTGTGACAAATGTAGCAATAGGAAATTCAGGAAAGTCAACAAAATGGGGGAAAATGAAATTCTAAAGCTGTAGCTGAAATGCATATAGGTCAGAATCAATTTTAAATTGATAGGAATGAAAGTTAAAAGCACACCCATATATTTTAAGCTTGTTTTGGCTTCAGTATGTTATTATAAAAGAACTGGAAGCGAAAAATGACAGGTGGCTTTTCTCTAAAAATGAAATATACGTTTATTGATTCTTTATTAACGGCCTCGGTCCAGTATACCTGAAGGAGCGTCTCCACCCCCACCGTTCTGCCTGGACACTGAGGTCCAGTGCCGAGGGCCTTCTGGCGGTTCCCTCGCTACGAGAAGCCAAATTACAGGGAACCAGGCAGAGGGCCTTCTCGGTAGTGGCACCTGCCCTGTGGAACACCCTCCCACCAGATGTCAAAGAGGAAACCAACTACCAGACTTTTAGGAGACATCTGAAAGCAGCCCTGTTTAGGGAAGCTTTTAATGTTTAATAAGATTATTGTATTTTAACATTCTGTTGGAAGCTGCCCAGAGTAGCTGGGGAAACCCAGTCAGATGGGCGGGTTATAATAATAATAATAATAATAATAATAATAATAATAATAATAATAATAATAATTATTATTATTATTACTACTACTACTACTACTACCTCACACTTTCCCTCATATTTCAAAAGGGATCATTTATGTTTTAGGTAATATGCAAATTTATTTACATGGAATCAATACATCAAATTATCTTTCTTTTAACTAATTAGTCAACTAAAAAATCAGTTTCTGCTACCCTAAATTATGCCATGTTAACTTTAGAATATGCTGTACAAATATTGGGGAAAAATTTCTCCAATGGTCCACAATGTACTTGACTGAAATATTTGATTGACTTTTCTTCCTAAAGCATACTTCGTAAGACTTAAATGTTATATTCAAATTCAATGTTTTACCGGGAAAGGATTATTAGAATATTTGTATATATTAATATTTGTATATATTTTGTGACATGATGTGATAATAGGAACTTCCCTTACATTACTTAGAATATAAGAAAAAACTGAAAGCAGTGAAAATAAACATGCATGCTTCAGCATGCATAAGAATCTCAGTACGGTTCCTGTTAAAATTACAAATTTCATTTGCCTGCTATTTTATTCATTCTAGTTGCCCTGTTTGACTGGCATTGTGTACATTCATTATGTTACTACTTTTATGCAAAATGCATTTCTCAAAACAGAAAGTTTTGGTGGAAAAATGTAACAGTGGGAATTTTCTATATTCTAATATAATATATAACTCCAAAATCAACTTTAAGAATTATTTTATGGGACCAGTTTAAACATTACAATCCTGTATTATAACTTCAAAAAAAGCAAGTAAAAGAGGTGAAGGCAAAGATCTTCAAGTGCACCAAGCCCATGCCAGACTAATCGCCAGAACTCTCCAATGTGACAAAGACTTACGCCTTCAAAAACTGTTCACTTTGTTATCTGTGGTGGTTAATGAAAATAGGGTGGACTTCCGCTTGAGCGCAGACGGGTGATGGTTGATTATAACATCGTTCCCATTCTCATGGGGTAATTGAAGGCTGCGATGGGAGTATACAGCCTCCCAAATCTTCCCAGGACTATGGGAAAACACTGCCTCACCTGCGGTTGCCTATTAACTCTGCTCCGAATTCCAAGGAAGAAGGAGCGGGGGGCGGGGCGGGCTTTTGCGTGGAAAGTCCCGGAGAGAATTTGGCCCTCCCTGAGGCTACCCTGCCGGCGCTTGAGTTTCAATATTTAAATGAATAATTAGATAATAAGTTTTGGACATGCTTCAGACAAGAAGTATTTTGCTAAATAACCCAGCCACTGAGAAGACAAGAAAGACCAAGAGGAAGATTTCAACTCCTTATTGGTATGTGGGAACGGAACGGAAAGGGGGGGGAGCCCCTTCTTTTGTTACTGTACTTTGCTTCATAATAATACATTAATGGGCAACCCCCCCCCCGAAGAGCTGTTTTCACCATTCAGAACAGGTGAGATTGGAAAGTTTAAAAGTGTGATATATGTGGACATATATGATTCCTAAAATGTAAACTGTGTGGAAATGAAAGTAAGAGATAAACAACACCATTCCTATAAATAAGATGTTACATTTCGGAGCAGTTTGGAAGAGGATAAAAAGGTGCTTCAATCTGTTAATTGGCAGAGCATCCCCTTGCCACTGGATGTTTTCTTTTTGTTATAAGAACTTCGGTCGGTGTCCTGGAAATGTCTGACTCTGATTTATGACAGAGTTTTATTTAGGAACCGCCATGTCGAAGAACGGGCCGCGAACCATCGAAGTCAAAGGGGGAGAGAAGCCAAAATAAATTAATCTTTATATATGAACTTACAGTGATAGGCAATCTCCCCTGGAAAGGCTTTTGATGTAGTCTGTTTGAAAAAATATTAAGCAGAACGCAATGTTTGGATTTTATCGGGACTGTGTTAAAATGGCAGCTGCTGCAGTAAGGACTTTTGGATTTGGACTTAAGAAATACCAGTGTGTCAGGGGGAGCTGCAATTTATGGAAAAAGACTATGGACATAAAATCCACACAGAAATGATTATTTTTGGCTGTTTTATGTCGCTTGTTGGATCAACCCAGTGGCCTGAAAGAAGAATGAAGGACAACATCAGAAAGGGAACTGAAGATATTGAATAGGACTATGGAAGGCAATGGAAATTCGACATTAAGACTCCTGATAGTCTGAAGCATGGGAAGTCATATAAAATTAATAATTTGGCAGTTTATTTGGATATATATGGATTATTTGGATCTTATTTATATGTAAAATTGGAATATTTGATGTGATAATTATAATTGGAAATTTAATAAAAATGATTTGGCAAAAAAGAAAAAAGGGTGAATTCAATGTTATAGTGCAGCTGCGATTTAAGGCACACTGCACTTTTCCTACAACAGCCATCCTCCTTTTGTTTCAATATGATTTGTCAATTAAACAGATTCCTCACGTTATAAATACACAATGATTCTTACATCTTCAGTGATGAATTTTTCATAGACACTACAGAGCTTGTCTCTTAGATCATACACATACTCTTCAACAGCATTTTTGGCATCATTTTTCTCCTTCTCCAGCTTGTCTTGCATTACCATCTTCCCCTGTAAGAAAATTTTAAGTCCTTTTAAATGTACAAAGATGTTTTTTTTTCCCCCCAAACATGATTTTGGGAATCTTCCACAACAAACCTCTTCAGAATCTGTTGAACTGAACCAACCACACTGTCATGTACTCTAAACTTGGTAAACTTATGAATAATTTTTTTTACAATATTCCATCACTTAACTGTAGTAGATTTACTATTATAACTCAGTTTCCTGTAATTCTTTTATTTAATCTAGAATTAAGACATCTGCTTTACAGACATGGAATAACTCTGTATCCTTACCTCATTTTCAATGTAGCAGTTAATAACATCCTGTCCCACCTGTCTGTATAGGTTAACCTGGATAGGTAGATCAATACTCTTGATCTTTGCTTTAGTTTTGCCAGACTGAGCGGTGTCAATCTTGTCTCCTGAAGCAGTCTGCAGAATTACACATTTAAATACCTGTTAACATTCAGAATATTTGAACCCAGTGTACATAAACGTGTTGTAGCAGCAGCAAGATGCGTACACGTTAACTCAGTGAAGTTGAGTTTATTTAAAGAAAACGAAGAAAACAACCAAGCCTCTTGACTGGAGCTCCCCGCTCTCACGACCTCTGGCTACTCTGTTGACGACTCATCTGAAACTTCAGGGTGGTTCCTCTTCCCTTTAAAGCCTCGCGAGAACACCATCCTCTTTCGCCTCCTCTGTGATGACAACTTCCCTTTCTCTTGCACCCCACCCCTCCTGCATTCCTCTGAGCCAAGAGGAGCCAGTAAAGGCTCTGACAAACTGCTTTCAGAGAGACTTGGACTAGCCCTGGACTGAGCGCTTCCCTCAGTCTTATCTCCTGCTGTATCCATGACAGCCTGCTCTCCCAGCTCTTGGCTGCCGTCCCAGACAGCTGTAGCTGCTGGCTACTCGGCTGTAACCTGACACATGTCATATAAAGATTTGATTCAATACAATTTTAAGATGAAAGATCCACAGAAGGATAGTATTACTGTTTGGCATCTGCACATGCTGCAGGATTTTTTGCACGACACCTAAGTCAAGCAAGGAAGCTAGTTCAAGCAGTGCTTCAATAGAAAATCCTCTTAGAAGCACTTTAGATTAACAACCAAAGAAGAGCTAGTGCATCAGTTTCTATTGAGGCTGTGTAAGGCTATCTTAATTCCCTGTGTCACAAGATGCACTAGAAGCCTATTAGCGCTTGAATGAGTGTTTAATGCCTAGATAGCAAAACTCATGGCTATATTTAAGTAAGTTATTGCAGATTGATCACACAATAGTACAAGGGTATTTCCCCAACAACTTCTTAGAAGTATTGGACAAGAGCCATCCTATTCTAAGATTTGAGGTCCTCAAACTTATATTTGCTATTTCATACTGACCTTTCCTTCACAGCCTATATGATCAACTTCCTCATCACCTTGATTATGCTGCTCATGTTGGTTCTTGTGATTGCCATCATCTTGATCAACTTGCATTTTAGCCTATAAAAAGAAAAGTTTTACCTCCACACTAAACTTTACAGGAAAGTGTACTCTAGTCATCTACATAGCAGCTTTGTGCAATCAGACAAGATTTATCAGTAAAAAAAGCACTTTACTTAACTAGTGCTTGTTTACTTGAAGCACATTAACTGTTACTCTTAGCATAATGTTTAAGGCTTCTCAAGCCTTGTTTCCTTCAACATGATAAAGCAAAGAAAACATATTCTAGATCATAAAATTCCAAATGGTGGCAATTAGATTACTCCCAAAATACTGGAAAACAAATGAAAGAAGACAAGAGGATGGAGTTGACTAACCCCAAATGAAGACAAAACTTTTCAGAACTATGGGTCCTGAATCCTTTCATATTCTATTAGATTCTGGTCACTGCTCAGTGGGGTATAACATACTAACTAGCAGGGCCACCACGGCATCTGCATTGCTGGATGTAACAGAAGAAGGGGAAAGGTGGATCTCTGTATAAACCTTGAGATGATGAGGCAATCTGGTCTTGATTGAGCCTGATGCAGTCACATGACAGGAGTGGGACCAGCCTGGAAACCAATGAATCCCAGGTCAACTCAGTCCCCTCCCATTTCAGGGCTTTCTGCTGGTTTCTGCCTGGCCATTTGGCACCTTCACCCAATCCAACCTCTTTCTCCTCTCCAAGGCCAGTGTAAATAAAGGAGGTTTTAACTGCTCTGCCAAATGCCTATCTAATCTTATAAATACATTAGTGACAGTTTAGAAGTAATCTGATTTTTTTGACGTACACTGTCACAATATATCAAAGAAGCCCTAAAATATAATATAGAAGAAACAGCATTGCAACTAGAGACTTCCTCTAGCTTACAAAAACAAAAAGCTGAGTAGAAAAATGGGAAGGTTTAAACTCAGCTATAGAGGTAAGCAGGAGTACAGCAAGAAACAGATGGTGGAAAGAACCTACGGTATAGGCCCCAAACCTAGCAAACTACCTAATACAACAAGGAGTCACAGAGGGATACAGAAGCATAAGAACTCAGGGATAGCAGAGCATTCATCCTGTATATGAGATTTCAGTAAATAAGAAATTTAGAAAAGTATTTTTACACTGTTTACTAGTTTTGAGTGTCTACACTGGCACCAATAGCATGCTTCATTTAATAATTAGTTTTGAAGCAGTTAACCAACCACTAGATGAGAAGTAATTTTTGCTAAAGATACTGAATTATCTTATAGAATATTAAGATGTAGTGTATGTGCTGCCGAAGCGAGCACTGAATATTAAGATGTAAATATCACAATATTAAAACCAAGACTAGTAGTATTCTAATTCCGAAATGCATAGCTATTGCCAAGTACTTAAGAACTTCCTTTTCTGAAAAGATTTCTTTCATTTATGCCACACTTTTCTCAGAAAAGGAACAAACTGAGGGAAAAGTATCCTTGCTATCTTAAAGCAAACTGAATGCTACGTATATAAACAAACCTCATCCTCAGAGTCAAGGGAGTCATCCTCAATTATGAAAGCTAATTGCTGATATGCATCACAGTAGAAACAGAAGATAATTAGTTGGTACGCCACAGAAAACAAGTCTTAGACATTAAAAATGGTTACTTTTTATTGAGCAAAGCATTTTTCTACTTAGTATTCAGGACATTTTAAATTTAAAAAACCAGGTTTTGCAGATATTCAGGTTACTTGTATGCCTCAAAGACAAACACAAGCATCAACTGCTCACCTTCAATAATAATTTGTTTTAGTAAAATGTTTAAAAACTTCCAGAATGAAATTTTAAACATTGCAAGCCAAGAAGGCACTGCAAAATTTATAAATGGGAATCTATTTGCGGAAACTGAAGTTTAATCCAAAGTGAGTATTATTGTGCACAGCTGGGTTACTGAGTTTGTGTGTGTGTATGTGTATTTTCACTCCTGCTTCATTGGAGAAATCATTTATTTTGGTAAAAGGAACATACAAAATAGAGCTACTGAAAGCAACTTGTATTAGTGCAGGTGAACTGCCTACAATTACAATTACAATCTGCAGTTTTATGAGCAAGTATGGATACCAGAAAAGGATCAGGAGAAGTCGGAAATGGAGTTAATGATGGACAAAGAAAACTTCAAGGGAAAAGGAACTTACATAACTTTTAAATATTACTAAAAGCTAAGGGGATACTTAAGCAAGTAGAGTTTTCAGTAGATCATTAAAAATAAAGTTTTACTAAAAATTATGTTCTACTTGCGCTTGTGAGAGGATTTCATAGTTTAACATACCAGCTCCTCTTTGCTTGGATTCTTGCAAGGCAATTCTGTGTCCATAGCAATGTCACTTGGATCACCTTCTGCATGTTGCTTCTCTATTACAGATGCATTAGCCACACTGAAGATTCCATGGACATTAACTCGAACTTTAACTTTCACTTTTGAATTGTCACCATCATGTTGGGGTCCAACGTTCTGAATAACAAAATGACCTGAACAATACAAAGCATACATTGGACACTGGTTTGTAGACTTGTTTTTTTGCGCTAAACCCAAATTCATTTAGTTATCTCATGATTACCTACATTTATGTACACATTTTTAAAAAAGTAAATGTTAGCAACTAGAAACTTGTTCATCAAGATGTTTTATGAAGGCTGCCTCTGATCAGAGGCACCTACATTGCTTCTGTCCCCAACAAGGACAAGATAAACTCTTGAAACAAATCTACAGCTGAAAAGAAGATGGCACAGTAGACAGAGTGGACTCACCAACAATGTGCATTGTAATGTGATGTACGCTATTTAACATTTCAATATTCTACAAACTCCTACCAGAAGATCTATTTTGTCTGTACTTACTATCCAATTAAATTACTGTGGGATTATAAACACATTGAGTGACATCAGACTCAAGCTAGAGGACTTTTGCTCTTGAAATGTGTTCTGGCTCTGTATGTATTGGTTCTGTTTCTACACAGATCAACATTTGGAACCTTCCTGAGCTATGCAGAGGCCTGTCCTAGCCTTCAGGGCACATGCACAGAGGTGCGTAAGTCCCTGTCTTGCTGGTAAGCTCCTAAGATCTCCAATGTTGATCTGCCTAGGCATACAAAAAGACCATGAAGTACTGTCTGTTACTGTGCCCTGAGACAGATGAGTCAGTCATCACATACTCCTGACAGGAACTGACCTTCTGAACTTATGCAACTACACTATAGAAAAGAAAAGCTTTAATTAAAAAAAAATATCAAGGTACCACTATGATTGTTTAATCTAAAAGCAACGAACCCATGCAGGTAAGAAAAGCTGTTTCAGCTCCCAATTGTAGCTTCATCCCAGACTGGAATAGCCAACAATTGCTAGGAAAAAGGAAATACACCAAGGAAGATATGCCAGAGAAGCAGAACACTTACAGATACAGGGAGAAGTCAAAATGGCCCAGAAGCAAATTAGAACCTTTAGCAGCAAAATTAGGAGAAAGGAGGGAAACAGTTGCCTGACATGATGGCCGTAAGGATGTGCCACTCCACTGCCTTACACAGCCAAACCAGAACATATTAATACTGAATAGAAGCAGTCAATGGAGGCCAAACTGCATTTTAAGTTGCTTTTGCCTTGCAAATGACAGTGTTGTGCCTCTGCTTTGACAACTACTATATTCATGTTATTTCCCTCTGCCCACTGTAAACTCGCAGCTATCATTCCTCAGCTAAGTATTGCTAGAATTTTGCAGTACAAGTTGTTTAAATTATCTGTTGAAACACTACTGAGCCTGGAATCCAAACAGCAACTTTGGGTACTGTCAGATCTGCTGGCGGTTGCTCACGAGTGACCAAACATGAGTCCCAACTGTCTTTTTAAGTTTATTGGTGCAAACTATTTACAGTGCAGAGAACAAGAAAACATGACCGTCTCAGTCACTTGCAGAATCCAGGAGTGCTGGTTTCCGGCTGTGACCCCAACATAGGAATTTAGGCATACTGAGGCTCCTCCTCCTGTCTCCTTTTGACCCCTCTGCGCAACTGGGGTGACGGAAGTGGCGCACTCCCCCCAGAGCGAAACTCACGAGGTGTGCTGGGGTTCTCAGTAACATCCTCGAGCCCCTGCCTCATCGAGGTACCGCTCTTCCCGCTTGACGAGGTGTCGCTACTGAGGAGGTGTTGGGGCTGTCGATACATCAATGACACCTCCCGCCCTGCTGAGGGCAGTTCCCTGACAGGTACACTCAGAGCCAACCCATGGAATCTTTTACTTTTAACTTTTAAATGGCAGGTACTTCTTGCCATATCAAACTGGTTTTGAAAATCTCTCCAACAGACTTGCAATGCAAGCCTGGCAAGACACTGATAAAAAAAAAACGAAATACAAAGCTCCCCTAGAAATGAGGATTTGTTACGTAGTTCTTTAAATACAGAGGTCTGGATTCAAAGGGAGAGAAATACAGTCTTAAGTAAATGAAGCAGCAAAGCTAAACATTAAATATATTCAAGGACAAAGTGTAAATGAAAGCATTGTACACGAGGAGCGGATTCAAAGATTGATTCTGAGACTAACCATTTCTTAATTTTGTTGCACTAGTATCTGAGTTTTTGAAACAATGGTTCCTTTTCAAAGTTAGAACACACTGTAATGCCATGCTCAAGAAGTAAAGAAACATGTTACCTATTCTTGTATCAGGATAAGGAATGTCATGTGGATGGGTGTAAAATGCTTCCAGCTCAAAAGGCTCCTTCTTGTGGAATGTAATAACTTTTGAGAATGGAGCAGCGTGGTTTTTGCAGAACACTTCACATTCACTACAAAAAATAAAATAATAAAATGTCAGGCATTTCAGAGTTTTGTTCATGAGTTTCGGAGGTGCAGGTATTTTTATTTGCAGGCATTTTTATTTGCATGTGTTGACTCAAACTTAAAGAATCTATAATTCAACTATGTCCTTTTCCCAGTTCTCCTGTATATTAAGAGAGTTTGTGGAAAGAAAGAGTAGCAGATGTTATAAGAAAGTCCTTGGTAGCTGACCAAAATTTGTTGACACTACTAAGTTTACCTAGCAGATGCAGGATCACATCTTAGATATTATACTGAGATTTGGAGATGCTTGTGGTACATCTCCAAAGTCCAGCACAAGGTTAAGGACAAGTCCCAATTCTCCTCCTGAGTTTGGAGTGCTCTCTTCCCAGTGATGCTAAGCTTCAGGTGTGCCCCAAGTACCTCTGATGCCTAGCATGGCTGCATTTCCCTGTGCTCCTCTTCCCCACTATGAGTACATCTCATAAGAATAAAGGCAGGGGATGGCTCTTTGTGTCATCATGAGTTTCGGAGGTGCTCACACTACAAGAGAGAGGAACGCTTGCCAAGGTGAACGTGGCAAATGAATTTGCATGATGTGCTCCTGTCCTAGTTTCCTTCCCTAGAAAGCTGGAGGTTAAAAAGAATGCCTAGTTATCTGGATAGCATAGGTCACACAAATGTTTTCCAGCATGTGTTAACTATCCAGCTTACTATGAAAGGACACAAGACCATGTTCTCAAGCAAACAGGAAGAAAGAAAAGCTCTTCATGGGAATGTCTATGTCAAAGAGATTTGTAACTCTGCTTTGCTTACATCCAATGCCCATTTTTAGAAATTTTACTGTATTACAAATAGCAAATCTAACTCATCTATTTACTGACGCTTTGACACACTATCTATTTGGAACGTTGCTCAAATTCTTACCCTGTCCCTTCCTCATAAGATGACTGCCACCTCAGAGTAATTGAGTACGGAACAACGTCTGTGATGGAAAACTCACGGACTTTAAATGCTGGAGAAAGAATTGCACACTAGGAAAAAAGATAAAATATCACTAAGTCTTGTGATTATCACATATTTGCCTTGTGTCTGGTTTTATGACCAGCCACATACATTTAATTTCACAAAGTAATGATTTTCATGAAGACTTGTTACACTAGCCACCAGCACAAAAAGGATATGCAATGAACAACAAGAGAAAGAATTGCAACTCTTCCCCAAAAAGGAAGCTTTCAAAAAGAACTCAAAATGGAAATTACTACAAAAAAATAGTGTGAACAATTAAAATATGGCATTATACCAGTACCTTGCAATTTTCACTATGATGGCCTGGTCCAAATCCCACTATAATTATAGCATGTCTCATTGAGGTCAAATTACCAATCCCAGAAATATTAAGTAATATTGCTGAATAATGAAATATTGTTAAGTAAACTTACCTGCAATGCACAGCCTCTTGCAACAGCTTCATCTGCATTAAGTGTGGTACTTATCTCTTTGCAGAAAAATTTACAAATCTGCTCCTTCACTGCTGGAATTCGAGTTGCTCCACCTACTATTTCTATACTGTAAATATCTTCACGCTGCAGTTCTAGCAGAGACATAAGCAGACAATTTGCTTCCATAGTTAGAGGAGAAGATACTGCAGTTTTTGATACTGGAACTCTCAGCCTGGGGGAAAAGTACTTAGGGAGAGGAATGAACTGTCCCTTTTGCTGTTAAAACTGGGACTCCACGCCATGACTGTATACATGATTGGGGCAAATATTTCTTTATTAGGGATTGCCACTGCTGCTCACATTGCTTGCCAACACAGCCTACCTACCCCACACTGCCACCTCCTCCCTTTACATCTAACTCAAACTCCTTCAACTTCCCATCCCTATGACAAATCTTCCCCCCCCCCCAATTTTTACCCCTAACTCTCCCATCACCTCACATATGTTGGGCCAGTGACATGTTGTGACAGCCCCATTGTCATCATGGCAACCATGAAGTCCTGAGCCACCCCAGTCCGTCAGCTTGGCATGGATGTTGAAGTCCCCCAAAACCAGAAATCTGGGGGTCTTCAAAACCACCTCCGAAACCAGCTGTCAGCTCAGGCAGGGAGACTGCTGGGGAGTGAGGTGGGCAGTAATCCAGCAGAATCCCTAATCTGTCCTGATTGCCCAATGCCAGGAGCACTCTAGTGGTATATAAATTTTAAAAATAAATAATGTAATAATAAATACAGGTCAGACTGGCAAACATGAACTTTAGCTTGCAGACAAGCAGAATACACGTATTCATAATAAGCTGAAGCAATTTTCACTTACTTGCTTGTTCCATCACTGCTCTCAAAGGAGGTTCTACTCTGGCCAGAAGCGATGCACACAACTGTTCAAACTGAGCCCTGTTTAAAAGGGAGGAATCCATTAAGTATTATGGACAGAAATGACTACTTTTTAATTTAAGCCTTATACAAAACTGAACACAATACCTGTTCATCTTACTAGAGACATCAATGTCATTCATGAAGCATTCTATGTTCATGGGAAGATCAGAGGCATTGGCACTCATAAGCTTCTTCAGTTTTTCACATTCCTGATACAGACGCAGCAGTGCTCGAGGATTGTCCTTCACGTTTAGTTTATACTTTGATCTGAACTCTTCGCAGAAGTAATCTACCAAAGCCTCATCAAAGTTTCTACCACCCAAAAATGGGTCAAATGTAGCAGCCAGTACCTGTGAAGTTAAAGATGCAGGATGACAGTGGTAAGGAAAGGACGTTGTTTAACACTTTTTAATACTGTCCTTCATACCACCACCCTTTTAGGGCAGTTTAAAACACATGAGTTGCATCAAATGCTGTGCAAGTGAAGTTCTTCTTGCACCATGTGACTTCTATTCCCTCTATTCCCTCTGTATAACCCCAAAACTGCTCCAAAGAGTCCCCCAACCCTCTGGAGCTGGTTCTGATTTTGGGGTGGGGATGGAAGGTACAGGAGAGGAAGTTCTGTTACAGAGCAGTCTGTTGTACAACTGGAGCTGCAGCATTGGATACAGACCGTAAATACCAATACAACAAAAAGTCCATTAAAATCTAATACATACATACATACAAATCCTTTATTCGACCGATAGTCAGAAAGAAGAAAAACATTTCTCAATACAAGATTATAGAACTAAAAACATCAGAGGGATACACAATTAAAAATTAAAAATAGGACAGCACTAGTAAACCTCATACAGATAACCCACATCGAGACATTCGATTTTGCGCTTCCGACACTTGAGTGCCAGGAAGAGGAATTTAGCCACAGATAAGGCTATTTTCCCAGTGGGCTTATTCAGCAGATATGCTACCTGCCTTTCTCTTAAACGAGAGCTAAACTGAGATAAATATGGGGCTATGAGATACTGCCTTAAATCGTTATAAAAGGGACAACTCAGTAGAATGTGTTCTGTGGATTCTACCTCTCCTAAAGCACAATGGCACGTTCTCTGATCATATGGAACTCCTCTAAATCTTCCCCTCAAAACCACCGAATCAAGAACGTTCAGTCTGGCCGCAGTGAGAAGTCTGCGGTATTCCACATAGTGGATATCCGCCAGGTAACAGGCTGGTGCAGCCCGATACACCTGCTCCCCCAGAAACATCCCAGGTTTCACGCGGGCTATGTCCTCGTGTCTGGCGATATCCCCCAATCTCTGAGCAATCACCGCTTTAGCGTGTTTATAAGTCATGGACTCTATATAGAGGGAGGACAGTCCGCACTTCTGCACTTCCTCCACCACCTCCCCTTCCCATGGTGATTTAAAATTATCCTTCAGTATCAGGGGGGCCAAACCCACCGGTCTAAAGCACAACTTGAGCCATAGCCATAATTTTGCCTTCAGGGCCACATACCTAAAGGCTTGGCAGCCGGTCTCTAGTCTCATGACCGCACCCGCAACGGAAGGGGGGATCCTGAGAATGGCCCTAAGGAATTGTGACTGGATAGATTCCAATCTTTCAAAGTCTCTACGTGAGCCCAAAGCAATGCCCACCAGTAATAGTGGAAGGACTTTCATTTGGAAGAGTCTCAGGGCAACTTCCACTGTTTGGGCCTGTTTCTTGGCATACAGGGATCTAATCAGCAAGGCTGCTTTAGATGCATTTGTGGCTATATATTCTCTGTGTGCCAAGAAAGACCCGTTTGATCGTACTACCTGGCCCAGGTATTTGAAGCAGCTAACCTGCTCTAGGGGAATACCATTAATCGACCACGAATGGAGTTTCGGTCGAGCAGCAAAGACCATTATTTTGGTCTTGGCATAATTAAGTTGGAGCTCATGTTGGATCTCGTATTCATGAAGTGCTCGAAGCATCCTCCTCAGCCCAATGGGGGAAATAGCTAAAAGGGCAGCATCGTCCGCATACAGGAGGACATTCAAAGCTCGGCCTGCTAATTTTGGAGGATGGAAAGCAGCATTGGCCATATGAGCCACTAGCGAGTTAATACAAAAATTGAACAGGGCAGGGGCAAGCAAACAGCCCTGTCTTACCCCCCTAGTGGTGGCAACCGGATTGGAAACTAACCCCTTATTATCTAACCTAATTCTCAAGAAGGTATTTGTATGCAGGTTGATAATCAGGAGAAGAAGACGGCGGTCGATAGATGTCGCTGCCAGTTTTGTCCATAGCTGGTTCCTGGGAATTTGGTCAAAGGCTTGCTTAAAGTCAATAAAGGCGACATGGAGAGCTTTTGGGCCTTTGCCAGCATACTTGTCTGCCAAATGGTTCAGGATTAGAATTTGGTCTGTTGTCGATCTTCCAGGGCGAAAACCCGCCTGTTCCTCTGCGATGATATTGTTGTTCTCCATCCAGGTCGTTAGTTTGTTGAGCAAGTATCTTGAGTAAATCTTCCCAATAACGTTCAGCAGGCTGATTGGCCTAAAGTTGGCCGGATCAGTGCGCGGACCTTTCTTGTGTATTAATACAATTAGCGCAGAATTCCAACTTGGGGGGAAATTTGCTGTTTTGTTAATATAAGTATAGAGTACTGCTAAGAGTGGGCACCACCAATCCTTGTTGGCTTTGATGGCATCAATGGATATAAGGTCATCTCCAGGTGCCTTGCCCGCCTTAAATTGGTCTATAAGTGTTTCCACTTCAGAGCAGGTAACTGGGTCCCACTCAGGCAAGGGGCCCAATTCTATCCTTCCTCCGCCAACAGCGTGGGCTGCATATAGGTTGGAAAAGAAACTTTCCCAGGTGTCGGCTGAAATTTGGGGTTCTATTCTTGTCAATGGTCTACCCAAATATTGGGAAATTAGGTGCCAAAAGGAGGAGGGATTTCTATTCTCCGCAGCTTTTAAAAGGTTATTCCAATTATTTCTTTCTGCCGCAAGCTTCTTTTCCTTTAATAATGCTTTATATCTTCTCTTGAGGTTCATAAGATGACTACTAGGCAGGGGATCATTTGATGCCCTATATGCCAAAAATTCATTATATAGACAGTTCTTGAAGTACCTGCATTCCTCATCAAACCATTTTTTATGAGAAAAACGGTTACTATTCGTTACCGGGGCCCGTGCCATGGTTGGTTTTAGCAGTTCTACTAAGTTCTCATATATTGGCAGTGGCTCTTCTGCCTGGATAAGGGAGTCCCTTGTCACTTGAAGTTGGTCAGACCAAAGGAGTTCATTTATCCGTCGAGCCATTTTATCGGTCCATTTTAAGGCAGTAGGCCTCATCTGCAACTGATCGTTTGTTAAGTGCACACGGGAATACGTGACCAGTTCTCCAGCCAGGTTCAGGGAGAGTTCTAAGGGGAAATGATCACTTTCCAGTCTCGTTACCACCCTAAAGTTGGAAATTTTAGGGATCAAATCTAATGATGTCCAAATAAAATCAATGGTAGAGGCACGGGAACCTGACCAGAAAGTAAATTCAGCTGGGTAATCAGAGCTGAGAGCTCCATTTAGCAGGTAAAAATTAAGAGCCAACAAGGTTTGCCTGCATTTAAAGCCTGCATATGTGGCAACACTGTCTTTAAAATTCCTGGGTAAAAGATCTGTAGTTATAATGGGTAATGATGGGTACTTCTCATATTTAGTGAATAAGGATTTATCATTATAGGACAATCGGCCATTAAAATCTCCTGCGACCAGGAAGGTGGCTTCAGGATATTTCTCAAGGAGAGTTTCGAGTGTCAGTTGAATTTCCTTCCATCTCTGGTCGACCAGGTTTTTCTTGTAAACTGGGTACAGGTAAACATTGATCACCACAAACACTTCCTCTGCTATTTGTAGCTTTACTCCTAGCATGAATGGCGACTTAATATTGATTTGTTCTGCCTGGAGATTTATGGCCAAAGAGACAAAAATAGCCAACCCACCCTGCGGTCTACCAGGTGATAAAGGATCCTGCTTCGCACTCAGGTAGAAGCCCTTGTACCCTGATAAGAAGAAATCCTCACAAGCCCATGTCTCTTGCAGTAAAAGGATGCCGCTGCCTTTTATATAAGCGACAAAGGATGGATCCATCAACTTAGATTTAATACCAGCTACATTCCAGGATAAAAATGTAAGTGTCCTCATGGTCTCCCCTTCGGGTCATGCTGACCCTTGCGGAATCAGCGCAGAGGAATCCACCCGGGGATGCATGCTACGAGGAGGAGCAATAGGCTGAAAGAAAGAAGTAATTGTAGATTGCTTGCCAGTCAGATTCTGGGCGCCACTTGCCGCAGCAACAGTCAATGACTGGGGCTTATTTGTTGGTAACTGTGGGGATAGGTCTTGGTGCATGGGGGTATCACTTAATGACAGGTCCATAGAGTCTGCATTTAGGGTATGCTCTATAATTGAGGAAGATGGACCTTTTGGGTCTACGGTTGTTGAGGGGAACATACAATGCATGGCAGGTAGGGGGCATCCTTTTCGGTTTGCCTCCAAAAGGGCGTTCAACCTTGCCACTGCCTCAGAGTTTGACCAAAGGGCTGTCGAATCTCCCACTGTATCCTGAACTGACTTGGCATCCATACGAAGTGTGCAGCCATTTTGAGGATTAGAGATCATTACAGCAGGATTCACTTGGGCTTGTGTAGGCTGGTCAAGATTAGGGGAGGAGTTCGTCTTATTTATATGAGCATAATCCTCTGAGTTACGGAGACAGAGTAGTAACTCATCCAATCTGTCTGTTATCTCTGCTCGTTCAGGTTTTGGCAGGTGGGAGAAAGATAAAAGTAGTTCATGTTCTATGGAGTTCTCCAGATGGGTGGCCTTTGTCAGTGGGGGAAGGGGGGCATCAGTCCAGCTGATTAGATCTGTGGCCAAAGAAGTTGAAATTGTGGTAGTTGGAGGGCCCTCAGGCTTGACTACTTTCTTTTTGAGCAAGCAATTAGGTAAAAGAGGGCAAATCTTAGTATTAGTAAAAACTCTTGTAGCAAAGATTCCGAAGTTAATTAAAGTGCTTCTTAAAGACATAATAAATGCAGGGAACTTTTTGGATTCAAAGGAGAGCAGGACTCTCTGCGTATGAGACCTGCTGCTTATGTGATCAATATATTTCAGATCAATGGAGCGAGGATTTACCCCCAAAAGTCCGGCTAGATGCCTCCTTGCATCGTTCTTGGAGTACCAGTTAATCACCTGGCCTCTGAAGGGGCAAACAGTTAGGCAGACTTTAGTAGCTTGCAGAAAAAGGTTATGAGAAGATATAGACAGTTGTTCTTCCTTGATTTGTTCATTCTCATGTTTGCAGGCGGCCTGAGAAATTATGTGAGGTAAATCAGGTGCTCTGGGCATTTGTATAGTCCTATCCTCAGGTAAGGCATCTGGAGGACTGTCTTTACCTTTTAAGGATACAAGTGTAATAATCTTCTCTAGGGATCCTCGGATGTCTCTTATGAATTTAAAGATATAGTCCACTGTTTTGGCAACTAGGTCTAAAGTAGTCGAATGTTCAAATAATATATCAGAGAGGCAGCTTTCTCCTTCTCTAATGCAGTCTTTCGGTTGGATACCAGAGATTGTATCCTTTTTAGACCTTTTTGATTTAGTGGTGTTGTTGCTTGAGGGGTTAGTGAGCAATTTATCAGGGGATTCTTTCAGCATAACATCCTCGTCAGTCATCTCTGCTAGCGGGGAGAAGGTGTTTGAGACTGGGATATTAAAAATATCCTTTGTTTTCCCAGGGAAAAATTCACTAATTTTCGTTTGCTTGGCAAGAGGCAGGCACAACAATTCCTCTATATCCTCTATATCCTCTGATTCTCTAGTACGTTTCCCAGTTCCTCTCCTCTTATCAGCAGGGCTGCGCGGTTGCTGAGTCATCTCTCTCTTCACACAATCGCCTCAAAGCTTCAAGGTCAGTAGATATCTCCCACAATAACGAAAGGAATCCCCTAATTAGTAAACTAAAAATGCTAAAAAGTGCTATGGAGTGCCTAAATTTTATCCAGCTTCTATGCTCATTAAAACAGTCTTTAAAAGATAAAAACAGAGAGCTCACGCTGACTAGGTGCTGTTCGCCATCTTGCTGCCCCGGAAGCCCCCCCTCCTAATACATACAGTAAAAACAGCAAGAACCACAGTAGCCAGACAATTCTCAAAGGCTTGGGCTCAATGACCAGCAAAGACCCAGTTGAATAAATATTTTAGGAGGTGCCAAAAACGTTTAGTTTATGCCTCCCAGGAAGTTAGTAGCATGCACTAAGTTTAATACAATGCTTACTATAAACATATTTTAGTAGCGGTCCAAAAAATGTTAACTGTTTTGCAAAGATGGCAGAGATTAAAGCTACGATTTGCTTCTAAATCTCTTAAACAAAACAGTTTGTATCCATGGATAAAGAAACAGATAGCTGATATTTCAGCTTCTGCTGCCTTCGCGGAAGTTGGATCAAACATGTATGAATCTCTTTGTGGCTTTAAGATTTAGTCTTCACCATCCTCTGCTAAAAAGCTGCAGTAATAAGAGATAAATGGTGTCTCTGTGTGGTTATGGAATGGACTTATGGTTTGTGCAATGGGACTTCACCTTTTCCATGTCCCTGTAGTCCCCTGTGCATCCCTAAAATTTAAGGAGAGTGTGAGGGAACAGGAGAGAAGTCCTGTCACATAAGTGAAAGTTGACTTGCATTATGCTGGATTTTGCCCAATATATTGACATTTCAAACTGCTTTTGGCCTTACAGCTAGGGACAACTTATTCAGCTACATAAAGAGTGAAATGCATTCAAGTTAGATACCAACCCTCTAAAGCAGGGTGGTAAAAGTATTTTAATCTAGGGTTGCTTTCCTATGTTGGTAATCTGTTGGGAGTCACATGTCAGCAGTGTTCAGAGTCTGAGCAAGTGTTGGCAAAGTTTATGGCATGGATAGCTTTCTCTCCCTGCCCCTGCCAATGTGGTATGATAGGATACAAAACCAACATTTGCAACTGAATAAGAGGGGATGGACATGTTTTGACTGCCACAAAGTAATACGAGGATGGGTATATGGTTTATATCCTGATGCACTGGTACTAAGGACAAGATTTTGGAAAAAATGTTATACAGCCTCCTTCAGACAAAAAGTTTTTGCTATTGTCATGCCACAAGAACAAAAATCTAGGTTAGGATGAAGTAGTAGGCAAAATCATATTTCTTTATATGCATTTCAGAAAGGATTGCCTGATGTAAAGGAATAGTCACAGTACCAGACACTGATTTGCAGCAGCAAATTACAGCATATGAATTACTGGTAACTGTGATAATTTCCTATGCTTCTTTACTTTTCTGAATCACATGCCAATTCAATATTTTACCTTTAATTTTCCTTTGTTAAAAGCACAAACAGAAATTTGGTATGCAGAGTGTCCCATATCAACAAAAACCACATTCCTTGGTCTCTCCTCTGGGGTTGGTAGATCCTGTTTATAAATTCCATAGGCCAGTGCAACTGCAAGATAGTAAAGAATAAATTCTGTGAAACTTAAGTAGCATTAGAATACTATTATGAAATACATTATAGAATTATGAAAAAACTAAAAAGGCATTATATATCTTCAGGCTCTTCATTCAAAGAAGTCTGCTTCACTTGCATTACAATAATCTATTCTCTAACAGAAATAGGGGCTGTATTCAATGTTATTTGTGTGGAGTTCTGTTTCCTGTTCCCAGCATACTCTCAAAATCTTCTCCAGAGGGTCCACCAAACCTTTGGACAGAGGGGAAAGCTTCATTGTTCAAGCAGGTATCTGTTGTGCTAACAGAACAGCAGCATTGGATAAGATCCAAACCATTTTATATCTAAATACAATCAGTGTCTGAATTATCCAATTATGGTGTTTTGCACTTGATTTAAAACATGCAAAGACAGAAAGAGCAAACAATTCAGTGTATGCTCCTATATTCCAATGTCCTGCTAGAATCAAAAGGCTAGGTGACCAATGAAGCCAGAATCCACACATGATCAGGAATTTTGTCAAGCTATTATTATTAAAACAGACTGAATGTGTCATCAATAGCTTTATAATGGTAACTGTAACAACTTAGAAAGTATTGTGTATCAAGATCTATACAAAAGTACATGTAAGTATTTAAGTGGCATTTTGGATACTGCCAAATTAAAAGCCATCATGAAGAAGTGACATTGTAAACACTCGTCTTCAAAATGTTTTGATTAAAAACGTGTAAGGAGTTAAATGAGACATCTCAGAGTAAGATTAAAAACTATGATGGATTTGTATATACATTGCCTTAATCTCCCACCTCTACTATAGAGTAGTTTACTTGTAAACAGGCTGCCCTAGGGGGTCATGATATAGTGCATCATTTCAGCAATTGCTCTGGTTTACATCTTGACACTCAATGTAAATTTGATTCTAAACTAAGCTGCATGCTATATAGTAATAAAGCCACAAGTTTACCTGCTGTAGTTTCATTCATTAACCTCAGGCAGTTTAAACCTGCTACTTGCGCGGCTGCCATTACTGACCTTCTTTCAGCATCAGTAAAGAAACTTGGGATCTGTTGAAAAAAAATGTTTTATTAGCTTCACTGCATTCCTTTTTTGCTAATGAATTTCACACAAGGCATATTCCAAACATCTTATTGCACCGTAAAACTAAAAAATACTCTATTTAAGCATATGTCTATTAACACATAGTACTTTAATAGTTCAATTCACATTCTGATTAAGTAGAAATGCTGAAATCACTACAGTTTTTAGGTTTTCAGCATTAGTAAGTACAGGAAGACTGGTGCTTATCCTGAAAAACTTATCCATAGTCCAGCACAAGGGAGGCAAAAGAAGGACAAGACAATAGGTGTAAATAGGAAAAGAATATCCATTTATTTCAGTTGCATATACTCAGGTTTAAGGTATAGGGACATTTGGTGTGTGCCAAAAGCCTAATGAAATATGGGTTTTGAATTTCAAGGTAGCTAAACTGAAGTGTTTGGGAAGCAGTTCAAGGTATAAAGAGCTGAGGAAGGAAGAGTCCTTTGGACCACAGAGGGTGATGGAGATTAAAGAGTAAAGAACACAGTCAGAGGTGCATCAGGATATGGAGAAATATAGAGGGAGGGACAAGGGCTTTGATAGAAGGGACATGGAATGGGCAGAAAAAGTAAGGACTTAGGAAAGAGAGTCACAGAATGAGTGACAAGAGAAGAGAATAATGGCAGCAAAGTGCTGGATAGAAGTCTTTTTGACAGTGCTCATCCTGGTGTTATTTTATGACTATGCATGGAAATTTATTAAAGGGATCAAGTTTGTTTCTTTAATATTTCTGTTCAAACTGAATCTAGATTCAAAATAAAATTTACTACCAAGGGAAGTTCAAGGTTATTGTATTAATTTACAAATTAGGTCCAGAGTAGCTCAGGGACTGCCTGAACCCTTACATCCCAGCTTGATCACTGAGAACATCTACAGGAGTGTTGTTGGTTGTTTTCCCAGTTGGTGAGGCTCATTTGATAAAAAAAATAAAATTAAAAATTAAAAAAATCAAGCCTTTAATGTTAGCCTATACATTCCTTTACATTCTTTCTACCCAAGTAATAATCTAGTCAAATATAACACAAAGTGACGAGAGTCTTGTAATCTAATACAGTAGTGGTATTTGCAGAAGTGATATATTATGGAAGGTAATATCATGTACACATACCAAAATGCATGCTTCCAGTCTGATTCTAAAAGCTTGGTTCCTGGTTGCATTAAGATTTCTTACTTTTTATCCAAAGCTACATGAAATACTTCATTCTAGCAGTTACCAATTTACTAAACAAAAAAGTACAGCTTCTATCAATCTGTCACACTAAAACTACTTCTTGTCCATGCACTTTCTATGCTTCTTCTATGTCAGAGGCTGGTTAACTTGACTCCCTGAACCTGGACTCCTTTCCCATTGAAAAGAGAAAGCAGCCTTACACCATGTCAGATATTGGCTTCATTTACACATAATGCTAAGCCACAATTTACCGTATTTGTTCCTCCATAGGGCGCACTGGACCATAGGGCGTGCCTCGTTTTTAGAGGAGGAAACAAGGATTTTTTTTCTGGTTTTCCTCCTCTAAAAGCCCTGTTTTTTTGAGGATCAGCTAAAAGTTTTACAGCTTTTTTTTGCAAAGGGAAAAGCCGTGTTTTTTTATGATCAGCTAAAAGTTTTGCAGCTTTTTTGCAAAGGGAAAAGCCCTGGTTTTTTTGAGGATCAGCTAAAAGTTTTGCAGCTTTTTTTTTTTGCAAAGCTCCTTTTGCAAATGGGAAAAAGCAAAGAGGAAAAGCTCTGTTTTTATGGGGTTCAACTCACATTTCTGCAGCTTCTAAAGGAAAGGGAGCCTTTTCTACAGTTTCCAGACAGATAATCTAATCAGCCAGCCACATGTAGCTGGGGAAACAAACACCTCCCTCTGCAGCACATTCAACAAAGGAGGGCGGGGCTGAAAGGGAGCCAGGACTGTTATCTCTTGCTGATCAGCTGCTGAGCGGGGTCCTTTCAACACCCCCTTTTCTCTTTGTAAAATAAAAAGCATGATCCTCTTTTGGCCCCTGAGCAATTCAGCTCCAGGGACCACCATTCACCCCATAAGACGCACAGATATTTCCCCTTACTTTTTAGGAGGGAAAAAGTGCATCTTATGGAGCGAAAAATATGGTATTCAACAAGTCAGGAATCATTTTGCAGATGAGCAAACAAGCAACAGTTTGTTTCTCCAAAGCTTGACTAGTTTCTAGCTGTTCTTGCCTTGAGCCCTATTATCAGAGAGCACCTGGAGTGGAATGGTTAAAAAAACCCCAATGTTTAAGCAAGGCTGCTCGGTTCATCATTGTTAAAACAAGCCATGGTTCTAAAACCAAGAGAAAAAAACCCTATGGCTTCACAGTATGGTTTGTTGACAGAAAAGAAAACATAGTTGTGTCTGCTGGGCTGGGCTCACATATTCAAATAAATCACACTGGTTAACCAAACCACGGCTTATCATTTTGTGTGAACCAGACCTGTCTGTCTACTGAGCTAAGTATTAGCTACTCAGGCTGCCAAAGGTTTCCAAGATTGCAGCATGTGACTTACCACTGAGCTAGTTTCTCCCTTTATCCTTATTCATAGAGAACACAGTAAAACTAAGTAGGTCAACCTTCAACTTTACCTGAAGCCTGTCTTTGAAAAGATTTTACAGCATTGAGTACAACAGTAAATGAAAGGACTTCTGTTGCTCACATTTCTATAAGTGTTATCAGCTGGAAAAACTCAAAGAAATTATGGTAAATATTCTGCAAAGCAT